>NC_041223.1:44746011-44766081 GCF_002837175.3 Physeter macrocephalus
TAGCACAGGGAGATCAGCTAGGTGCTTTGTGACCACCTGGAGGGGTGGGATAGGGAGGGTGGGAGGGAAGGAGACACAAGAGGGAGGAGATATGGGGACATATGTATATGTATAACTGATTCACTTTGTTATAAAGCAGAAACTGACACACCATTGTAAAGCAATTACACTCTAATAAAGATGTTAAAAAAAAAAGAAAAAAGAAATAAAATTTATACCTCAAAAACTCAAAAGTTCAATTAAACAATATTTTGTTGATATGACTAATATAGGAAAGAAGAAGCTTTATCAGTGGACAAAGCACAAACTTTAGAGCCAGATAAACCTTTATCTAAATGACAACATTGTTATTTTATAGTATCTGTGTGGCCTTGAGCAAGTCAGTGATCTTTGAACTGCAGTTTCCTTCTTTGTAAAACACAGTAATTCCAATCTTGTATTGTCATTGTGAGGATTAGAGAGTGTGTGTGTCTGTGTGCATGTGTGTGTGTGTGTGTGTGTGTGTGTGTGTGCTGCTCAGTAAATAATAACTTTTAATTGCATTGCTGATTTTTGGATGCATTGTGAATATCATATTATTAATTTTATATTATTATTATTAATAATTTCATTACTATTAAGGATAGTGAGGTTGAAAGCATATTCATGTCTCCATTCATTCCTATACTTTTTCATTTAATTCTCACACCAAACCTGTAGATAATGGCATATCCAATTTATTGATGAAAAGCTGAACAGCTCATTTAGTTGTATATGGGAATATGGGATTAAAGCTCAGATTTGTCCAATTTTAAACCTCATGCTCCTAACCACTAGGCAACTCTGCCTTTTGATATATTATCTTCCATGATAAAAAAATCTAAGGGTATTTCTTGGAAATAAATAAAGTCAGGAAAAGTATCTCGCTAAGAATAATTACATCAGAATATTAGCAATGACAAAATACACAAACTCTACTTCTTGCCATATCTTTCAAAATACTTAGTTTACATATAGAAAAAAATTTTCCCC
The DNA here is from genome assembly GCF_002837175.3 of Physeter macrocephalus. NCBI lineage: Eukaryota > Metazoa > Chordata > Mammalia > Artiodactyla > Physeteridae > Physeter > Physeter macrocephalus. The sequence continues at coordinate 44,747,023 of NC_041223.1, forward strand.
ATGATATGAAAATACCAAAAATATAATATGCAAGTTATAAAAAGCAAATGGCACATCAGGTAAGTAGGAAAAAATTCAAATTGTTAATGCTATGCTCTTGGGCATCTGTTCTCAGATATCAAACAAATTGCCTGAAGTCACTACATATTGTTACAAAATAAACCTACACACTGGAGCCTCATTGTGTCACAATGGACAAGGTTAATGATTCATCCCTAATCCTAAAGGCTCCTTCCAGGATTAATTGACTTTCTCTGCAGCCTGCCTGCCTGTCCTCTTGTAGATCCTGTGAAGAGGATTTCTCTGCATTGCTTTGCCTCTTTTTCCACTATCTATCTATCTCAAACACTATCTAATCTTTTCTCTACCTACACAAGTCAGTAGGAATCAATTCAGTAGAAATTAGGCAGTTAAACTGATTTGACTTTGAGAAAAAGCTGACTTGGTTAGAAGGAATGAGCCAATTTTGTCTTTTTCAATCTGGCATTTCATTTCTCAGGCCACAATACTATTAACATTAATAGGAATCAATTAAATAGATATAAATTGATAATCTGTTATGTAGCAGACCACAGAAATAGTATGAAAATGGGTGAGACAAAGTCTCTGTCCTCAAAATACCACCTTTTGAGGGGAGGAGCTAAGTTAATTTCGCATTAGGGTAGGTATCAAAAACTGCTACGAGGGTGCAAAGAAAAGCCTACAAAGCATCAAGAGGCTAAGAAAAGATTCAAAAGAAGAGGAAGTTCAGGAGACATTCTTTTAAATGGATAGGATTTCAACACACCTCTAGGGGAAAGGGCATTTTTCATGGAGGAAGACAGCATGAACAAAACGGTGGTGGTTGAGAGGGAAGCAAAGGGGACTGGGCAATAAATTGGTGACAGCATAGGCTGCATGCTGAAAAGTGAGAAGCAGATGATAAGGTAAGAAAATGGTTTGGGACTAAATCATAATGGACCTTGAATGTCAAGGTGAGAAAAGTTTGTCATGAGCAGGTGAAAATGTCTGAGAATGACAGAGAAATGATTGAATCTGAACTTCAGAAGGTCAGTTTGGAAGAATGGTATTGAACGGACTAAAAAGACAGAGTCAAGGCCAGTTTTTGAAAGTGAAAATGGAGAGATTCAAGAGAATTCATAATAAAATAGGATCTATTCTTTTGGCAAGTGACTGAGCCCAAAGACTGAGCTAGCCAATAGAATAGCCACAAGTTACGTGTGGGTATTAAGCATCTGAAATGTGACTAGTCTGAATTGTGATGTGCTGTAGGTATAAAATACACACGGGATCTCAAACACTTGGTAGGAAAGAAAGAATGTAAAATATCTCACTAATGATTTTAATTTTTATTATATGGTTAAACGATCATGTTTTGGATATGTTGGAGTAAATAAAACATAGTAAAACCAGTTTCATCTGTTCCATCTTACTTTTTTAATGTGGCTACTAGAAATTTTTGATTTAAATATGTGGTCACATTATATTTCTTTGGACAATGCTGAACTGGATGTTAGAGCCGAAGGAGACACTGGACAAACTAGAAAATAAGTGGCAAAAGAGGGAAGAGGACTTGGTAGTGTTGCAACAGAGAAGCTGTAGGGGAAGTTTTATGTGTTTATTTGTTTTAAGAAGACATTATCAGCAGGTTCAAATGCTAGACAGGTGCCTAGGAATATCAGTAACAGTAAAAATGAGCCATTGAGTTTTTGCCCAGGTAAAGAAATGGACAGGACAGAGGCATGTGATCAGTGCTAAGGCAAGTGAGCAGATAGCTACTCTCAAGAAATAGCAGAGAAGAAAAATAAGACAGCAATAACAAAGAGTATAGCAGGTTTGAGACGATTTTATTTTATCAACACAGAAGAGATCTGGATATGTTTGTAGACAGAGGAAAGGAACAACTAAAAACACGGTGGACAGAAGAAATAATGGATGAACATGAACCTGTAACTGGGAGTTCTACAGAGGTTGCCACAAGAGATAAGTAAAGCTAAAGTTATCAAGAGAGAGAATTCATGACTGCTTATTTTATATTTATATTTCCATTGAGTCATATGGGCATGTCATTTGTCTTGAAGGGAAAAGAGGGAAATATAAAGAAATTATTATCTGGGAAAGAAAACCAGAAGAAGAACCCTGGAACATGTTCAACCCCTGGCTTTGGCCTTGCTCTTTGGAAGTGTTGTGGATTCCATTTGGTCACTTACGTAGCCATAAGTATTTCCCTTTCATGACACTGGTACCTTCAGTCGTGGCTTTAAGATTATAAAAATGATTAATTTAGATTATTTCATCAGAAAAAATAATATATTATGATTTTTCTGTTTAAGTTTTGCTTTTTAAACATTATTCTAAAATCCACTTATTTTTCTTTTTAGGTCTTAGAGTTGGTAAAAGTCTGCTTTATCAAGAAGAGAATACCTAGTTCTAGTCACTGATAAAGACAATACTTGTTTCTCATTGCATTAGTCCTCATATACAATGCATCATATGTACAGATCTGAAATGTGCTCATCCATGTGTCTTACTTTGAATGGCCTCTTGTTCCAAGCCGCCGAGTCGTTAAGAGGGGAAATTTTTGACGAATTGTCTAAAAAGAAAGTCAATTACTTTAGTTTTTAGAAAGTGCGTGGTTCTGTTGCAAGCCTCTCATATTCAATTAATTCTAGAAAGCAAATGTTGAACTTTGAGTAAATATTTAGTCTGGAAAAAATAATATCATACACATATTGATACATAATGACACGTCAGCAAAGGGAGGGAGGTGCTTTTTTGATGACATTGTTCTACTGCCCTTTTCTCAATGTCCAAAGCAGATCATACCAATATCTGCTCTTGCTTGATGTTACTGCCAAAGCAATTATTACTTCATGTATGTGCTTTGTGGGAAGATTTGGGTTTCTTTATAGTAATTCTTTGCAGAGATTTACCCACAATTAAGTATCTATCTCCAACCCTGAAAGGACATGGAAATTTTCTTTGCCTTACCAGATCTTCAAAGCCGTGATTGAAACTTTTTCTTTTCTACTTCCTTTCTCTAAATTGGCTAAAAGTTAGCATTTGATTAAAGAACAAAAATCTCTTCTACATAAAACAGGGTTTTTAACCTGAATCTTAGGAGATCCATACATGATCTTCTAAAGGCTCCATGGCAAACTCTGTGTATTAATATGTGTTAATTTCTTGGGGACTGGTTCTGTAGTTTTTATCAGATTCTCAAGGTGTTTTATGGCTCCCCAAACAGTTAAGAATGACTGCCATAAGGGGCACTAATAAAATATTGAAGCTAAAATGGATATTAGAAGTTGTCTTATGCAGCCTCCTCATTTTACAGAATGAGTGAACTGAGTTTTGAGGAAGTTTAGTGCTTTTCAGGTCTCGCAACAAATTAGAGTCTAGGCTAGCACCTAAATCACTGGATTACCATGCCCTTATCACACTGTCTCCTGTAAACAATAGGTTTTCAAAATAAATTAATAAATTATTTTAGTTAAAAAAACCTGGGAAGCCAGACCATAGTAATCATTATTTTCTAGACAACGAGTCCCTCTACAGGTTAGAATTTGGATTTCAGTTTATAAGAGATGCAATATTTGAGATCTAAGCTTCTTACAATTTTTCTGGGATATCCTTGGTTCTTAGATAATAGAGCAAGACAAAAATCTCAAAGAACAAGGCTTTCCCAAGAGATTGATATTGTTTCCTGATTCTTAAAATGAGATCAACATATGTAAGAACAGTAATGTCAGCTATATAGATTCCCATCCTAACCACACAGGTTGGGTAAAAAGGAATGTTTTTAAATGAGAGAAATTTAACCAATCCCATCATGACATCTTGGAGTTTGGAGTGTAAATATACTTAGAGCAAATGGAGAATTAGGAGAACTATTTATGAAATAGAATAAACACAGTCACCAATTACATTAACAAGATACTTGTTACCTCCACTTAATTCTGCTTCTCAATACAGGCCATACCATACTCTTTAGTGTATCCATCTTTGAAAGGAAATATTATTGCTCAAATAGAGCTTCCTTTAAGGTCACATTAAATCTTCTAATAGCCAGGGTTCTAATATTCAAAGCATATAGTAATTCAAGGTAAAACAAATAGTAGGTAAAATCTAGGTTAAACATATAATAGTTCCAAATACAGCCAAGAGATTTCATTTACAAAACAGATTTCTTAATATTCTATAAGAAAATTTGAACAGATAAGTTTGTTTCCATACTGTCTGCCTGACATGACTTCAGTTGTAAGGTAGTATAGCCAATATGTGTTATTTACCTTTCCAAAGGTGGCTGCGCAGGCTGGCTCCAGTTTCTCTTTCCGGCAGAAATCTAAATAGTGTGCATAAAGGATGCACCGTGGTAAGCAAACTCCTTCACATACAATGTAATTCTCTTCAAGCCTAAGAAAAAGGGCAAAGAATTAGGTCAAACCTTTTATTTCTTCTTTCCTTTCCCCTCTCACGTTGATTTAATGCTCCTTTTGAATACAGACTTTATACAAATGAGTTCTTGAGCAGACATGAGTAGACTTCTTTTATTCTGGATAATATTAAAAATATGATCACAAGGATTAAAGTTAGAAGAGCAAGAACCCCAATGAACACCTGCTAGTGCAGTTAAAATACCATGGCTAAGACAAAACTACTCCTGCCTGGTCCACATCCCAAAGAATAGGTCTTACTTCTGTGTAAGTCTTCCCTGTTCAACACGGCTTGCTCTGTGATAATCAAATATGAATAGTGAAATTGAAGGTGATGGTTTTTAAAAGTAACATTCTCAACACTAAAGGGCTGCCAGGCTTCAGGTTGGCAAATGTCTATAATCTCTTACTTTCATTCACAAACTAGTTCCAAACACTGAACAGTTAGGGAAGCATGGTGATACATTTATTTGCAAAATACATAAGAGTAAATTAACTTCACTTAAGTTCGAAATGGTACCGATCTATTTCTATCTCTACACTTTTTACTGTAATCAGTACTTACAATTACCTAAAAGATCCTGTACACTCGAAACATACTGTTATTCTCTATAGATGCCTCCAAACATGACATATAAATTCAGCTCCATATTATAAACATAATTATATAAACTTTGAAAATTTAGAAGTAATTCCATTTAATTTGGATGCCTGCAATTGCAATTACACACAATATATATAAATGTAATAACATATATTTAAGTGTTATAAATATCTGAACAGCAATCAGGAAATCAGAACTTGTAGATTCTACTCTCAATTTTTCTAACCTTTCAGTAGATGATATTGGCTAAAATTTACTTATACTCTTTTTATGTATAGTAAAATCATAATTACTACTATACAAGAGCAATGCAATATAGAATATGCATTCAGATTAAAATTGAGTGAAACTCTTCTAAACTCTTTAGATCTCTGATTTAACACGTTCCCAAGGTGCATGAGATAAAAGCTACAAGACGTGTTTCCTAAGCAGGTAAAGCATCAGACATCCATTTTTCTATGACAAAGGAAAAAAATGAATCAAAACCCAATAAAATTTGCATACATAGAACCAAACACCTAGTTGACAGTGAAAATTGAAGTTAGGCAGATTTTTCACTTTAATTTTCAATTCTACTGTTTAACATCCCTGCTATAATCTATAACCTTAAGGAAAAAATTATCAGAAGGTAAATAACTCACCTAGGCTATTTTTTTAAAATTATGTAACACTTTTTTAAGAGAGAGTATGGAGAATTCAAACAAAATGACAACATTTTATAGTTTCAAAAAATATGAAAATTACTGAGAAATATTCAACTATTTAAAACTATATTTTAATGACACACATATAATGCCCACTTTTTCACCTGGCTATTTTGATGGTGTAGGCATTATTTTTGTCTTCAAAATACTGAAAAATCCTAGACATAAGTATAATGTTAATTTTGGGTATGACTTTTTTCTTTAATTGTAATGCATTTATATTTATAAAATAGAAACCCAAGTTTGCTTCCATTCATTCAAGTTGAACTGAATAATGCAAGTGATCATTCAAAAGACCTTCATAACGTATCTGAAGCCAAAACCTTTTAGCTCCAATTATCCTAAAGAAAATAGTTGTGTCCTAAATATTTCAGATAATTAGCTCAACTATTTACTGCTCTAGTATATTCTTAACCAGTAAATGTGATATCAACTTCAACAGTTAAACCACAATTTTAGAAAGATATTTAGTTTACATTTAAAATATTTGAAAGAGTTAAGGATATAATTACAAAAATTTACTACATGCAAATTGTAATTCAGTGTTAAAATAAGATGTGCTAGTTTTTATAAGGTACTGTTTTTTCTATTGTATTTTTCTAAGATTTAGATCACACTTTACATATAAACAGATAATGTAACTTATCAGCAAATAGACATTTTTACTTTTTTACGTCTTGTTTGGAATTTGGGAGGAAATTTATAGTTCTACTTCTTCACACTACATAGGCAAGTTTAATATTATGTTTTTACTTTAAATTTCTCTTCCTTTTAGAATATTATAAAATGTTCTGTATATGTAGAGAGCCTACTGATAAACTCTTGGTTTTAAAAGATTTTCCACAAAATCCAATTAGTGATATTTCACTGTAATAAATCATATGTGAAAGGTAGTTGAACATTTATTTAAGTTAATAGCATCATCTTAACTGATTTTTCTATGTCTTCTAGTTCAAACACATTTCATCTTATGGCCAATACACAATTTTGAATTTGCCCTCTACGGATAAAGGCACCGTTAAGATCCTTCCTCCTTTTAAGTTGTTTTTAAGAATCATGTTTTATAAACATAAAAATAACAAATATATAAGGACTGAATTGATTGCATGTTAAGCAAATAATAAAAAATTCATTATTGCTTACATTCGAAGAAATTATAGTTTTAGTCAATAATGAACAGAGTGATGGTTTTTATTTGTATTACAGATCATTTTTCACCAGTACCAGAGTATGTCTCTATACCAAATACTCAGTGAAACAATTTTTGCATGAATTTCTAATCGGTCTTTTAAACTTCTCCAAGAAAGTCTGAGGGAGAAGCAAATTGAGAAAAGCAAAGAATCTGAATATACTGACTTTAAAAATTCAACAGGTGCTTAAGGGTATCCTTGGGCGAGTCTTACCACTGCAGGGTGAGCTGAGTCTGCTTCTTTTTATCCTTCATAATCTGCGTGATGGTTTTCTTCTGAGAGAGGTGTGGATCGGTTGCTTTGGTTGTGCTGTCTTGATTGTCCGCAACCTCTTCTTCAGAGGAAAAGTTACCATTGCTTAAATGCATTTCTGATTGCAAGTTGAAAAGATGATAAAGAAAATCAGAATATAAAATCAATTAATTAGCCTCTAAATGTATTTTGGCGTCAAACAGGGTGGCCTATGGGACGTTCAGAGGAGAGCTATGCAAAATCCTTTCGACTTAATTTCTATTTAACAATCATTTTCTTAGGGGAAATATATGCGCGTTTCCGGTATGTTTCTTTTTATTATCGGATGCCCTGTAAAAAATACATCCGCGTCCCAATCACGTCCCGGGAGGGGGGCAGAGCACTCACCGGCTTTAACTCCCACCGGCAGCTCCGGGTCGTCCCCTTTCTCCCCGCTGCCCAGCGCACCCCCGGGCTGCGCTTCAGCCGCCAGGTACACCCTTTCTTCGGGGAAAACGAGCAAACCCTTGCTCAGGAGCTGCACACAACACTCCTCCTGGACTTCGGGGGAAACCTGGGGAGAAGCCTGCACCTGCAGGAAGGCGTCTTCCAGCTCCGGGACCTTGGCCATCCTCCTGGCCACGGAGACTCGGGCACCCGCCGCTCGACCGGCTCCCAGCGGAGCCCCGAGGCCGGGGCGGGGCGGGGCGGGGCGGGGGACCTGGGGCCGCTGGGGCGGGGACGCAGGCTGCGGCTCGGGAGCCCCCGGGCGTCGCGGAGAAGGAAGGCCGCGCACAGGTACAGCTCGGACCGCCCTGGGAACTGGGTGGGCCGAGGCGGGACTGCTTCTCTCCACCTGTCTGCCATCCTGGCAGATGATCAGCTTGGAACTCACTTCCTCACCTGCGCTCGTCGAGCCTGAGCAATGGAGTCCCATTCCCCACATCTCCTTTCCCCTCTTTCCTCCTTTTCTCTCATCTTGCCCTGGGACCGAGCACTCTTTCCACACCCAAAGCTCCCAGAAAGAACCAAGAAAGCTCCACTGTCATCTTCGGCGGAAAAGCGACTGTCCCCATCTCTACTCTAAAGGAGACAACAAGGATGCTTCCGCGGACAGCCTTGACTCTGCAGGCCCAGGCCAGGAGAGGAGGACCCCAGAGCACCGCTCAGTCTTTGCACAACATGTCCTCGGTTGATTTATTCCTGGAGTAATCCTAGGGGGTGGTGAGGGCCCTTCTCAGTGACTTGGGACAGACGCCATCCCATCCCACGAGTGTCCAGAGGGCCCTGCTCTTGGGCGCAGAATGCAGGGCCTCTCTGCCCTCCAGGATCTGGCCCTGAGCTTGGAGGAAAAGATGCATTCACTCCCTACATGTTTTGTAATTTAACCGTGTCTCTGATGATTCCTCACCTCTTATACCTAGTAGTAGTGCAATGGACGTTTGCTGAAATGAAAAATGAAAAGAAATCGCCATATTTCATTTCCAATCCAAAATGGCAAGAAAGTCATGTGGTGGAAAATATCTTGTTCTCTCTTTAAGAAGGAGAAGTCAGTAGACTTGGGGTCTCTGTTGCCTGACTGCCACATAATCCTTCATTCCTTTCATCTTCTGTTCTTTTGACAGATAATGCCCTGTGCTTGCTATCTATATGCTTAGTGCTCTCCAGAAAGATCAAGAATCCTGCTTTGGTTCACATCGCCTCACCACAACCTGCAACCTGTCACCCTCATTTGGAGCGTTAGAAAGATAAATCACCCATGAAGTTTAATTTAATATTAAACTATATTACATCAAAATATAACCCAAGGTGATAGATGGCTGAAGGGTGGGTTTTGGGGAGGAGTAATACAATCTAAGAGCATTAACTTGCCTAGGTGGCCAAGATTATGAGTGTATTTGACCCTTACCCATTTTTTTTTAGCACCACTTATGGGAAAGGCACCACATCTCTGTCAAAGGTTTTCTCCTTAGCTATACCTCCAGAAGCTGGGTCCAGGCTGGGGCCATCCACCCATCCAGGCACCCAAAGTTCTGAGGCTATACCACCACCTCTCCCCACAACCTTGCAAATCAATCTCCTCTACCCAGTCCCCCCACCCCCAAAGCCTCAGAGTTTTCTCAGTCCATGGGGCTTAGCTCTACAATACTAAACTTTAGAATCTTCCTTCTTTACAGAGACACCCTCAGACTCATTTTGTAAAGGAGGTTGTAGTGGTTAACTGTACACAACAAGACTCTGCCCACTTATATCACATAATCAGAAGAGAAACATTCAGGAAAATTACTGGGATTAAAAAAAATTTTTTTAATAGCGCTTGATATCCAGGTTGATTGTGTGTATGTGTATGTGTGTGTGTGTGTGTGTGTGTGTGTGTGTGTGTGTGTGTGTGTGTAAGTCATACAGACACTAAGTGAATATCTGGCACTTATCCAGAATTGATCAGTGAAAACACAAACCATTTAAGGCTCTAAATGAACTTTTTGCCTTAATTTTAAGTAAACTCTCTGCCTAACAAAATAACATGTAAGTTCTTTGTACTACTGGTCAGAAATAGAAATCTGAAAGACTTAACAATAAGTAAAGAAACTGAACTAGTAATAAAAACACTTCCAACATATAAAAGCCTAGGACAAGATGGCTGCAATGCTGAGCTATACCAAATGTTTAAAAAAGAGTTAATGCCAATCCCTCTCAAACTTATGTGATGCAGTAAAAGTGGTGTTGTGAGCAGGGGAAAAAAAACTTCTATCATCCTAAATTGCCATCTGTGATAATTATAATTTGACCTCATGAGAACAATGTTTTAGAGACATAATAGTGATAAGCAAGTCATAAAAACCTAGGCAGGAAAATAGGTAAATATAGAGAATGATCTTTTAAAATAGTGATTCTAAACATTTTGTTTTTTATGTTCCCATTAAGAAATTTGTGTAAGCCATAGATTCTCTCCCCAGAAGAAAAAAAGCACACACATACACTCACATACAAAATTCTGCATGCAATTTGACAGATCCCCAAAAAAGAATATCTAAAAAAGTTTATTCTGTTTGAAGAAAATAACACAACGATACACAAAAAAGGAGATTCTTGGAAGTTTCCAAATGACATTATCTTCCTGACTGGAGGGACCACATTAAAGGGGAAACGAATTTGGAGTCCGATACATTAGTATTCATTCTCTTTGTGACTCTGCGCACTTAACCTTTCTGTTTCTTTCTCTCTAAATTGGAAAAAATAGTACGTTATCTGTAGCAGACTCATGGGTGCTTGCCCAGATCCTCTTGGATCCCCCTCACATTTTCAAACCACCCTTTCTCCAGCTTCAACTTCCTTTTGTTTCCAGTAACCAGCTCCACCACGAACACCACCTGAAAGCACCTGAGACGACTCTTTGGAGGAGCTGCCCTTGGCTCCTGGACCACCACTGCCCATAGGCAGAGCGAGCAAGCACCTCAGTGTTTATACATCCCCTGGATAGCCCTTAGCCAATGACTGATGATTAAGGAGAATAAAAGTCCAGCTCATTAACCTCATGGTAGATAAATCTGAGTCGCAGTTTACAATCCAGAGCTCCTCTGTGGGATCAGGCTGAAGCATTCTCTGCTGGATAATTCCTGGAATCCCATCCTTGTTTGGCTACTTCCCCTTCTCTGTCCTGCCATCCCTACTCCTTTACCTGTTTCTCCTAGAAACACTTTCTTAAAAATCACATTTGTAGATGACTGCTTGACTCATGTTCTGCTGACATAAGACACCACATTATAGCGCTGATGTAAGAATTAAATAAAACATTATTTTAAAACCCTAATACAGTGCCTGGAACAGTAAGCATTCAATAAAAGGTACCTAATATTTTTATTCTGAAACTTTAGATCCCTTTCAGTGCTCATAGGCAAAAAAGAGAAAATTTTTTCTTTCATTGCAGAATGATTCTGAGAAACATCTTCCTCCTTGTCTAGACTCTTTCTGAGTGTAGTATGATCTACAGTGACCATATATTATGAAACTTTCTTCTGTGAAAGTTCATACCTCACCTAATATTTTTTATGTTCACCAAGATTACTTTTTAAATATATAAACTACTTATTTTGCCTTCAGGTAAAAAATTTCATGTTGTTGCTACATTCAAATAAAAGTAAGATCAGTTGTGAACCTAACAACAGACCCCCCAAATACATGAAGCAAATACTGATTTTGCAAAGATGCTAAGACCATTCAATGAAAAAAGAATAGCCTTTTCAACAAATGCTGCTGAAACAACTGGATATCCACATGCAAAAGAAATCCTTTCCACATGAATCTGAAACTCTTCTTCACACTATGTACAAAAATTAACTCAAAATGGATGAGACCTAAATATAAGAGCTAAAACTGTACAACTCTTTTATTTTATTTATTTTATTTTAAAAATATTTATTTATTTTGGCTGTGCTGGATCTTAGTTATGGCACGCGGGATCTTTTAGTTGCGGCATGCCAACTCTTAGTTGCGGTATGCATGTGGGATCTACTTCCCTGACCAGGGATCGAACCCGGGCCCCCTGCATTGGGAGCGCGGAGTCATACTCACTTGACCACCAGGGAAGTCCCTAAAAGTGTACAACTCTTAAAAGGAAACCTAAGTGTAAACCTTCATGACCTGAGACTAAGCAAATATTTCTTAAATATGACACCAAAAGCACAGCAACAAGCAAAAAAGATAAATTGAACTCCACTAAAATGTGTGCATCAAAGAACACTAATAAGAAAGTGAAAAGGAAACACCCAGAATGGCAGAACATTTAAAAAACATTTACCTGATAAGGGTCAAGAATCCAAAATATATAAAGAGTTGTTATAATTCATCAAAAGACAGCAGCCCAATTTATAAATGGACCAAAGATTTGAATAGACATTTCTCCAAAGAAGATAAACAAATGTTCCATAAGCACATGAAAAGATGCTCAATATCATTATTCTTAGGGAAATGCAAATCAAAACCACAATGAAAAAGCACTTTACTCCCACTAGGATGGTTATAATTTTTTAAAAGGAAAAAGAAAATAAGATGTGGAGAAATTGGAAGTCTCATACATTGCTGGTGAGCATGTAGAATGCAGCCACTGTGGAAAACAGTTTGGCAGTTCCTCAAATAATTAAACATGGAGCTACTATATGACCCAGTAATTCCATTCCAAGATATTTACCCAGGAGAATTGAAAACATATGTTTCCATCAAAACTTGAATACAACTGTTTATAGCAGAATTATGCATAATAGTCAAAGCAGATACAACCCAATGTCCCTCACTATTGAGTAGATTAATAAACTGTGGTATATTCATAAAAAGGAATATTATTCAGCTATAAAAAATAAAGAAGAACTGATATATGCTACAATATGGGTGAAACTTGAAAATATAATGGTAAGTGAATGAAGTCAAATATAAAGGCCACATATTGTATGAGTCCCTCCATATGAAACGTGCAGAATAAGCAAATCCATAAAGACAGAAAGATTAGTGATTGTGAGAGGCTGGAGGTGGGGGTAATGGGAAGTGACTGCTTAATGAATATGGGGTTTCTTTTTTGGGTAATGAGAACGTTCTGGAATTAGTGGTGATCGTTGCACAACATTGTGAATACGCTAAAAGCCACTGAATCGTACACTTCAAAATGGTTAAAATGGTGGATTTTATCTCAATAAAGAAAAAATATTTAAATAGGCAAGTTCAGGTTATAAGGATATCTTACCAGATAAGATTGACTACTTAATCCAAGACTTTGCTATGAAGAAAATTTACAAAGTTTGGACAAACTTCCCAGGCTTATTCTTAAAATATGAGCTATTAGTTTTGCAATTTTCCTATAAATTTCAGCTAATTATGTCTACATTCCTTCTTCAAGTCTAATTTCTTCCTCCTTCAGTCTTGAGTGTGCCATGTTATTTTTTCCTTCCTTCCCTCCTTTCTCCCTCCCCCCCCACCCCTTTCTTCCTTGTTCTTACTGCATGTAGGATGAGAAAGAAGTACTAGAAAACAAAGAACAAAGAGGAGATAAAGAAAGAAAAAGGATCAAGAAATGGTTGAGAGGATTGAGGGAGTCAATAAAAATAAAGATAAAATATGTCCAGTTGGTTAGAATTTAGTTGATGGCTCCAGTTTAGATGCAGGCAGAACCATTTTTTTTTCCATAACTGCAAATCAATGTAAAACGTCAATTAATTTGGGGAAAAGCCAGGAAAATGGGTTTCAAGGAAGCTATAGCTGGATTCCATCCGGGCAATGATCAGGACCAGGAAAGGGAATGTGCCCTTGGAAATGATATAAATGGCAGGTATTAATGTTATTTAAAGGGAGGATCAACATTGCCTGGTGACAAATGGACAAGTCTTGCATGAAAAAGAAAAGTTATTTCCCAGGTTGCAGTTTTTAGGAACTATGAAATAAAATAAAATAATTGCTATGTAAAATAATCACTCAGCTCCTTGCTTGACACTGAGCCAGAACTCACTGGCCATTGCCAAACACAGTTACCAGACAATTTCGTGAATAACAGTTACCTCTTTTACCACCATCATTCCAAAGATAGACAGAGACTTAAGCCTGAACTGAAGTCAAGAGCTAGTAACTCAGTCCTGAACCAGAAGTGACTCTACTGAGAGAGTGCTGCTCAACCCCATTCAGGTGTCTAGACATTTCATCAGATTTTCCTAAGGGCTGTGATAAGATACTCTTCTTGCCTTGTAACTCTCCATACTATAAACCCTGCTGAGTGACTGATGCTAATATGTTTATTTCTTATTTGATATGTTGTTTAGAAAAGTAAAAATGCCAGGATAGAGAGTACATATGTGCATGTTATGTTACTTTATTTTTTTCTAGATCAAAACTGTTTCAAAACAAAATTTAAAAAGCAGGGTAAATCTTATCTTTAGTAAAATTTTGACCTCTGGTTGTTTATAAATAAAAGATATTTATATAATTCTAGGGGTGCGTATATACATGTAAAATATATTAAAGCTTGAGAAATGTATATATATTTATTACAAAGTTACTGTTAAAAATGGAGAGAGAGTATATTTCAAATATTTGAATATTCACTTATTTAGTTAAAATAAAATCACTCTACTCTTATTGAAACTTACTCTGTTCAACCTTAACGTCCAGCGTCTCCGGTAACCTTTATCCTTCACATGTAAATAACCACTTACTTCTCTCTCCGTTTCAAATACAAGATAGTCTAACAGTCTTTTTTTAATATAAGACCAATTGTATGTTTGCAACAGTGAAGAAAATAGATTAGATTAGTCCACATATAATAGTAAATTATGCACTACTTTATGTGTATTTGAGAATTACTTCTTACATAGTGTTGTAATAAATACATATAGTAAAAAGGAAAAATATAACATGCAAATCAAATATTAGATGTATATGTTAAACCATAGCTGGTACATAGTAGATACCTACAAATATTTATTACAAAAACGAATGGAAAGTTGTAGCAGTTCTCCAACTTCTCTTCATTCACAAATAAATAAGACATGATTTCTCTCTTTCAATATTCTCAGTGAATTGGAGGAGGCAGACAAATTAGAATATAACAAGATAAATACTATAATGTTTACATGCACAAAGTGCTTTAAGAGCACAAAGGCAAGAGTGACCATCTCAGGCAAGGGCAGCCTCAGTCCAAGGAGGACAGTCAGAAAGCTTCACAGAGAACATCTGAACTAATTTTGAGGGATTGGTATGCATTCACAGGTGGAAGACAGAATAGAATGTACAGAGGCACAAAGGCAAGAAAGGGCTAGTTGGTGGAGTCAGTAGTTGGGTGTAGCTGGAGAATAAGGAGCATCATGGGACACAGAGGATCATGAATTGAGGTCAGATCTTGAAGGGTCTTGTTCAAGCTAAGAAATGTATAGTTTATTATAACTAAAAACAACAAGTCACATTGAGAGATTTTAGGGAGAAAAGTATAAAGCATGAGTGAATTGTGGATGAGGAAGGTTAGGAAGACCAAGTGATGAAACAAAGGCTTAGACTAGAGCAACGGCAGTGAAAATGGAAAAGAAAGGAGTGATTCAAGAACATATTGAGGATGCATACATGGTGATGGTGATAGATTTTTACAGTATTGGCTCCTAATGATTCATGCATTCTCCATTCATACTTTTGGGTAATTCCTTCCTATGTTGACTCTGAACTTGTCTATTAGCAAACATGCAAGCAGAGGCTTGAAAAGACTTATCCACTGGGCTCCACTTCTGTTGCTGATGCTGGAAACCCTGAATACCACCATGTGGCCAAGGCCAGGCTAGCTTGCTGGAGACATGTCAGACCCATCACTCCAGCTGCCACCCAGAATTAATTAATAGCAAGAACCAACTGCCAGACACATGAGTGATTTAAATGAAGCCATTCTAAAGTAACCAGTCTCCAGCTGACTTGCCAGTGAGTGCAGCTTCATGAGTGAGTCTCAGTGAAGTGCAGTCCAGCTGAGCTAAACCCAAATCACTGACCCATAAAATTATGCACTAATAAATGATTGTGGCTTTAAGCCAGTAAAGTTTGGGGTGGTTTGTTACACATCAAAAACTCACTGATTGAGTGATGGATTGGTTATAGCCTTGCATATCACAAAAAGTTGGTTGAACTTTGAGACACTGAAGTAACAGTAGCTCGTGGGAAAAGCAATTTGGCAAATATGTGTAGAGCAGTTTTTTGTTTTTCATGGGGTTTTTTGTGTGTGTTTGTTTTTCATAGATGAGGAAGAATAGAACTCAAAGGTGAGGGAGATTTTTGAATAATAAAACCTACTTCAAAGGGTTCAAATAAAGATCAAATGCAAATAAAGATCAAATGCAATAATATACACAAAAACACCAAATGAAAAATAACGGTTACCTTATACGTCTGTATATATGCAGACTATATGTACTTTATTTTTTATTTGACTTTTTAAGAAATTCACACTAGTGGGTATACACACACACAGATCTACATCTGCACCCCATTTTGGGGAGAAACAACATGGAGTGCCCAGTACACTCTAAAACAGCTCTCTCTAAAGTTTCTGGCTACAGGTGGAATGTAATTTTTGTAGGCACATCTCTTTTTCTATCCCCAAACCCAGCAAATTATGCACTTGCTTCTTCAAAATAAAGAGTCCCCACAGAGTCACACTCTGTGGATATAAACAGAACAAGATCTTCCAAGTGTGAACACTAAACTCTCTGAATAAATTAAGCATGTTTGAGGGCCAAGCAAACTCTATTAATTTTCAAACTTTTTAGTTACAGTATTATATTTACCACATAGCGGCCTTGGTGTTGAAGTAACTATTATTTCAGATAAATAATTTTTGTAAAAAGATATGCTATTTTATCAACATTTAATTTCAAAACATAATGTGTAGTATATAAGGTGAAGACAGTATAGTGTCCTAAGGCAAAAGAAATAAAAGCAAAAATAAACAAATGGGACCTAATCAAACTTAAAAGCTTTTGCACAGCCAAGGAAACCATAAACAAAATGAAAAGACAACCTACAGAATGGGCGAAAATATTTACAAATGACGTGACCATCAAGGGCTTAATTTCCAAAATATACCAACATCTCATACAGCTCAATAACAAAAAACAAACAACCCAATCAAAAAAAATGGGCGGAAAAACTAAACAGACATTTCTTCAAAGAAGATACACAGATGGCCAACAGGCACATGAAAAGATGCTCAACATTGCTAATTATTGGAGAAATGCAAATCAAAACTACAAGGAGGTATCACCTCACACCAGTCAGGATAGCCATTATCAAAACGTCTACAAATAATGAGGGTGGAGTCAAGATGGCGGTGTGGGAAGACATCGAGTTAGTGTCTCCCTGCAACTAAGGCACCTGCTGGCTGCTGGTGGGGGACGCTGACACCCAAGGAGATGGGAGAAACCCCCAAGTGAACCAGTAGGATGTGCAGGGACAGAGTGGGGAGGAGAAGTGTAGGCCAGACAGGATCAGCATCCCTGAGGCTGGGGAGATCAGGAGAGGTAGGTGGGAGGGGCCCTCCAGAAGGAGTGGGAGAGGAGCAGAGGGAGATCTCCTGGCCCACTCACCCCGGGGAGCCTGCAGAGCTCCCAGGCCAGCCCCCTGCCCTCCAAGTTCCCCTCCTCCCCCTGGGAGCATTGGTCCTGGGGGCATAGGAAGAAGGACAAGGGGAGAACAGGAGAGGCAGGTGGGAGGGGCCCTCTGGGACAGGAGAAGCAGGAGGAGCAGGAGAGGAGAGGAGGGCATTTGCCCTGTCCACTCGAGCCCAGGAAGCCTGCTGGACTCCCAGGTGAGGTCCCCTGCCCTCTGAGACCTGGGGTGGGGGGGCACGTCTGGGCCCCTTCAGTTCCTTGAGCCTAACCGCCACTCCCCACAGCCCCCAAGGCCTTTTCCAGTCCTGTGGGTCCTGAGCATTGGCCCTGCCCACCGCCCAAACCTTTCCCTTGCTTAGGCCCTGCCCTCCACAGCCAAGGCTTTTTCCCTGTTTTTCTTTTTTTTCCTCTTTTCCCTCCTCCTTTTTTTTTTACTACTGTGGTACTATTGTACCTTCCAGTTATTGATTCATCTATATTTTTATATTCTTTACAACATATCTGTTAGTTTCCTAGTCTAATATTATTTTTTACTTTGATATTGTTCTCTCTCTTTTTCTTTTTTTGCCATCACACATGGCTTGCAGGATCTTGGTTCATGAGCTGGGGGTCGGGCCAAAGCTCCTGTGGTGGGAGGTCTGTGTCAGAACCACTGGACTAACAGAGAACCTCAGATCCCAGGGAATATTCATCGGAGTGAGGTCTCACAGAGGTCCTCATCTCAGCACCAAGACCCAGCTCTACCAAACAGCCTACTCTGAAAAAGAATTCAGAGTAATGACAGTAAAGATGACCCAGATTCTCAGAAATAGAATGGAGGCATGGGTTGAGAAAATACAAGAAATGTTTAACAAAGATCTAGAAGAACTAATGAACAAACAAACAGAAATGAACTACACAATAACTGAAATGAAAAATACACTAGAAGGAATCAATAATAGAATAACTGAGGCAGAAGAACGAATAAGTGAGCTGGAAGACAAAATGGTGGAAATAACTGCCGAGGAGCAGAATAAAGATAAAAGAATAAAAATAATTAAAGACAATCTCAGAGAGCTCTGGGACAACACTAAACAAACTAACATTCGAATTATAGGGATCCCAGAAGAAGAAGAGAAAAAGAAAGGGTCTGAGAAAATATTTGAAGAGATTATAGTCAAAAATTTCCCTATCATGGGAAAGGAAATGGTCACCGAATTCCAGGAAGCACAGAGAGTCCCATACAGGATAAATCCTAGGAAAAACACACCAAGACACATATTAATCAAACAAAAATTAAATTCAAAGAAAAAATATTAAAAGCAACAAGGGAAAAACAAAACATAACATATAAAGGAATCCCCATAAGGTTATTAGCTGATTTTTCAGCAGAAACTCTGCAGGCCAGAAGGGAGTGGCAGGATATACTTAAAGTGATGAAAGAGGAAAACCTACAACCAAGATGACTCTACCCAGCAAGGATCTCATTCAGATTCGATGGAGAAATGGAAAGCTTTTCAGACAAGCAAAAGCTAAGAGAATTCAGCACCACCAAACCAGCTTACAATAAATGCTAAAGAAACTTCTCTAGGTGGGAAACACAAGAAAAGGAAAAGACCCACAAATAAAACCCCCAAACAATTAATAAAATGGTAATAGGAACATACATATTGATAATAACCTTGAAAGTAAATGGATAAAATGCCCCAACCAAAAGACACAGACTGGCTGAATGGATACAAAAACAAGACCCATATATATGCTGTCTATAAGAGACCCAATTCAGACCTGGGG
>NC_041223.1:44773005-44775347 GCF_002837175.3 Physeter macrocephalus
GAAATGAAAAATACACTAGAAGGAATCAATAATAGAATAACTGAGGCAGAAGAACGAATAAGTGAGCTGGAAGACAAAATGGTGGAAATAACTGCCGAGGAGCAGAATAAAGATAAAAGAATAAAAATAATTAAAGACAATCTCAGAGAGCTCTGGGACAACACTAAACAAACTAACATTCGAATTATAGGGATCCCAGAAGAAGAAGAGAAAAAGAAAGGGTCTGAGAAAATATTTGAAGAGATTATAGTCAAAAATTTCCCTATCATGGGAAAGGAAATGGTCACCGAATTCCAGGAAGCACAGAGAGTCCCATACAGGATAAATCCTAGGAAAAACACACCAAGACACATATTAATCAAACAAAAATTAAATTCAAAGAAAAAATATTAAAAGCAACAAGGGAAAAACAAAACATAACATATAAAGGAATCCCCATAAGGTTATTAGCTGATTTTTCAGCAGAAACTCTGCAGGCCAGAAGGGAGTGGCAGGATATACTTAAAGTGATGAAAGAGGAAAACCTACAACCAAGATGACTCTACCCAGCAAGGATCTCATTCAGATTCGATGGAGAAATGGAAAGCTTTTCAGACAAGCAAAAGCTAAGAGAATTCAGCACCACCAAACCAGCTTACAATAAATGCTAAAGAAACTTCTCTAGGTGGGAAACACAAGAAAAGGAAAAGACCCACAAATAAAACCCCCAAACAATTAATAAAATGGTAATAGGAACATACATATTGATAATAACCTTGAAAGTAAATGGATAAAATGCCCCAACCAAAAGACACAGACTGGCTGAATGGATACAAAAACAAGACCCATATATATGCTGTCTATAAGAGACCCAATTCAGACCTGGGGACACATACAGACTGAAGGTGGAGGGATGGAAAAAGATATTCCATGCAAATGGAAATCAAAAGAAAACTGGAGTAGTAATACTGGTATCAGATAAAATAGACTTTAAAATAAAGACTATTACAAGAGACAAAGAAGGACACTACATAATGATCAAAGGATCAATCCAAGAAGAAGATATAACAATTATAAATGTTTATGCACCCAACATAGTAGCACCTCAATACATAAGGCAAATGCTAACAACCATGAAAGGAGAAATTGACAGTAACACAATAATAGTAAGGGACTTTAACACCCCACTAACACCAATGAACAGATCATCCAAACAGAAAATAAATAAGGAAACACAAGCTTTAAATGACACAACAGACCAGATAGATTTAATTGATATTTATAGAACATTCCACCCAAAAGCGGCAGAATACACTTTCTTCTCAAGTGCACACGGATCATGCTCCAGGATAGATCACATCTTGGGTCACAATCAAGCCTTGGTAAATTTAAGAAAATTGAAATTTTATCAAGTATCTTTTCTGACAGTAATGCTATGAGATTGGAAATCAATTACAGGAAAAAAACTGTAAAAAAGACAAGTACATGGAGGCTAAACAGTGCACTACTAAATAACCAAGAGATCACTGAAAAAAATCAAAGGAGAAATAAAAACATACCTAGAAACAAATGACAATGAAAACATGATGACCCAAAACCTATGGGATGCAGCAAAAGCAGTTCTAAGAGGGAAGTTTATAGTAGTTCAATCTCATCTCAAGAAACAAGAAAAATCTCAAACAATGTAACCCTACACTTAAAACAACTAGAAAAGAAGAACAAAGAAAACCCAAAGTCAGTAAAAGGAAAGAAATCATAAAAATTAGAGCAGAAATAAATGAAATAGAAATGAAGAAAACAATAGCAAAGATCAATAAAACTAAAAGCTGGTTCTTTGAGAAGATAAACAAAATTGATAAACCATTAGCTAGACTCATCAAGACAAAAAGGGAGAGGACACAAATCAATCAAATTAGAAATGAAAAAGGAGAAATCACAACTGACACTGCAGAAATGCAAAGGATTATAAGAGACTACTACAAACAACTTTATGCCAATAAAATGGACAACCACGAAGAAATGGATGAATTCTTGGAAAGGTACGATTTTCCAAAACAGAACCAGGAAGAATTAGAAAATATAAACAGAACTATCACAAGTAATGAAATTAAGACTGTAATTAAAAATCTTCCAACAAACAAAAGTCCAGGACCAGATGACTTCACAGGTGAATTCTATCAAACATTTAGAGAAGAGCTAACACCCATCCTTCTCAAACTCTTCCAAAAAACTGCAGAGGGAGAAACATTCCCAAATTCATTCTATGAAGCCACCATCACCCTGATACCAAAACCAGAAAAAGATATCACAAAAAAAGAAAATTATAGACCAATATCACTGATGAACATAGATGCAAAAATCCT
>NC_041223.1:44775608-44830717 GCF_002837175.3 Physeter macrocephalus
CACAGCAAGCATCATACTCAATGGTGAAAAACTGAAAGCATTTCCAATAACATCAGGAACAAGACAAGGATATCCACTCTCACCACTCTTATTCAACATAGTTTTGGAAGTCCTAGTCACAGAAATCAGAAAAGAAAAAGAAATAAAGGAATACAAATTGGAGAAGAAGAAGTAAAACTGTCACTGTGGATGACATGACACTATACATAGAAAATCTTTTATATGCCACCAGAAAACTACTAGAACTAATCAATGAATTTGGTAAGGTTGCAGGATACCAAATTAATGCACAGAAATTTCTTGCATTCCTATACACCAACAACGAAAAATCAGAAAGAGAAATTAAAGAAACAATCTCAGTTACCACAACAAAAAGAATAAAATACCTAGGAATAAACCTGCCTAAGGAGGCAAAAGACTTGTACTCAGAAAACTATAAAACAGTGATGAAAGAAATCAAAGATGACATAAACAGATGGAGAAACATACCATGTTCTTGGATTGGAAGAATCAATATTGCGAAAATCACTATACTACCCAAAGCAATCTACAGATTCAATACAATCCCTATCAAACTATCAATGGCATTCTTCACAGAATTAGAACAAAACATTTTACAATTTGTATGGAAACATAAAAGACCCCGAATAGCCAAAGCAATCTTGAGAAAGAAAAACGGAGTTGGAGGAATCAGGCTCCCCGACTTCAAACTATACCACAAAGCTACAGTAATCAAGAAAGTATGGTACTGGCACAAAAACAGAAATATAGATCAATGGTACAGGATAGAATGCCCAGAGATAAAACCACGCACATATGGTCACCTAATTTACGACAAGAGAGGCAAGAACATACAATGGAGAAAGGACAGCCTCTTCAATAAGTGGTGCTGGGAAAACTGGACAGCTACATGTAAAAGAATGAAATTAGAACACCACCTAACACATACACAAAAATAAACTCCAAATGGATTAAAGACTTAAATGTAAAACCAGACACTATAAAACTCTTAGAGGAAAATATAGGAAAAACACCCTTTGACATAAACCACAGCAAGATCTTTTTTGACCCACCTCCTAGAGTAACAGAAATAAAAACAAAAATAAACAAATGGGACCTAATTAAACTTAAAAGCTTTTGCACAGCAAAGGAAACCATAAACAAGACAAAAAGACAACCCTCAGATGGGAGAAATTATTTGCAAATGAAACAACAGACAAAGGATTAATCTCCAAAATATACAAACAGCTCATGGATCTCAATATAAAAAAAAAAATCCAATTAAGAAATGGGCAGAAGACCTAAATAGACATTTCACCAAGGAAGACATACAGATGGCCAAGAGGCACATGAAAAGATGCTCAACATCTCTAATTATTAGAGAAATGCAAATCAAAACTACAATGAGGTATCACCTCACACCGGTCAGATAAATGCTGGAAAGGGTGTGGTGAAAAGGGGACCCTCCTGCACTGTTGGTGGTAATGTAAATTGATACAACCACTATGGAAAACAGTATGGAGGTTCCTAAAAACACTAAAAATAGAACTACCATATGACCCAGCAATCCCACTACTGAGCATATACCCTGAGAAAACAATAATTCAAAAAGAGTCATGTACCACATGTTCACTGCAGCACTATTTATAATAGCCAGGACATGGAAGCAACCTAAGTGTCCATCGACAGATGAATGGATAAAGTAGATGTGGCACATATATACAATGGAATATTACTCAGCCATAAAAAGAAACAAAACTGAGTTATTTGTAGTGAGGTGGATGGGCCTAGAGTCTGTCATACAGAGTGAAGTAAATCAGAAAGAGAAAAACAAATACCGTATTCTAACACATATATATGAAATCTAAAAAAACAAAATGGTACTGATGAACCTAGTTTCAGGGCAGGAATAAACATGTAGACATAGAAAATGGACTTGAGGACACAGGGTGGGAGGGGGAAGCTGGGGTGAAGTGAGAGTAGCATTGACACATATACACTACCAAATATAAAATAGTTAGCTAGTGGGAAGCAGCAGCATAGCACAGGGAGATCAACTCGGTGCTTTGCAATGACCTAGAGGGTTGGGATAGGGAGGGTGGGAGGGAGGCTCAAGAGGGAAGCGATATGGAGACATATGTATGCATATGGCTGATTCACTTTGGTGTACAACAGAAACTAACACGGTATTGTGAAGTAATTATACTCCAATAAAGATCTATTTTTTTAAAAAGTCGACAAATAATAAATACCAGAAAGGGTCTGGAGAAAAGGGAAACCTCTTACACTGTTGGTGGGAATGTAAATTGGTGAAGCCACTGTGGAGAACAGTATGGAGGTTCCTTAAAAAACTAAAAACAGAGTTACCATATGAACCAGTAACCCCACTCCTGGGCATATATCCAGAAAAGATGAAAATTCTAATTTGAAAAGATACACGCATCCCAATGTTCACAGCAGCACTATTACTAATAGCCAAGACATAGAAGCAACCTAAGCATCCATCAACAGATGAATGGATAAAGAACATGTGGTGTGTGTATATGTGTATATATATATATATATATATATATATTTATTTCTGGTGGAATATTACTCAGCCATAAAAAAGAATGAAATAATGACATTTGCAGCAATATGGATGAACCTAGATATGATCATACAAAGTGAAATAAGTCAAGCAGAGAAAGACAAATATCACATGATATCACTTATATGTAGAATCTTAAAAAATGATACAAATGAGCTTATTTACAAGACAGAAAAAGACTCACAGACACAGAATACAAACTTATGGTTATGAAAGGGGAAAAGGGGGAAGAGATAAATTAGGATTTGGGATTAACAGATACACACTACTATATATAAAATAGATAAACAAGGACCTACTGTATAGCACAGGGAGCTACATTCAATACCTTGTAGTAACCTATATGGAAAATAATCTGTAAAAGAATATAAATATATATGAATCACTTTGCTGTACACCTGAAACTAACACAATATTGTGACTCAACTATAGTTTAATTTTTAAAAAAACAACAAAAAAGATGAAGACAGTAAACCCCTTCATGTAATACCAGTGTTAACTTGGGAGAAATGGGCAAAACCAGAAATGCTTTTTAGTCCTAATATCCCCATTATAACAAGGCCAATAATTAAAATTAAAAGATGTACATTGTAGGTATGAATTTTCAGTCATGTTGTATCTACTGTAGTGGACAATTTAGAAGAAATTAGATGATCTAATTTAAGGCAGCACACATTATTTATCATAATTTTGTCCTTACCTTTTTTTAAATCAATAGCTGGCTCCAAACCTGTTTTTCTTCTAAGTATACTTCTGTACATCATTGCCCAGTTGTGACATACACTCTAAATGATTCCTTTACTTAGAATCCCTCTTCCATGAATATTGAAGATTGTAGCTTTTATTTTTTCTCAGCCTTTGAATTTTTGTATTTTACAAAATTGACATGTGAATATACTGTTTGTAATCAGTATATATAATTTGTATATCATAGTTTGACTAATAATCACTAGTAATTTTGATGAAATACATTGCTTTTTCAATGTAATACTGAAATCAATAACTCTTTTAAGAACTCATGTAATTTCCTCAAGCTAAACAAGATTAGTTTTGCTTAGATCACTAATTTCGTAACTTGTCACTGAGTAGAATGGATACTATGCCTACTAACTGCAGGTTGTGGTTCTAAGGCTGTGTGTACAATGTATTTATTCCTCATCCCTCACTCTGCTTGAAAGCTTTTGAGCCCAATATATCATCTTTACCGAACAATTTATCAATTGGAGGAGCTGAGTAAATGTTACTCTTTCCATAACATATTGCTTTTGGGTGCCAGTAAAGGATAAAGAACGATAGAATAACGTAATAAGTAAGTAAACATTAGGTCAAGAGAAGAGGTAGGTGGTCAGATCTAATGCAAGGTTTAAAATGGTACTTCTTGAAGTTGGACCATCTGCACCAGAATTACACAGGAACTATGCAGATACCTAACTCAGAACCAGGGAATCACTGCATGAAATGGATTTTATCAACATAGTGTCATAAATTTCTCACATCAAGATAAGAAAAATTGGCTTTTTAAAGATATGAGGGAGGAAAATATGTCTCAGCCTAAGCCACAGTCTAAAACCTTAGAGACATAATAAAGGACCCATCAATGAGATTACGATTTAGCATTGGCTCATTGAGAACAGAGTGTGGAGGAGAGAGCTGGAGGAAGGAGGAGGGGACGAATATGGAGGGGAGGCTGAGGAATGAGAAGATGATCATAGTCTCTCAGTAGTCTCAGCTGTGCTTTCCTGGTTTTTCACATCATGGCACATGTAGAAAATGATAATGTTATATCCAACACACTGGGGTAAACAGATGAATCTTCTGATAGACAGGGGTAAGCAGACCAGAGACTCTGAATGCCCCAAAAGAGACTGAGGGGGATCAATGCAAACCCCTTGGGGACACTCTGTTGGAAAACTCCTCCAGGGAGCAGCCATCACTCTCTAGGTTGGCATGTACATCACTACATGGTGTTAGCAATGCCTGGGCACTGCCTGCACCTTCTCTGTTTTGAAGAATAGGAAAACGAATACCAAGAAGTTGCTGGGTCTTTCTCCAGCTCCTTATAAAGAAAGTCATGGGATAATTTCTCCATTTCCACAGTCAACTTGTGAATACTATTAAACTGATAGAACACTACATGTGGAATATTCTTCTTGATTACTACAAGAAATAATTTACATTTGAATGAAATAATTTAATAATTACTGTATCAGAAAGCATGTTACATATGTTACCTTTTTGATTAGCCATATATGTATGATGTGAAGTGAAATTTCAAGAGAATTTTTACTATCCTACATAAAATAAGGAAATATAAAGTTAAAAAATGCAGAATATATAGAAAGGTGATAGAACCCATATTTATCCTGAGATGAAAACTGTTTGCTAATCATGTTGGCAAACAAACAAGAAACATCATGCATTTCAGCTTAAAAAAAAAAAACAAAGGTGGGGAGGGGGAGTCAATAAGAGAGAAGTAAAAAATTGGCTTTGATATTAACTTTATACAATCAAAAATAGCTAAAACCATCAAGTGATTAATATTTCAAATACAAATCCTTATTGATCATATTCCTAAATTCTGTGGTACTAAAAATGTGTTTCCATATATACATTAAGTCGACTGTGTTGAATTTTAGCAATATATCTTTCAACATCAATTGTATGCATCAAAATAAATTAGAAGATATATAACTTTGAAAATAATATATCAATTTAAAAATTAAATGGCACAGAGTACTGAAAGTAAACTATCGTAACATTTACACTAACATGGAAAACAAATAATTACATATGATTACAGGTTTTAGGTTGATCTATTTGTAATTTCTGTTTGCTCACATCTCTAGGAACTTAATTCATTGACAAGTAAGGCAACATAAAATCAGATGTAAAACCAAAGTGTATATTAAGCCTATTCACAAACTTAGAGTAAATGTGAAGTAAGCTTCAATTTTATGAACTGAATAAATAGCCACTTCATCCTCACAACATAGCTATAATAACTACTAATTTATAACTTAAGTCACATCAAAAAGGTGGTTGATTATCTGTTTCTAACTATGAGTTAATTTTGAAGGGAGACATAGGAGACATAAAAGTCAATTGGTCCCTCCAGAGATTGTAGGCAAATTGTCAAGGTCGTTATATGATTTGGTGGTGGATCACGTAAGGAAAATTAAACTAATGGAAAATTCTCCTACAACGAGTTTCCATTAAATAATCTATTAATTGCCAGCTGCCTTCATCATTTACTTAGAGTTAGAAATAAGAGGATTAAAGAAGACCATAAAAAAGGAAATTGCAATAGTTGAGACAGGAAGTGATTAAGGTAAAAAGATGGACTTGAGTAGAGTCAGGGTCATGGTAAGGATGATTTCTGTTTTGACTCTGTTCCGGTATGTTGATAATTACAAGCCTATAGAGAGAAAAAGTAATTCCATGGTGCCAACAGCAGGCATATGTTAGACTTCCAATTATTTTATCATCCACTTTGATGTGAATGAATACAAATTTTTAAACTAGAAAAATTGGTACTCATGAAAATTTGTGAGACTATGAATACATGTCATGGATAATGAAATTCTGAGCTTAACTTAAAAGTTAAGATTGTAAAGTGATTTTTTTCAAATTCATGAGTTTCTGATGTTTTAAGATTCATTGCGCCAGAGAATAGAAGGATATGATGTCTTCACTGCTTCATTCCATAAGCAGCAGGCATGATGCACTCTCTGTATGGGTAGCTTTGTGAAAAACCCTACCCTTGTGTAGGAAGTGAGGCTCCCTCCCTCTCAGGGATGCTCTTTAATTCCTGCAATGAGGGGACACTCCCAGGCTTGCTGACGAAGCAGGCTGCCTAGCCTCACCCCAAAAAATGATCTCCTCTGTACACACATTGATGTCATCCAAAGAGAGCTGAACCTCACATTCACCTGTGTGCAGTCCTGAGGTCCAGCAGGGAAATAAGAAATGCTAATGAGCATATGGAAAGTGAGAGAAAAGGAAATTTTAAAAAAAACCCAAAACTAAGTGTTTGATATATTTGAATGCAAATTCAAGACCCAGAATAAATCACCAATACAAACTGAAAGGAGTAGAATTTGGCATACTTGGAAAAAACACATGGTAGAAGGATAGCACATTGAATCTTATGAGCCAAAATGGAGATACAAGTTCCTCAGGAATGAAAGAATAAATGTAAAGCATTTATCAATATCTATATCATTAACAGTATATAACACTTTGCTTATAATTGGTACTCAATACTCATTATAGGAATTAATATACTTACTGGGTTTTAATAATAATACATTGTATACCAAACACAAATATGCTCAGCACCATGTTAAGTACTTTATATGTTATATCATTTTATCCTCAGTGATTCTTGACATAGGTAAAAATATGACTTTTTTACAGATGATAATACTGAGACTCAAAAAATTTAAGTTACTTGCCCAAGGTCTCATGGTTAGTAAATGAGGAACCAGGACTGCATCCAGCCCTGCTTGATTTAAAGGTTCATAGTCTTACCAGTATAATACCAAGCTTATTAGACCTCCTACCAGCAAAGGGTCTGTATCATACATACTTGGACCAGTGGTTCTCAGCCCTATGAACTCACATCCCCACATCCTGTTTTTATAAGAAATATTCTGTAATATTTTCTTTACTATGCCAGAGAAATTCATAGATAACTACACAAATATATTTAATCAATATAATGCACTGGCTCTAATATAAAGAGTAAACTAAAGAAAGAAAATAATAAGTAGCATGCATATCAAAATAGATATTCAATAGATACACCAAAACACTTTATTAAGAAATCTGGTGCTTGTATCTAAACATAGAATCATGGTGAACAGAACAGTTATACATGTAGGATAATATTGGTGTGGGATTTTTTTGTAACCAAAATACATGAGAGATGTTGCTGTTGGTGATGTGATTTTCTGAACCGTAAGCAACACTTGTTGAAGTTCTATACAAAATATTGTGGTTATATTAGCATAAGACAAAGTAGAATTCAAAAGAAAGAATATTATCAGAGATAAAGAAAGGCATTTCACATGGATAAAAGAGTCAATTCTTTATGACCTTAATATGTATGCTTCAAAGACAAAGTTCATTGCAGCCCTATTTGCAACAGCCAAGACATGGAAGCAACCTAAGTGTCCATCAAGAGATGGATGGATAAGTAAGATGTGGTACATATATATAATGGAATATTACTACTCAGCCATAAAAAAGAATGAAATAATGCCATTTGCAGCAACATGGATGGACCTGATCGTACCAATCAGACAAAGAAAGACAAATATCATATGATACTGCTTATATGTGGAATCTAAAAAAATGATACAAAAGAACTGATTTACAAAACAGAAACAGACTCACAGACTTTGAAAATAAATTTATGGTTACCAAAGGGGAAAGGTGGGCAGGAGGGATAAATTAGAGGTTGGGATTAACATATACACACTACTATATATAAAATAATCAACAAGGAGCTGCTATATAGCACAGGGAACTCTACTCAATACTCTGTAATAACCTATATGGGGAAAGAATCTGAAAAGGAATAGATATATGTATATATATAACTGAATCACTTTGCTGTACACCTGCAACTAACACAACATTGTGGATCAACTATACTTTAATATAAAACAAACAAAAAAACTCAAAAAACAAAGCTTCAAAATTCATAAGGCAAAAACTGGAAGAACTAAAAGAAGTAAAAGAAAGTCCACAATCATAGGTTGAGATTTTGACATTCATCTCTTAATAATTGGTAGAACAAGTAGACAAAAAATTAGTATCTAGAAGATCTGAACAAAACTATCAGGCAACTTAATATAATTGATATTTATAAATTACTATAACCAACAACTATATATACACCCTTTTCAAGTGTATGTGGAACATTTATCAAATATACTGAGCTATTAAGAAACAAATTTCAGTATATTTCAAAAGTTTGAAACCTTACAGAGTATTTTCTGTGAATGGAATTAAATTAGGAATTGACAACAGTAAGACATCCAGAAAATCCCCATATATTTGGAAATTAAATAGCACACTTCTTAGTAAACATGGGTCAAAGGAAAAAATCATAAGAGAAAAAAAATGAACTGAATAATAATAAAAAACATAATCTATCAAAATTTGATTTTGATCAAAATTCATGAGATTCAGCTAATGCAATATTTGAAGGAAAACATATAGCTTTAAGTTACTACACTAGTAAAGAAAAATAGGTTTAAAATCAGTGATGTAAGTTTCCATCTTAAGAAGTTAGCAAAAGAAAAGCAAATTAGAACCAAGTAAGTAGAAGGAAAAGCATAATAAACCTGTGAGAAAAAAATCATTTTAATAAAAGATAAACATTAAAGAATATTCAAAAAGTTGATTATCTGAAAAGATTAATAAAAGTTATAAACCCCTAGCAAGAATAATAATAAGAAGAATGAGATAAAATGCAAATGACCAACATCAAGTATAAAACAGGAAATATCACTACAGATCTTAGATATAGATAGCAAAAGAATAATAAGGCAGTATTTAGAAACAACCTTTGGCCACTAAATTTAAAAATCTAGGTGAAATGGACAAATTTCTTCTAAAAAACAACTCATCAACACTAATACAAGAAATAGAAAATCAAAATAACCCTCTTCTATTTTAAAAAATTGAAATCACAATCAAAAACTTTTCCTTAAAGACAACTTGAGGTCTGAATGGTTTCTTTAGTGACTTCTATCAATTTTCAGAAAAATTGAGGAGAGGGGAATACTTTCCAACTCATTTCACAAGATCAGCATAACCCTTTTATCAAAAGCTGACAAAGACATTACAAGGAAAGAAATTACAAACTATCCCTTATAAGCATAGACACAGAAACTGTTAACAAAATGGAATCCAACAATATATTAAAAGGATGACACACCATGACAAAGGAGTTTCATCCCAGGAATGCAAGAATACTCTGACATTCTAAAATCAATCAGTATAATTCACTACATTAATAGAATTCTTTAAAAAAAACTCAGTAGACATAGAAAAGGCATTTGACATAAGTCAGCAACCATTCATACCAAAGCACTCAGCAAACTAGGAAAAGATGAAAATTTAATATGGGCTCAAAAAGGAAAACTATTGAGAATAACGAATGAAAATAGTTGAGATGATGCTTTACTCCCGTCTCACAAAAGGAATTGCACTGGTAAAATTGTTTTTCAATTTGGGTTTTCAAGCAGTGACAAAGATGATGATGATGATGATGATGATGATGATGATGATGATAATGACTGTGATGATGATTATATTCTATTTGGAAAATTGTTTTTCCAAGGATGAAAAGCCTTGCCTAGGGTCTCTGGCTCAAATGCATACAGCAGGGAAAATAGCTTCACATTCAGAGAATTCAAGTTAGCTAAAGTTTACCATATTTTTCTCTTTAAAACTAAATTAAACTCACTTTTTGAAGACCGATGTATGTTCAGCAGAAGACATTGTAACAGTATTAATTCGAGGTAAACTCATTCATTCAAATATTCAACGGTACTTACTGAGTACTTCAGTAATTGCCAGGCACTTGGGATTCATCCGTGAACAAAACAGAAAAAGATCTTGCCCCTGGGGAGCTCATATTCTACCCAAGTAGATAAACAATTTAATAAAATTAGGAATAAATAAATTATGTCATAGGTTAAAAGGGCATAAGTATGGGAAAAAAGTCAAACTTGTACAAGATAAGGATCAAGAGTGCTGGGAGGGTGGGAGTGCCAGGGGTGGGGACAATTCATAGTGTTAAATAAGGTCATCAGGATAGGTCTCAATGAAAGGCCTATTGAGAAGCTGACATCTAAGAAAATACTTAAGACAGGTGCGGGAGTTTGCAAAGTAGCTTTGTGGAAGAAGAGTGTTCCAGGCAGAGAAACTGCTAGACCCATTAGCAGGAACCTGCAGAGTTTCTTCCTGGAGAGCAGAAGGCCAGAGTGGCAGGTGGTGAGTGGGCAAGGGAGGCAGTAGCAGGGAATGAAGTTAGAGAAGTAATAAGGACTGTTTCACGTGAGGCCTTGAAGGTGACTATAAGAACTTGGGGGGTTACGGGGTTAACAAAGTTTACAAAAAGTTGACAGAACTTTGCAGAGTTTTGAGCAGAGGAGGGACATGGTCTGACTTACATTTCAATGTTCCCTCTGGCTGCTGTGTTGAGACTGGGCTGCATGGGGATGTTCTGATTATAGCTGGCTACCAATTTACCCCAGAATGTAGTGTTGTACAACGACCATTATCTTATTGTATCTCTTGATTTCATGAGTCAAAAAATGCAGGCAAGGCTCAGCTGCGCAATTCTTCTGTTTTATGTGGCATCACCTAAGGTCACTTAGTGGCATTTTGCTGGTGGAAGGGCTTCTCTGGTGAATCCAAGGTGGCTTCGCTCACATCTTTAGTGTTTTGGAAGTTTGGGCTGAGATTGTCAATGGAGTACCCACACGTGGCCTGTCCACCATGGAGGTCTCAGTGTAGTTGGATTTTTACATGGAGCCTCAGGGCTCCTAGACTATTCCAAGAATCAGGAAGTGGAAACGGCCCATTTCTTAAGATTTGGGCCTGGAAACTGGCAGAGTGTCACTTCTGTGATATTGTGTGGGTCAAAGAAATTATAGAACCAGCCAAAATTCAAGGAGAGGGGCCATAGATCTCATCTTTCCTCTTTCAGTGACAGGAGTGTCAAAGAATATATGGCAAGCTCTCCAGTCCCTTCTGTGACCACAGATTACTTATATTCCTTCCACTTGTAAAATACACTCCCTCTCTCCCCAAATCCCTAAATGTGTCATTCCCTTATGGCACCAGGCTCCTGCTCATTATTTAGATCACATCTTTTCCCAATTTCCCACTTCCCCTGGCCTATGAGATCTTACTCTAATCAGGGTGGGGAAATCTGCTTTGACATCATCATATATTTTTTCACATCAACTTTATAAGGCAAATGCTTCATGTTCTCTTGCCTTTTGCCCTTCATCTTTACATTTTTTCTTCTCCCACAGGTTCAACCCTATCAACTGAAAGTCTTAGCTTTAAGACTGTTGTCTCTGTTATAAAATTTTTTAAATCTTTTTTTAAAGTCTATTTAGAAACTTATTTCCTTTCTTTGTTTTTAATCATCATGAGAAAATTAATGTCACAGCACAAAATGGATAGGCTTGGGAAAAAAACTGCAGGCAGAGAGGCCATTTAGAAGGCTGTTGCAATCTTGTACACCTAAGATGACGTGGACCCAAGATCCTGCTTTGGATTGAGTCAGTGATTCGTTCTCTTGACCAGTGGTAACACTGAAAATTATTATTGCTTCCTGAGGTTATATTGACTCAATCCAAAACAGTTTATTATTCTGTGATTTACCATATCATAAAACTCTTGAGAAAGTCTCCAAGACCTTGTAAGTGCTCAGTACACATTAATCATCATTATTAGTAGTACTTCATATCTTTCTCGGCTCCGGACGCGCAGTCTCAGCGGCCATGGCTCATAAGCCCAGCTGCTCCGCGGCATGTGGGATCTTCCCGGACCGGGGCACGAACCCGTGTCCCCTGCATCGGCAGGAGGGCTCTCAACCACTGCGCCACCAGGGAAGCCCTATATCTTTAAAACTAGGAATTTACAGTTCTTTCACGAGTTGAATAATATTATTTAGAGCTACCAGTAGGTGGGGATATTGAACAATATTTTTCTAGGTTGTCGCAAGCCTTGCTCCTGACTTTAAAAAAAAAAAAAAAAAATAGGCCTATGAATAAAGAACTTCCCTATTATATTACAAAATCTCTTCTTTTTTTTTTTGCGGTACGTGGGCCTCTCACTGTTGTGGCCTCTCCCGCTGCGGAGCACAGGCTCCGGACGCGCAGGCTCAGCGGACCCGCGTCTCCTGCATCGGCAGGCGGACTCTCAACCACTGCGCCACCAGGGAAGGGAAGCCCCCAAATCTCTTCTTAATGGAAAGTTTTTCTCAAAATTTACAAATAACTTCTTAAAGTTTTCAATATAACCATAAAAAAGATTGGATTCAGCCTAGAATATGAACTCTGAAGCTTCTGGAGAAAGGCCCTCTCACTGCAGGGGTCAGTCTCTTGCCTCGAGGCTGGCTTAGTGACTCTAAATCAATGTCTCACCTCAATTTTGGACCCAGTGCTTTGGGAGTGGATTACAAAATAGAAATGAAGAATTAGTGCTTGCATCTAATCCACATGCCGAAAATACTAGAGTAGAGTCTGACTCCTGCTCCTTTCACTAATAATACCTATTTAGCAACTACTGGCGCCAGGTGCTAAATTAGGTGCTTTTCATACTTGGTATTATTTAATCCTCATAGCAACCCTAGGAGGCTGGTATTATTAGCCCTGTTTACAGATAATGGATCTGAGAAATTAAGTTACTTAGCTAGGTTCATTCAGCTATTTGATGGTGGAGACAGAATTTCAGCTCTGCCTTAGTTGACTCATGTTTTGCTTATTTTCTGCCTAATAAGATATTAAAAGAGAAACTAACTTAAACATGTGCACTGTTGGTCATACCTCAGCTTAAGGTATTTGTTGATGGCCTGTCTATGTTTAATCCTAGGAGTCAATTCTGACTAAATATCCTAAAGATGAAGTGAAACTAGCAAATATTATTTCCCTCAGGGCCCAAAATACAGCATTCAAATGAAACTGCAGCTTCAGTTTCATTGTGGGGTTTTGTTGGCATCTATGGAAACTTCCAGTTTAGCAACAAAAGAACAATCCCTTCCTGATTTACCCATGAAGTTCTTTCCTTGGACTTATCATTCTAACCTAAATGGGACATTATTTTTCTCTGATACCTCAGAGAATAACAATGGAGAGAGGTTTGAGAAGACAAGATATACAGTGTTAGAAAATAATTTTAATTCATATGTCTAGCAGAATTTATAAAGAACCCCTTCAAATCAGTAAGAAAAGGGGACAAATCCCATTTTCGAATGGACAAAGCACTTAGCAGATGCGTTTTGTAAAAGATACCTCCATGTGGCTGTATCTCTCTAAGGTAAATAAGGGCTGAGAAATCAGAGACCTGGGCTGTGGTGGTGGGCTAGGGGGGATATGACTACTTAGTTTAGCGCAATGTTTCCTATTTTATTTAAATAAAAAATCCTTTTATCAAAGGACGACTATTAACATCTTAAGGAGGTTTGGGAAACCTTGACCTAGAGATTTAAGTTTTTCTTTTCCTCTAATAGCTCACATAAAATTCTCTCAGATTTTCCTAGCACCCAAACTAGGAAGTCATCAGACACCTCTCTTGCTAGCATTCTCTCATTCACTGAAATTGTAACTCATCAGTGTTTTGTTTTTCTTATCTCTTCTGGAAGATATTTTCTTAAGTGGAGTTTAAATTTTTTGTTTATTTCATAATCACAAGAAAATGCTTTTATCATCTCTTGTTTACTAAAGCAAGTCATAGTGGTTTGAAACTAAGCATGAAAGCGAAGTGTGAAAACACATTAAGTAAGAGATAGTGACAGAGTTCAAAAGTTGAAAAATTCAACTATTACTCTTTTCCTGTTTTCCCTTTACTGTCTTTGAAGCCAAATGTTTGATCTTTTGCATTTTCCGAGATGGACGTATTCTGCTATTGTTAGGTAAACACAAAGACAGAACCATGAAGTTCAAAATAAATGTTTCGGCCACACCTCATTAAAAATAATATTTACTATATACTTAGTAAGAGAAAAGACAAACTGTTTGCATTTTATCTTTTATACCATTTTATTGAATATCTTAGGATAAATATAATAATGGTACAAAATACTGAGAAATAGTATGTAGTTTTTCTTGAACATTTATCTACTTCAAAATACAGTCTCTATAGCCAAGTAATTTGACTTCCTGAATCTATACCAGCGTCCTTAGCGTAGCTATATAATGGAAATTTAGAAACGAAAAAAATATTTTAGAGCTGGCCACTTTTCTAAGTAATGATGTCAGCAAATTCTGCTGGCTCTACTTTTTAAATACGTCCAGAATTTTACTACTTCTCACTTTCTCTGCTGCTACCAGACTCATCAGAGCCAGCCTCATCTTGCCTAAATTATTGCAACGGCTACCAACTTGCTTCCAGTCTACTCTCAACACAGAGACAAACTGACACTTTAAAAATGTAAACCAGGTAACACAACATTGTCAATCAACTATACTCCAATAAATATTTTAAAAAAAGAAAATGAAAAAGCAATGAAGTGATCTAACAAAAATGTAAATCAAGATATATCACTCTACTACTCAAAACCTTCCAATAACTTCTCATTTAAAACCAAAGTCCTTGCAATGATTTGCAAGGCCCTCATATATGGTCCCTGTCATTTCCCTGATTTATCTCTTACTACCCTCCTTGCTCCCTTTACTCCAAATGCACTGGCCCCCTTGCTATTCTGGGTGCTCCCTCTTCAGGCCTTTGTACTCCTCTACCTGGATCACTCTTCCCTCCCATATCCATAGGCTTCTCTCCTTCACCTTCTTTAAATCTTCGCTCAAATGTTATCTTCTCAGCAAGCCCTTGAATAACCAACTTGCCTGACCAAAATTCCAGACCGACTCTGGAACTTCCTATGTCCCTTCACTGCTTCATTATTCTTCATAACCTTCTTAATACCTTCCAATATATTATAAAACATACATTTTGTATAATTATTTGCTTCCTTTATTAGAATGTAAGCCTCATGAGGGATGGATTTTTTTTTTCCGTTTTGTTCACTTCTGTTTTTCCAGCACCTATGCCAGAGACATAGCAGACACTCAGTAAGTATTTACTGAATATGAATACACTATAGGCACGGTTTAATATGCCTCTTTACCAAGAAAGGAAAGAATCTACAGACAAATGAAAAGTAACTTTGATCAATTGCCAGGCACTGAGACTAATTTAGATAAAGCATGCCTTAGAACAGAATTGCAAGTATAAATGATCCAAGTTTTCTCTACATTTCCTCAAAAGCACTGAACTGATACATAATCAGTTTACCTGTGATAGTACCTCAGGAAATGGATAATAGTCTATCAGTACACATATATTTATGATTCAACTTTATTTCTTGTTTCCAACTCTCATTCTCTACTTTACAGATTTAAAGAATTGTATACATTTATTTCTACAGTATTTGAGGACAAATTGGTGGATTCAAAGAGCTAAATGATGCTGGTCAATTGAGTCTAACCAACTAGGATTCTATACTATGCAGCCATAAGTATAATTGTTATCTTTCTAAATAAGTTATCTGTTACATTGTCTTTTGTAATCATAACAGAGAAGATTTTACCTGTTTGTTTTCAATAGCTCTGTTATCTCTTTCTATAAGTAAACTTTGAAAAAACCCTTC
Organism: Physeter macrocephalus; assembly: GCF_002837175.3. Lineage (NCBI taxonomy): Eukaryota > Metazoa > Chordata > Mammalia > Artiodactyla > Physeteridae > Physeter > Physeter macrocephalus. Next base: position 44,791,598 of record NC_041223.1, read on the forward strand.
AGTGATTGCTTGCCAGCTGAAGCAGCCAGATCTGCAATAATTCACCAACCTGGTTTAAGCAAATTTGTCTCCCTTTGTTTGAGGGATTAAATCTGTTGATTATCTGGACTCTCAAGGGAGAAGAGCTGGGCTTGTCTCTTACATAATGTCTTATTTCCCACTCAAACTCACCAACCTCTTTATTTCTGCCTGTATTGATGTGAAACCTATAAAGGGAAATACTCCCATTCCTGAGCAATCTTGCAGTTTTTCCACTAATAACCTGTTCTTATGACAGAGTTTCTGAGTTTGTTGTCTAATTACTTATCATTTACTTTGGCCTGTTCCTGCTACTGAACTGAAACAAACCGCTGCATGTGAAGCACATATAAAAAGTTATTTACCCTTAAAACACAGACATGTGACATTCACAACGTGAACTGTGAACCTGATGGAGTATGCTGAAAACAAATAACAGGTCATGAACAGTCTGTTGGATCTATAATTAGCCAGGTGCTTACTATTCCACCTCATTAGGAGTGGAGGGTGGAGAATGAATAAATAGGGGAGCAGGTGTCACTGACTCCCCAAACAAATCTTCGTTCTGAGGTCACAAACCAGAGAAAACCAATGTGAACTTGGAGTTTCTGCTTTTAGCTTGTGAGTGGAATTTACCAATATTCAGCTTTCAGAGTTCCTCTGGGTGCTGCAGGTTCCTAAAGTTACACGCACCCAGCCAAGAAGGGCAGTCTAAACTGTAGCCACCCATTTTTGTGCTGTTCCAATGTATTCATTCATTGGTCCAAAAGCTTGTTATTGAGTGCTAAGCCCCGTAAAAGATACTTGATATAGCCAAGTAACCCTATGGACATAATCTCTATCTTTATAGAGTTTTAAAATATAATGGAGCAGATGGACAGTAAACAAATAACTAACTGTGAGAGATATTAATAAATGCTGTGAAGAAAATGAATAAGTTCTCTAAGGAAGTGACAGTTAAAGCCAAAACCCAAATACAAACAGGTTGAAAATACTCTAGTATCAACATCTGTAGGGTAAAAAAAAGATTATCTTTAGACTTTTTCAACTTTGAGCTCAACACAGTAACCTGAGTAAGAAGGAGTAGGTTTCTCACCAACATAAGCATCTGTTGTATGCAGAATATTTATTAAGGAATGTGGGGATACAGGAGCACAGTTTGCAAATTCCTCAAGAAAATTTATTTTATAAATTATGCATTGTTTATTTACCATAGAGAAAAGAGAGCTAAGCACTTGTCTTGGACTATGTATGTACACATCAAAAAACTGAAAAGTGAGATGTTCACTCAATCAACGAATTGTATCAACAGCATGAAAGTAGTGATTCAGCAGATTTGTTTTTCCAATTTAGCTTGATATTGAAAATGGCTTTAAAGCATGTGCAACTTATACAAAAGATGAAAGCCTTTTAACTTTTTTATAACTCCACTGAAAATAAAATATAATTTGAAATTTGAGAGATTCAATTAATACATAAAAAGAAGTTGAGGCAATGATTGGATATTGAGGCAAATCCTTTGGGATTTTGATTTCCTTGCCTATTTTACAATTAGGGATGAGCTGGGTAAAAGAACTACTTTTATAACTGGAACAGTAATATCAGAGCTAAAAGAGATGATGATGAAATGCTACCTTACCATTCCATGTGAGATTATGAAAGGTAGATCTAAATGGTAACCTAAATTATTAAAGTTCTCCTCTTAAGAGGGAAACACACACACACCCTCAAATTACAACAAAATAATTATTTTAATAACAGCATTTTTTGCATGATTGGTAGAAAAAAATAAAGAAAATGAAAATAGCTTTGAAAAATGAACATTTGGCCTGTTCTGTTCTGAACTAATGAAACAGTATAGACTCTTTCTGCTGCTTAACTTCACTGGAAAACAACTACCCTTCCCTTCATTTTGTGGCAAGTAAGGTAAGTAGGCCTGGTCTTCTTAGGGTGGTGAGCTAGTTGTGTTCTGCTTTGTGATGGATGAGAAGTACTTTGTGGGTCTTTTGACCAGTGGTGTTAAATGATGAATGGGTATCAAACAAATGATGAAGTTGTTGGTGGAAGATTAGTGAGGATGATTTGAGTTACAAATAGGTAACAACAAAGGCAGGATCATTGTCTCAGGAAACATTCCTGTGTTTCCTGGGAAGCAAGGCTCAAGTTAGTCATAATAGACAGTAGTGCTTAACTTCTCTGGGGGAAACAGACTCTGATGATCTGATAAAAGCACTGAACGCTCTCCCCAGAAAAACCCACATATGCATGTTCACTCAAAATTTTTATGCAATATTAAGGGATTCACAGACTTTTATGCAGTCCATCCATAGACATCCTAGGATGACCTGAGTAGGATAATATCCTCTATGTTGAACATTAAAGAAAATTAATTTCCTAATGCTAAAACTATATACTACATTAAAAAGTGCTAGAAGAGAAATTTCAGTTACAGACAGGAGTACAGCAGACGGGGTATGATGGAGCAGAAGTGTTGCAATGATAACTGACAATTCAATGTGGAGTACACAGTGATGGAATACTGAGACAAGCTGAGTAAGTACAGGGGAACAGGGGACCCAACAGAGGAAAGATTGCAAGAGGACCAAAATTTGACTCAATTGTTTTATAACCTTCTTAAGAACCAACTCTAAAATTATTGATATATCTGAAATCCAACTAAACAAAATCAATTACTTAGCTATGCAGCCAACTGGGTCCGCTGGAGATTTAGGCCTCTGCCATCTAATTTTACCTCTAGCTGAAGTTTGCTGAACTTTGTGACTTACAGTACAATGGTATCCCTCTAGCATTCAATGCTGCTTAAGCATCATATTAATTGATAATTTGATTTTTGCAAGTGAATGATAATAGTAATAGGCCATCTAAGATGCTGATCATATCTAGTGACTACTGTAGCTCAGATTAGCTTACTGGGGCTGTAGTTAAGTCATCTCATCGAAGTGCTACAAACTAATGATAGAGCAAAGCACCCTTACTCATTGATTTTACATTCCTTACTATACTTGTCCCAACAGGGCGATGGTGTCTTTATAAGAATTACTTGGGTAGTGCTATCACTTCAGTACTATTCCCTTTAAATAATATTAGGCAGATATCTCTTCATATAAAGATAGTTACAAAGAAATATAGAACCTTGAGATCAAAAGGAGGGAGTAAGCTACTGCCATCAGTAATTCATTTCTCAAAACTTCTTCCAGTTTTTGTCTTTCAGAAACAGTTAAGGCTAAAAAAGTATCTTTTGAAATAGTAAGAGTTATTGTTGTCATTTTTAAGTCTTGTAAATTGCAGAAAATGTACAGTAACTGTAGATTCAAAATGATGGCTAAAAGTTTTGTCCCTGGTCCAAAATCAAATCTTGATAATAAAAGAAACTACAACAATGAGGATAATGTGTCCAGTGAAATTCTGAAGTAATTAGTGTACTCTGTATCTTCCTTCACCCTGCACTCAGTAATGGATTTATATTTTAGGGAGACAATAACCAGCTAATGGTACAATTATAAACATCATCATTTCTACCAGGCATGCATTTAAGATGTTTGAGAAAGAGCTCTGAACAATGATTTGACCAATTGTGGAAAGCATTCCAAATTTAGGAATTAATAACTTTCAGTTTGATTTTGGGAAGGGGAAGGAGGGAACTGCTATGTTCTGAAGGTTTATGCCCTCCCAAAATTCAGATGTTGAAACCTAAGCCCAAAGGTGATTGTATTAGGAGGTGGGGACTTTGGGAAGTGATTAGGTCAGGAGGGCAGAGCCCTCCCAAATGGACTTGTGCCTTTATAAAAGCAACCTTGAGAAATCTCCCTTGTCGTTTCCACCGTGTGAGGTTTATAGCAGGCTCTCGGCAGACACTGAATCTGCCAGCGCCATGCGCTTGGACTTCCCAGCCTCCAGTACTGTGAGAAATGAATGTTTGTTGATTACAGGCCACCAAGTATATGGTATTTTTGTGATAGTAGCCCTGGTGGATTAAGACAGGAGCTAATTATTGAGTGCCAACTAGAATATAGGAGCTTTACAAATCGATACAGCTCAAGTTTCAAAACATATCCCTGAGATAGAGTATCTTACCTATTTTATATATGAGAAAATTATCGCTCAGAAAAGTTCTGTAACTCATTCATGGTCACATTCATGGTCACCCAGTCTGTCAGCTTCTGAAGCTTGAGCACTTTCTGCCACATGACACTGAATTTTACAGGACAAAGGCTTTTGAAAACTTTTGTTTTCCTACTTTCAGAAGGCTCCTTTATAGAAATAGATTTTCCAACTTAGATTATATTTATTAAAATAAGAAAGTCAGATAACAAAGACCCTAAATATTGTTAAAATTGCATCCTAAGAGATCACGGGCATAACTTTTGTCACTGATTTTTCAAATAAATGTCAGGTCTGAGCAATATGGTCACATGAGGGTCATATCTTCAGAATCAATCTGAGTTGCTTAATACCTATTATATACTTTTGATAGACAATTATCTGAATTTCTTATTTTTTAGTATATCTTTACCAAAATCATCTTTGAACTTATAATCATAGCAGATCTTGGAGCTATCTGAGCAAAATAACTAAATTCATGAAAACATAAATTTATCCAGTTGCACATATACACATACACAAATGAATAATAAAGATTAAGTAGGTAAAATGCAATTGCTAAACATTTGAAGAGTCTTCAGACTCCTGTATATTAAACTATCTGGACAACTGAAGTTCACTGGATTGGATCCTAAAAGGAAATCCTGCCACTAGTAAAAATGGTAAGACTTAAGGAAACATGTGACACCGTGTGAAGGGTTGTGACTTCTCCACCCTTCAGCTGGCACAGCTCCACACGTCAATGGGACCTAAGGATAATTTCAATGATGAAAAATATCGTAATTGCTATTGGACTCTTTTATTTTCTGAAGTTCTTTTAAATGTATCTGCTACCCATCAAATAAACTGGATGTATTAGATTTGGAATTGCTTGACCATGATATATTCCTCCTTAAACCAATGTTTGAAAAAGAGTGATTTTAAAAAGTAAAGTTAAAATTTTTTAACTTCTTCTTCCTAGTGCCAGTTACTGAGGTTTATCTATCTTCTGTTAAATTACATAAGATATCCACAAAGTCATGTTAGTTAGTTCAGATTCTGAAGCACTGAGAACATGTAGCCTGAAGAGTTCCAAATGTATAAAAATAGAATCCACAAACAGCGGTGGAAATGTCAATGATCTATGACAGAACTTTCTTGTTCAAAGCAAAATACTACTACATCAGACAAGTTTCATCTCATTTTTAGTTTTGCCCATCACCACAGAAACTACTTATTTCTAACACATGTAAACTCACAGTGACAAATACCTAAATATAACTGAATTTCATTTTTTACATAGAGCTTTTCTGGGGAAATAAATTAGGGATGCTATTTTTCTAAACCGTTTATAAACTACTTTGCAGCTTTTGTGCCTTGAATGTGATACCTTGGAAAATGCAAAACTGTCCATTTCTCTTTTTTTTTTAATTTTTCAGAATATTTTTTTAATTTATTACTTTTAAAATTTAATTTTATTTTTTGGCTCGTTGGGTCTTCGTTGCTGCACATGGGCTTTCTCTAGTTGCAGTGAGCAGGGGCTACTCTTCATTGCGGTGCGCGGGCTTCTCACTGCGGTGGCTTCTCTTGTTGCGGAGCACGGGCTCTAGGCACGCAGACTTCAGCAGCTGTGGCATGTGGGCTCAGTAGTTGTGGCGCACGGGCTTAGTTGCTCCGCGACACGTGGGAACTCGCAGGATCAGGGCTCAAACCCATGTCCCCTGCATTGGCAGGCAGGGGTTCTTAACCACTGTGCCACCAGGGGAGTCCCAAAACTGTCCATTTCTGAAGAGCGAAAACTTTCCCAAACTGCTCCCTCTTGAAGATTCTATATCCTACTTCAAAAGAAATGCCAGCATGACTCAAAGCCCTTGACATGTCAGTTGAGTAAAAGATGCTATCACAGTGAGGAGCTGTGTTTCTAATTCTATCAGCTTTACCTGGCATTACTGCCATCACACATCAACAACGGAGTATGAGAAAGTCTGCTGTGTTCTTATTGGTGAAGAACTGTTTTGACTGTCATCAAGTATGTGAACACTGAGTGTTTCTGGCCCTTGACACTACCCAGTACATTATATGGTGTTTACAGGTGAAATAAGAATGATGTTGCTGGCACTCTGTGAGCTCAATGATTCCTCAGAACACGCAAGAAGTGAGCAAATGAGACAGAAACATGGCACTACTGATAGTACTGATTACCTGTTTTGTGATTATTTTTGCTACTTCCCAGCCTTGCCAGACCCCTGATGACTTTGTGGCTGCCACTTCTCCAGGGCATATCATGATTGGAGGTTTGTTTGCCATTCATGAAAAAATGCTGTCCTCAGAAGACTACCCCAGATGGCCAGAAATCCAGAAGTGTGTCGGGTGAGTAAAGCTTCAGAGAACACATTTAGATTTCAAGATTATACAGTAAGACTAGGGCATGTAAATGTTTACTTGTATTAACATCTAAATTATTTTAACAAAATTTAAACTCCTATATTTTTAAGTTGCATAAAGTTAAGTCTTGCTATTCTTCCTTACAAGAAAGCTATATTAGCACTATATGTATAATCAACCTCCAAGTACAGACGCAATGAATGCTTCCCATTAATATATTTATTCGGATTTTGCCTATAAAGAATAACCCCTGCAGTCACAGGAGAAAACCAATAAGACACAGTAGCCTGTCCACTACAAGCATACATAGCACAATTGTATTCCTATCACCCACAAATGTGGGTTGTTTCAAACATGGATCTTTATTTAATTCTTTGCTTAAAATAGACTGCACTTAAAAATTTTCTCCATACTAACATTTTTTTCCACACTGTATTTAGTTCCTTCTTGAAATCATCTAATTCTTTCATAATGAATTAAGAACGCTACTTCAACTCATAGTGTTCCTTCTTCCTTCATGAACACTTTATATTGTGAAAGCTTGACTACAGAAGAGACATTTGTCATGGTGTATTATAGAAAAATAAAGTTGGATGGAGGCTACTACAGATGGTTTTCTTTAAGGAGAACAGGCTATTTGAATTCTAATTTCAGTTTGGGGACAAAGTAATTTTGTAGGTTTAGGCAAATCATTTAAACTCTCTGAGTTTCAGCTTCTGATTTTTCTCTTCTGTAAAATAAGGGCCTGGATAACTTTTAAAGACAGGCAGCATCAGCTTCTGTTGCTATAGCAATGTGGTCCCAGTGCTTCCTTCTAACTCTCAAATCCTGATTTCTATCTTGATACTTTTGTATATAAATTTAATCTCCTCTTTTCGCCTCCTTTTTTTTCTTTTTTTAATCAAAAAGTGTTTATCATGCCCTCCATGAATGCTTTCAGGTAAAATGTGATCCCACATCACTCTAAGATTCCTTCCTGGCATTAAGTTGGGTATTTTGAGCTACTGTCATCTTAATCATTGATTACCAGGAATACCAGCGAGCACCCCGAAATAGTTAATGAGGATTTTTCAGAGCACTAAATAGACACTGCAGATTTAAGGCCCACAATCATAGGCCAACAAATAAGGATGGAAAATGATTTTTAAAAAATCATTTGGTCTAATAAGCACATTTATTCTGGAAAAGGAAAGTCACTGAACATCATTTTGCTTTATTGTCACTCCTTGAGAGAAACAGTATTCATTCAACATTGAACAACTATTTATTAAATGCCTACATTACCTAGGTCGCATTCTAGGCGTGGGGGATCCTGAGGTAAACACCAAAGCGGTTCAGACTCTCATGGAGCTAACACGTGGGGGACTCTGAAAATATTACACATTTTATTTGCCAGACAATTCATTACTTTAACCTTTCTTCTTTGTTTCTTTCTTTAAATTAAACACTTAATGTTCATTGCCAAACTTCACATTTAGATAGTCTGTAATGACAAACAGCATTATCCAAATATTATTTAATTTATCATAACTAAATGAATTAAAAGAAACTTGAAAATATCAAAACCCTGAACAACAATATACCCTTTTATTCACTCAAAAAGTATTTATTGAATTCTTACTCTGTATTAGGCACTGTTTGTAACCTTTTGTATACAGTGGTGGGTGAAATAAACTTAACAGTAAATCAGTAATTAAACAACTCAATGCTCTGGAATAATCACAAGTCCAGAAGCCAACTGGAAAAACCCACTAAAAGGGGAAATATCTATGCCTCGGAACGGAAATACTGCATGTTATCTAGGAGAAAGCTATTGTGAGTTTACTCAGAGCCTGTTTTATAAGTCATTCTTAAGAGTCTTATTCATCTGGTTTCCAACCACAATAGATTAGCATCACAAAAGTAAAAAAATGGGAGAGTCTATAAAAGCAGATTCTTGGACAGCAATAAAATGCTGACATCTAACTACAGAAACATCTTCATACTGTAGAATACTAAACTGAATATTCAAAATGATCCTGAAATTAACCAAGAAAAGGTTAAATCCTGTTCTGTAGACTCCATTTGAGAAACTGGGTTCCTATATACTCTTTTTTTTTAATTTTTTTTTTTTGGCCGCGCAGCATGTGGGATCTTAGTTCCCCAAACAGGGATCGAACCCCATGCCCCCTGCATTGGAAGCACGGAGTCTTAACCACTGGACTGCCAGGGAAGTCCCCTTATATACTCTTGAGAAAGATTTCCATCAAAAACTATTTTTAAATAAATAAAGTTTAGATCCTTCAAGAGATAAGTGTCACCGATTCAGAAATTGTCTATTATACGGCAGAAATGAGAATCAAATAGGATATCATCATGTCTGTAGAAGAGTTATGTTCTAATTTCAAAAAAACTTGTTTCTCAACAGCTTTGAAATATCAAATTTTCTTCAAACTCTTGCCATGATACACAGCATTGAGATGATCAATAATTCAACACTATTATCTGGAGTCAAACTAGGGTATGAAATCTATGACACTTGCATAGATGTCACAGAGGCAATGGCAGCTGCTCTGAGGTTTCTCTCTAAGTTCAACTGCTCCAGAGAAATCGTGGAGTTTAAGTGTGACTATTCCAGATTCATGCCAAGGGTTAAGGCTGTCATAGGTGCTGGCTACTCAGCAATAACCATGGCTGTCTCCCGGATGTTGAATTTACAGCTCATGCCACAGGTGGGTTTTGTTCTACCTCCATACATTGGGTTTGATCATACTCTTTATCATGAAAGGATCAGGGTAATCTGGGAAACTAGTGGGGGAGATGCTTTTACTTTAACCTTTCTTTCTCTTCAGTAAAACAAAAGGATGTGCCCTATTATGGATAGCGTAGTGATCAAAGCACTAAGGGAGTAGTCATCCCTCAATCTGTCAGTTCTAGTTTCTGACAGTTTTCAGTGTGATTTGGATAAGACAGAAACTTCTGAGCGCCTCAACTGCCTTGTTTCTAAAATAACATCAGTCAGGTACCATGAAGAAAACTGCAGGGGAACTGAGGGGTAAAGGGACGTGGAAGTCAAAGAAGACTCTCAAGGAGGTGACGTTTAGCCTGAAACTTGAATGACAAGGGACAGTCAAGAGAAGATGGGGAGAAGAGGAGAGTACCTAGGCTGAGAAAGCAGTAAGTACAAAGTTGAAATGTCCATAGAATAACAAAAGGTCAATATGGTTTGGTCAGTTTGAGCAGAAAGGAGCAGAGTAAGAGATGTATTTGTAGAGATGGGTAAGGGCTGGGTCATATAGCATCTTGTAAGCTGTGGTATGGTTTGCACTTTGTTCTGAGCATGATGGAAAGGCTTTGAGCAGAGACTGTGAACTACTGAGCTTCCTATAATGCAAACCATTAACCAGGAAGTAAGCAAAATGGTCTCTGAAAGACCAAAGTGTATATTAGACAGCCCTGCACTAAGTTCTTGCACATTACTCAGAGTCAAGCAAGCCCTCTTGGCTTTGATTTTGAACCAATTAACCTTCATATCACATCACTCTGTAACTCACTAGGTCATTACTTTCTAAGATCAAGGAAGATTAGAAGCAAAAAGTTAGAAAAGGCTTATAGTCAGATTATCAAGAAATGACCATCTGATAGAAGTGAACAGATAGAAATATATACATGTATAATATAAGTACATAGAATTCAAAATATATAACTTTCTGGAGCTAGACTAAATAAGTGCATATACCCATATAAGACTCTGAGAGTTCTATTATATTATAGCCTACATAAGTTGATAATGAAAAGTTTAAGTCCAAAACAAAACAAAACAAAAAGAACTATTCCCCCAAATATCTCAGAGATAAGGCTTTGGCCCAAAATTTCTAGACTACATATAAGGTTAGTTAAGTGACAAGTAGGAAAAGTAGACTATTTTTAACAACGGTTGTTTAATGTGAAAATGTAATTTCCATGATAGACCACACAATAGGAGAGGGGACTCTCCGTGGTAACACGGATTTTGCAGAAGCCCAGGCGGCACAGTGAAGGTGAGCATAGTAATGTCAGGTACTGGGAAGGGAATTAAGGTTTAGTGAATGTCCACTGTGTGTCACTATCCATTTAAAATTTCTCCTTCAGTCTTCACAAGAATCCTGTTGTTTCACAGGGAAAGAAATGTTAACTAACTTTGCCAAATTTATTGGAGTCAGGATTCTAACAGTTTGTTTGACTCCAAAGCCTATTGTCTTTCCCCCATACCATGCAGCTGCTGTAAATAGTAAAAAAAAAAAAAAAAAAAAAAAATCACTGAGGAAGTGGCACAGTGCAATTGCAGCTGTGGAAGGTAATAACTCTCCCTAGAATAAAATCACCAAAGCTGTAAATTAGGCAAAACTTTGCACACATTAGGGAGGTCTCCTAAAATGCTGCTGCTCTTTTGAGTAGATTAGGAATCCGAAAACTATTGAATGTATAGCCCGTGGGTCAAATGTGGCTCTCAAGCTCTTGAGATGTCAAACTAAGAATGAGTTTTACATTTTTTAAAGGTTGTAACAAAAAATACAAAAATAATATATGACAGAGACCACACATGACCAACAAAGTTAAAATATTTTACATCTGGTCCTTTACAGAAGAAAGTTTCCTGACCCCTGGACAGATGATTATTTGTCTGGATGATTTATTTTACCTAGAATAAAAATCATCAAAGTTGTCATTTATACAAATTTTGAACAAACTAGGTGTCCAAAAGTTCATTTTGCTTATTTGACTGGCTGCATTTTCCCATATTTATTTCTAAGTATTTAAATAATATCCACTATTGGCCCTGGCCTCGGATATAGATAGATATAAATGGATATAGGAGTGTAGATGGAGATTTAAGATAGAGCCTAAACCCTTGAAGGGCTTACACTATACACAGTACCAAATGTTTGAAAAGCAGTGACTCCCAACAGTCACCAGGTACTAAATATCGTGATTTAAGCTATTTATAAAGTAGCTCATTGACAGGGAAGGATGGAAAGGATCAAAGACTTTAGAAAATGTTATGGAAACTCACAGAAATCAAAGAGAAGAATATCTACTATGAATAGCCACCTGCAGCTCATCAACACCATAACTAAAAGTTTCTGTCCATTTCCAGGTGAGTTATGAATCAACTGCAGAAACCCTAAGTGACAAAATTCGCTTTCCTTCATTTTTACAGACTGTGCCCAGTGACTTCTACTAAACTAAAGCAATGGCCCACCTGATTCAGAAATCTGGATGGAACTGGATTGGCATCCTAACCACAGATGATGACTATGGACGACTGGCTCTCGACACTTTTGCAATTCAGACCTCAACAAATAATGTGTGCATAGCCTTCAGAGAAGTTCTCCCAGCCTTCCTCTCAGATAATACCATTGAAGTCAGGATCAGTCAGACACTTGAGAGAATCATAGCAGAAGCCAGGTTAATGTCGTTGTGGTATTTCTGAGTCAGTTCCATGTTTTCAATCTCTTCAGTAAAGCCACTGAAAGGAATATAAATAAGATCTGGATTGCTAGCGATAACTGGTCAACGGCCACTAAGATCACCACCATTCCTAATGTTAAAAGGATTGGCAAAGTTGTGGGGTTTACCTTTAGAAGAAGGAATATGTCCTCTTTCCATTCCTTTCTTCAAAATCTGCATGTTTCCCAGTGATAATAACAAGCCCTTAAATGAATATGCCATGCTCAAGGCTCTGCCTGTGCATATACTAAGGACAGTGATCTGAGTCAATGCATTTCCAACTATTCGCAGGGGACTTTGGCCTACAAGGCTAACGAGGATATAGAAAGGAACTTCTCGCTGAGAAATGACTTCCTGTGGGATTACACTGAGCCAGGACTTGTTCACAGTATTCACCTAGCAGTGTTTGCCCTTGGTTATGCCATTCAGGATCTGTGCCAAGCTCGAGAGAGTCAGAACCCCAATGCCTTTTAACCATGGGAGGTACTAACTCACATATCTGAGAAAATTCCCCTACCATCATTTCTCTCCTTTCTTTAATCTGCAATATTCATATAAACTGCTCTTAACTGTATTCATTTTATAAGTAGATACTTTCAGTGTTTGAATAACCTGAATTTCTATCACTAGTTCTTTGATCTTAAGGATAATAGAGTTTTTATTTTACCTTCACCTCCTACTCTGACCCACCAAAGTTGTGTTCTTTTAATTTCCAAGAAGATTCTGTTGATAGTGCTATTTTCCTTTAGTTTATGTATTTGTATCTGACCTTGAAGTTTTTCAAAGCTTCAAATGATCATCTCTTTTGATGCTCTTAACAAACACAAGACCAGGCATGTTTAATGATCCCTTTTATTTTTGCTAAATATTATGCATAAGGAAACTAAAGCTGAAAGTACCAGAAATATGACTCTAGTCTGGGTCTTCTGACTCCATACCCTTTGGTTTTCGTGGTGTCTCAGGTGGTTATAGTCCTAACGCCTCCAGTTATGACTCTTACTTAGGGCAGTTTTCCTAGGACTCCAGTCTTCTTCAAATGAATGTTACGTCAGTCATAACAAGTCCTATGATATCTCAGGTTTAAATGAACCACTAATTGTGTAAAAAAAGTCTTTCCCTTTCTTCTCTTTGATTATTTTGTAGAAACTCTAATTAAAGCATAATATGGCCCTATTTAGTGAAAATTTTCCATTGTGTTTTTAAAATGTTCATAAACAAGGCATTTAAAAGCAAACTGCTACTTTATATGATAAATCTTACTCATTAGAAACAAACTTCTCACTAACGTATATTCAAAGCCAAACCTGTCTGTCTTAAGGCAGAATCATGTTCCAAAACAGATATTTATTTTACATTTGTTAGGGAAAAAAGGTAAAAGGGAATAAGATCCAATTCTTCTGATCACATAAGTGAATGTCCATGGCAGGCTGTTTCTACTTTTGTCATTCTTACTTTAAACACCCACAAACACAAGCTCCAAGGTCTGAAGTGATCAGCTTACATTTGGGTGAATCATGTGATGGTCATAGGGTGTTTTAAGTTGCTCATTTTAAAACTAGTTTTCACCTGGTAAATGCAAGGCAAAAAAAACCTAATGAAGAGGTAAGACTAGAGATTAGAATTTTTATTTTTAATTAAAACTCTCTTTAAAATATGTGTGTATATACATACACACACACACACACACATATTTATATGTCTAGTGATTTTAAGATACCTGTTTGAAAGCATACTCTTTGTAATGTAAAACTTTAATGAGGGATTGGTTAAAAAAAAAACAACAAAAAAACTCTAAGTTAAGTAGACCAACATAATGAAACCACTACATGAAATTTTAAGAATGAGAGGTTGAGAAAGAGTAATGGAGAGAAAATAGACAATCAGAGACAGATGGGATAAAGGGGAGGAGCTATAAAGAGACTCACAAGAGAAGAGAAGTACAAATAGCAATAGCTATTTATCCTCTGGGAAAGTATTTTAAGTCAGGAATAAGTCTCAAACATTCTGAGGAAAAATCTTGAGAAAGTATAATTGAAGCAGATCTTCTAAAATGTTTTATTTAAACACTAGGAACCTGGGGTCATTCTTTATTCCCCCCCACCCCGGGAGCATGGTAATCCAGAACAAACAGAAACAGACTGGAAAGGAGGAATAGGGGAGTGCCTTGCTCCTTTGATCATGAGTGAGCCATGTCTATGCCAGAATTAATTGGACAAATAATGCAAACAATTGTCTTTTTAGGAAGAAATCTCCATAGACATTAAATTTAAAAGATCAGCAACATTTAGGGTCACTAATCAAAGATATATTCCTAAAAATTATTTTGTCCCCTGGAAAAATTCACTAATATTTAAATAATACTTTCTGAATGATTTTAGATTCAAATAACTTTAAAGGAGTTAGTTTTTTCCAATATTTGAGGATAATCCTTACTTTGGCTCCACATTTGGTGATGTCTGTGAGCAATATTCAGGGATAGCACAGTCATACTTGTTTTATCTCAAAAGATTTTTTTTATGTTCCTCAGATGTGTGTGAGAATGCCACCTCCTTGTTGTGAATAGTGATTTTGGTTTTCTTTTTTGTTTTCCTCTACTGTGGATGATATACAAGGTAGTGAGTGATATATGTGGGATGAGAGAATGTATAATAGTCAAACTACTCTTTACACAATTATTTGGCAAATATTTGTTGGATGTCTCAATGTTCCAGCCATTGTGTTGAGTGCTGAAAATATTATGGAAAACAAGACAATTCTCTCCCTAAAGGAGTCATGTGTCTAGAGGAGTAAACAATCAAAAAATTAAGGAGCTGATCACAGTGCAGAATAATGCATTACAATGTTTCATATAAATACAAGATGGTAGAGAAGCACATAATTGAGGCAACTAATCCAGTAATTGCAATTCAGAGAACATTCTCCAAAGATCACGACATCTCTGGTGAATACGATAGATGGGTAGGAGTTAAGCAGGACAGAAATACTCCATCAAAGTCACAGAGAGAGAAAGCATGGCATCTTCAGGGATCAGAAAGTAGTGCCATACAACTGGAGTCTTTTGTGGAGATTACAGGCAAATGAGGGTAGAGGGGTAGTGAAGCATCCATAATTAGGGCCTTATCAATCCGAGCATCTCAAATTTCATTACCTGGTAATATGATTTATCATGCTGATGCTAATTCAGTAGTTCCAGTGTGGGGGACCTGAAAGTCTGCACTTCTAACAATCTCTCAGGTGATGCTGATATTGCTGGTACAAAGACCATCCTTTCAATAGAAAGTCTGCAAGCTATGTTTAAAGGTTTGGACTTTAGAGAGCAAAGGGGAGCCAATTAAAGCTATTTTTAGACAGAAGAGTGACGTGACCTGCTTTCCACTGTAGAAATAGTATTCCTACTGCAATGTACATTGACTAGAGGAACACAAGACTAGACAGAGAAAGACCAGTTTGGTAATCCAGGCATAAAATAAGGATGCCTTATACTTCAGGTATAAGTACTACAGGTACTAAGGGTGTGACAATGAGGATGGAGAGGCATATACTTAAGAGGAAAGATGAAGAGTATTTGGAGATAGATTGGATGTAAAGAATGACAGAGAAAAGCAAAGATGTCGCAAATGATTCTAAATTTGGGCAACTGGTGCCATTTACTGAGATGGAAACAGAGAAAAGTGAAGGTCTGAAAGCGAGAAGAAATATTAAGCATTCCATTTTGGACATGTTGAATGTGAAGAATTTATGAGACATTCAAGTGTAGTGGTCCAGAAGTCAGAAGAGACATTAGGACAAAAAGGGAATGATTGTGGAGCGATGAGGAAAATAATAACTAATAATTTTTAAGCATTGACACACATCATCTCTAATCTTTAAATATTATGGTAGATCCACAGATTCTTGTTCATTACACTTCATCCTAAAGAACTGGCAAGAAGTGTTACTGGTGACTGAGACTTGCAGCAGTTTAGAGATGGAGGGGACCTCAGCTGTAAGGGTCTGGCCCGTGGGCACTCATAGAGTTAGCAGTGAAACGTCCCAGCCTTAGTCATGTGCTTTTTTGCTACACCATGGAAGAGTTTACAAAAGATAAAGACATAGGTTGGGTACCAGACAGAGATGCAAGTCTGCTTCCTTGCTAGTCTCTAATTCGCTCACATAGATACCTCTTTTCACAAGCACAGCTCACTTACAGAGACGTAGTGGACAGCAGAGAGGCTGGGGACATGGAAAACAACATCAGCCACAGCAGCTTAATTGGAGTGGTCTCCTGACCTCGTGTTCTCAGAAACAGGTCATTACCATACAGAGGTGAATTATATAATCATGGAGATGCAAATCCTACTCTCCAAATATTTTAGAGTCAACTTATCATGAGTTTCAGAGTCTTGATGAAAAATAAATAATGGATGGAAAAAGCCTTAAGTAGCTTAATAACTGTAAGCATTAATGTTCAAAATTACCTTAATCCAGAGAAAATGTTCGATAGAATATTTAACAAGTGATGAATGTACTGTTTTGTTTGCCTCTACCCTCTTTCCTGTAAGAACAAACATGGAATTGTGCTAGTTTATTTACATCATACAATGTTATCATTATTTACAGAACATATATGTGTCAGAAATTTACCCTGTAAAACCTGATTAAATGGAGGAAAAAACTGGTGGAAGTTATAGTTCAAACAAAAGAATGGAAGAGGATATGCTCCCTAAACAACTAAGTTCCTGGGGCTTATGTGTGTATATTGCTTAAGGAAGGAACAGAAGAAAAATCAATACACAGGTAGAGATGGGAACATTGAAGGTAGGGCTTTACTTGTTCTTTTTTTGTTCCCTCCATATTTTTTGTTCCGGGAAATTGCTGAAATAAGATTTTGTCAGTTAATTCTACCACCTTAGATCTGACATCCTGCTTCTTTAAAGCCATACTAATTAATTTGAATTGATTAAAAGAACTAAGAAACCTGTGAGCACATATAATAAAATCAATGTACATGCTTAGAGATTTTGCTAAAGTGATATTTGGTTATTGACATGACTACTGTAGCTAATATATTTACTTAAAATACAACTTGATTTTCTAATATTCTATTTGCCAAAGGGGAAAAAAAATTGAAGGAAAGAAACATTCATAAAAGATTAACTAAGGGACTTCCCTGGTGGTCCAGTAGTTAAGACTCCGCGCTCCCAATTCAGGGGGCCCGGGTTCAATACCTGGCCAGGGAACTAGATCTCACACACCGCAAATAAGAGTCCACATGCCGCAATGAAGATCCCGCACGCGGCAGCAAAGATCCCACATGCCACAACTAAGACCTGGCACAGCCAGACAAACAAATAAATAAATATTTTTTTAAAAAAGATTAACTAGGAAGAAATAGAATAAGAATTACTCTATTCAAATAGAATAATTTCAGCCTTGTTCCATAGATTTTGTACCCAACAAAAGCCACATAAGCATCACAGATATAGATGCACGGGCCCGTGGAGCCAGAACTCAAATGTTTTCCCCTCACCCAGTCCAGTATTCTTCTCCTGCAGCACAAGCTCAATACGGCTGCCTCATTTGT
Source organism: Physeter macrocephalus (assembly GCF_002837175.3). Taxonomy (NCBI): domain Eukaryota; kingdom Metazoa; phylum Chordata; class Mammalia; order Artiodactyla; family Physeteridae; genus Physeter; species Physeter macrocephalus. Next base: position 44,809,134 of record NC_041223.1, read on the forward strand.
CAGTAAAACATTTTCTCTTCTAGTTATATTGCATACAAGTTCTCACTGAACAAACTGGGTAACAAGAAAAGTACTTTTTCATTATATTTCTTCTCAAGTTAAAAAAAATCATTTTCTGAACTAAATTGGAAATAGAATTTAGAGATCACTTTACTATACTCTCAATTACTGAAACAGACTTGAAAACCATTGGTGATGAGAAGATCTACACCTCCCACCAAACGAGTATGGACTTAGAAGGCAGACACTAGCAGTTACCTTAGGCTCACCAATTAAACTTCTCGGGTAGGGACGCCCCTCAGCACAAACCCCAAGAGCAGGGTGCTGTCGTTACCGGACTGTTGCCCAGGTCTGTGGTTCTGTCCCCTCAGCCTTCATTTGGGGGCTGGTGAGCATGACAGCTACTGGCTTGGATTACCTACTCAGACTTGGCCAAAGGCCCAGGCTGATTGTGACTCTAGAAGGAAAGGACGAATTTCCTGCCTTCCATAACTCCAAATGGCACAGGGATAATTGCTTTGAGTCAGAAGGAAAAAAACAATGAGGAGAATTTAAATAAATATATTGTTAGGTGCAATGGGAAGACCTCATAGTGAAAGTCAAGATGTGTATCCTCAGATAAGGTCCTTCACCCCTCAGCTGAGGTCCTCCTCTGAGAAAAGAGGAAGATGATCCCAGCTCAGCTTGCTTCGCTGAGTTGTTATGAAGTAAAAGGGCATCACAGATTTGAGTATTAGCATGTAATGTATGAATGTCAGGTGACTTTATTAGTTGATAGACGCAAAGTATTTTTATTTATTTGCACAACATCCCTATTAGCTAATAACAGGTACTTAAAGGTATTAAACTAATCTCGATTAACCCTTAATCTGTGCCAGATACTGGGCTAAAGTGCTTACGTCCATAATTACATTTAATTCTTACAATAATCATATTAAGTAGGTTTCATTTACCTCAACTGTGGCCTAGAAAGAAATTGTAACTGCCAAGATCACACCACTAATGAAATATGGAACCAGAATTAGAGCCCAGGCATCTGCCCCAGAGGACCCATTAATTCTGCAACATGGAGAAAGTAAAGATGCTCAGATTTCAATTTTGTAGGCTAGAGAAGCTACCTCCATAAACATTAACTTGCTTTCTCAAATTCACAGAGCAAGACCTTGGCAGAAATTCTCAACATTTCTCAAATTGTTGCCTAGTAGTTAAGAACCTTCTCAACTAATTACCACACTCACTGATCCAGAATGTCCTTTTTCTAATTTTTAAGTGATATTCCTGTAAGGCAGCATTACAATTGGGATAATGGATACACTTACAATATTTCTATCAGTCTTTGTTTCTGTTTTTACTGTTCATAGTTACTTACTTGATGTACTGAAAAATGTGACGTTCACAGATGGAGGGAGTTCATTTCATTTTGATGCCCATGGAGATATGAATACTGGATATGATGTTGTGCTCTGGAAGATCAACGGCCACATGACTATTGCCAAGATGGCACAATACGACCTGAAGAATGATGTCTTCATTGTCACAGACCAAGAAACAAAAAATGAGTTCAGGAATCTTAAGGTAATTTTGCTGTTGGCTGCTTTGTAGCATTCACATCAATTGGTACTTCAACTGCAAAAGTCCTTGACCCCGCCAGGACCTCCAGCGGTCCTACTGCCTGTTCTCTGTCCCCAATTTCCCTCCTTAAATTCCATAGTCAACTTGTATATCACTCCCTTGTACACACCCTCAATTTCCTTGCCCATCTCTCTCTTCATCTTATTCATTGGACTGAAGTATAATCCTGCTTATATTAAACTCTCTGCCTAATCAGTATAGCCCCCATGTAGCTGAACTTGGCAAAAACAAACAAGCAAAAAAGAAAAAGAAAAAAAATCCATCTACCTTGCTGACTGTTCTCATTTAAAATTCATGATCTCTAACCTCCAGTGGGTCCTAAATGCTATTGGGCAATCAGACTATTACCCTAGCCCATTAATCTGTTCACCTTCCTAGGTGGCTTTTTTTTTTTTTTTTTTTTTTTTTTGCAGTACGCGGGCCTCTCACTGTTGTGGCCTCTCCCATTGCGGAGCACAGGCTCCGGACGCGCAGGCTCAGCGGCCATGGCTCACGGGCCTAGCTGCTCCGTGGCATGTGGGATCTTCCCGGACCGGGGCACGAACCCGTGTCCCCTGCATCGGCAGGCGGACTCGCAACAACTGCGCCACCAGGGAAGACCCCTAGGTGGCTTTTTATACTTTCTTTTCTCTTCTTTGACTCCAACACATCTTCCTCATCTTAACTTTCAGTGGACCCTGCTTCCTATTTGACTAACAAAACTGAGACAATCAAAAGAGAACTCCAGTGTTCTGCTGCCACCACATCTGTGCCTGTATCCCTGCTTTCCATCTGGCACTGTGGATGGACTGTCTATGCTCCTAGCCAAGGTCAGCTCCTCCAGTTGACCTCTGAATCCCAACCCCTTTTACTTACTCAAGGACATTGCTCTGGCAATTCTCCACTCTCTTCTGCACCCTCCAGTATTTTCTGTGTTATTTAAATAGTGATACAAACATGCTGTTTTTCCTCCCATCTTAAGAAAAAACCCGAAGAACTCCATTGATGCCCCACTTTCCCCTCCGTATACTACCCATTCCTCTATTTCTCTTTACTGCAAAACTCTTTGGAAAAGTTGAATATATTCACTGGCCTCAATATCTCTCCTCCCATAATTCTTTTGAACTCTTTTCAGCCCATCAAAATTCTTTCTCTCTAGTTAATAAATACAAACATCATCTTACTTCACTTACTGGCTAATTATTCTCCCTTCTTTATTTGCTTCCACAACAGCACACTTCCTTGGTTTTCTTCCTCTGTCTCTGGCCACTACTTCTCAGTCTCCTTTGCTGTTTCCTTACCATTCTAACTGCCTATAAATATTGGTGGGCCCAGAGCTCAGAACCGCTCCTCTATTTGGTCTGCACTTTTCCTAGTGATCTCATCCAGGCATTTAAATAATGTCACTATATAGAAGGCAGATGACTCCCAGAATTTTATCTTCTGAATTTCAACTCAAGTAAATATACAGTTGCCTGACTGACATCTCTACCTGGGTGCCTGGTAGTCATCTTAACTAATTATCTCAAAGACTGAGCTCCAAAAGCTACCCCCATTGCAATAAATGGCAACTCCCTTCTCCTAGCTGCTCATGGAAAAATCTGGTGGGATCCTTGTCACTTCTCTTTCTGTCACGCTTCATATCCATCCTAAGTTATACTTTCAAAATGAGTCCAGAATCTGACACTTTTGTCCTCTACTCTGTTGCTACCACCCCACTTCAAGCTAGGATCACCTCTCACCCAGATTCAGAGAGTAGGTTTCTAACTGCTCCTTGCTTCCACTCTTACCCCCTTCAGTCTGTTCTTAAGACAGAAGCCAGAGTAATCCTGTAAAATATCGTGCTCTACTCAGAACCCCCCCTATACATCCTATTTCTCTCAGGGGAAAAGCCAGTGTCTTTAAACACCATACATTACCTTCCACCAGCCCCTCCCTGACCTCATCTCCCACTACCTTCCTACAACCCCACAGGCTTTCTCAATCTTCCATACATGTCTTCCCTTCTCCTAGCTCAAGGCCTTTTATCTGCTGTTTCCTTTGCCTGTAATAATCTTCTCTGATGTCCACATGGTACACTTTCTCACTTCCTTTCTGTCTTTCCTAAAATGTCACCGTCTCAGGGAGGCCTTCCCTGGTCACCTTATTTAAAATTGCATTGTCAGGCTTCCCTGGTGGCGCAGTGGTTGAGAGTCTGCCTGCCGATGCAGGGGACACAGGTTCGTGCCCCGGTCCGGGAGGATCCCACATGCCGCAGAGCAGCTAGGCCCGTGAGCCATGGCCGCTGAGCCTGCGCGTCCGGAGCCTGTGCTCCGCAACGGGAGAGGCCACAACAGTGAGAGGCCCGTGTACGGCAAAAAAAAAAAAAAAAAAAAAATTGCATTGTCAACGTAATACTTCTTCTATACCCTCCTGTCTTTAGTTTTTCTCCTTAGCACTTATCACTATCTAGCATTCTGTACATTTTGCTTATTTTTATTTTGTTTATTGTCAATCTTGTCAACTAGAACAGAAGGCCTCTGAGAGCATGGAATTTTGTATTTCACTCCTTAACTGTGGCTCCAGTAATTGCAACAGTGCCTGACATATAATAGGCCCTCAAAATGTATGTGTTCAACGAAAGAATGAACATAGAAATGCTTTAAGCCACTCTCTTATTCTAATTTTCCCTGTCATAAGTTTCAGTTAAGTAAGGTACTTTTTCCTTGAAACACAGAAAAGTAGCCATCCTTCTGCGTTCTCAAACTTTCCTCATTGTCTTCGTTATCATCACTATCATCCTCACAACTACATTGTGAACCCAGCACTCTGCTAAACACCGTAACTCACACTGGATTTTTTAAACCATGCTGTGACTCATTTTATTATTGAATACAGAGAGGATTCCCTATTATAATTTCTGCAAGAAGTGCTATTTTTAACTGTTACCAAGACATCTCCAGACTTTGTAGGGGAGACACTAAATGTGGGGGAGATGATAGGATGACAGATAACTGAGTGGGGCTTTTAGGGACTAAACAGAAGGGACTGACAACCATGAAAAGAGGGACAAGGCTTCCTTTCTGATGGAAACACCCATACATATTTCAAGGACGTAGTAGAAACCAACAAGATCTGAGATTAGTTAGGTCAGACTTCAAGATTCACTTGTCAATCTGCAGGCTAGTTGGGGTATCAGCATTTTGGTAAGTCGTCAAAAACCACCGTCCAAAATATCAAATAATCTTAAATTTATTGATGTCCCCCAATTACCAATATTAGCCTTTAGAATGTCTTCGCTGTCTCTTACATGGGGAGAGAGAAGGAACTGTCTTGCTGGGAAGAAAGATTTCACTTTTCTCCTCCTAATGATGTCCAGCTTTATCTTGTAGTTAAATCCTTTTGTGTCTTCGGAGCACCCTCCCCGAGTGTGGATACTTCAGATTAAAAGTTTTCCCTGGGTAATCCACAAGGCAGATATCCTGCCTGCTAAAAACCCAGATCAGCAATAGCTGTGGTGAGAAGAAGAAAGCCAGCACTTGTGAACCCAGGGCTACTAATCTTGGCTACTTTTCTCTCTCGGTCAGATCATTTTCATGTCCCAAAGAAAAGACTAGTTAGCTAAGGACTCTGTGTTCCAGGCTAGGAATAGCTGTTAAGAGAATCTAGAGAAAGCCTCATTTACCCATTCTGCTTTGGCTTCCCAAGGGTAAAAGTGAGACAGTAATTTTTACCTCACGAGATGTGCCATGAGAAAGGGATTAGGAATGGAAAAAAAAAAAACAGAGATGAAATGGAAAGAGTTATTAGCTATATTGGAAACAGAGGGTTTCATAAAAGTAGAATGCTACATGTGATTCACATTGTGACATGCAGCATTGTAATCTAAATTCTCAGGATGATTTAAATATTATTTATATATCTAGGGTTATCTTTTTAACTAATACTTTAATGGCTTTAAATTCAAATTTTTCCATTGTTTTATTTTTTAAGATTAGACTGGGCATGCTCCTTAAATAGCATGATTAACAACCTTCTTCTAAAGAATATAAAGTCCAATAATTCTGAGTCAAGGGACTTTTTGAAAGAGTTAATTTCCCTTATTTGCTTACAAAAGTTATTAATGTGACAAAAACTGTGTTCTTCCTAAACCGTTTCACTATCTGAAATATTTTCTATTTTTTAAACTTGTTGAAATTCCTCCAGATAACAAAACAATTCCATTACACTATGAAGGAAAAAAAAGACCAAAATACTATTTTGTAAACAAATCTTTAAATTAAGTCAAGGATAATTACGATAAATCTTTTAAAAAACCTATTCGTGATTTCTTTTCACTTTGCAGCAAATTCAATCTAAATGCTCCAAGGAATGCAGTCCTGGGCAAATGAAGAAAACCACAAAAAGTCAACATATCTGCTGCTATGAATGTGTGAACTCTCCTGAAAATCTCTATAGTAATCAGACAGGTAATTAATTACACTCATTGCAACATGTACAGTGACACATCTGAACCATTTCTCTTAGACTGATTTCTTTTTTAACATGAATTCTGTTTGGTTAATTTTTTCATCTGAAAGGTAAAAAAAAGTGCCATATGCTTCTGCTAGATTAAATTCCAGTGAGATTTCATTTTCTCTTGGAATATGCTCTATTTTAGCAGCAGACGCACAACCAATACCTAATAGAGATGTAAAAGAGACTTCACTTCCAAGGGAAGATGTCATACCCTCCACTGTAAAATAATGCGAGTTCTCTGTCTATTTTTGTCCATATATCCCCCACACAGACGTGCTTGACTTGCAATTGGGGCATAATAACTATAAATAAATAAATGCTGAATTAACTAAACTGAGCATGGTGAAAACCCAGAGGTGTGCATACCCTGGAGATCTTGTTATTCCTACCAAGAGGCAACAGTGAAGCCTAAAAAAGAAAGAACCTTCTGTGAGAGGAGGAGCTGAACTACTGATAGAGATTGTTTGTCAAATCTGTTTTTAACAATTTGACAAGGTCAGAGGAAAATACACAAAGTAAAGAGCAAGAGTGAGGTCTGCAGCCTTTGGAGCCCTGAAAGGAGCCATCAGTAGTTTTCCTGGAGTTATGCCTATTTTAAAAGCACTATATTCCCTGGTTTATTGTAGCATTCCTACTCAGCTTCTATAAAAGCTGAGAACTCCAGAGCCAGAATAGTTCCCAAATGCTTATTGGCTCCAAAGAGAGAAGTATCCCAATGTAAACATTCCAATATTCATGTTCTATCACTGTCTCACAAAAATGCCATGTATCTCTCCCTGAGATGGATTGTGCTGTGTAATGAAGTAATTGGGGAGGAAATCTTCCAGGTAACATGGTATCTAGCGACTGTCTGCCAAGTGCAATAAATAAAAACACCAAGAAAATATGCAGCATTTATGTCTCATAAAGGTGTACAAGAGTCTTTCAAGATACAATCTGGGTTGTCTTTGACAACTAGGGCAAGTTGCTTCCAAGAACAAATGTAGAAAACTGAGCACGACTTTGAAGGGAAAGTGCTCAGTGATTTGAAAGGACACCATCTATTCTTCTCTGCGTGTCTCTAGCACACAGCTCTTGTACATAGGGCCAATAATAAATGATAATGAATGAATGAATGAATGAAATGCCAGACGCTAGCAGCAGTGGTTAAGGGGAGGACAGAGAAGAATGGATATTTGTAGGGAAATAGGGTTTGGAAAGAGGAGGAGGCTGGAAATGTGAAGAAGTTTATAAATAGAAACACAACCTGACTTCGAGATTAAGGAAGAAAACACAGGCACTGTGGAGTGTAATCAGATGGATGCCCGAAGAGAGGTTTTTTGGAAGTAGGTGGGACCCCGTCTATAGGAGATGGGAATGGGAAATCAAAAGCAACCATATTCCTAGAAATTCCACTCTGATATTAACTATTCATGCCACCCTGCAGTCAGAATCAGCATAAATCATTTTCAAGCCTATCACTGCCTGTGTGAGATGCTCAATTTTACTAACCTCCTGGGGAAAAAATAAACTAATTCTTCACCAACTGTCATTGATTACAATCATGTGTTATCCCACTTTTAGAGAGCTTTTAGGGTGGCTCAACCATATTGTCTCTGCTTTTGAAAGAACTGCAGCCTTACTTATAATAGCAGCTCCCACCATATTGTTTATATTGTGTGCAGTGCTCCATTGAAAACATTTTATATTTATTATGTCACTGAATGCAGCACCCCAGTGAGGCAGAGTCTTTTTTTAAGGGATTTGGAAATAGGTTCAGAAAGTTCAATTAGCTTGTTCAAGATTACAGGAATAGTAAATGATCAAGAAAGGGCTTGAGATATGTCTGGTTCCAAAGCCCTTATTCTTGACAGTCCCTGAACTACCACCTATAATAGCAAGTTCATAGGAGGCCAGCATATCTCAAGTGTATTAATTTCCTAAAGACTCACAGCCCAGATGACTTTTTCTTTTTTCCTCTTCCCCTCTTCCTCTTTCCTCACTGTCACCCTTTCTCTCTCACCTTCCATGGGTTGTGTGCATGCTTTATTTTAATAGGTAACCAATGTGACAATTATCTGTATCTGTTTTCCAGTCAGAACTTTTACCTAGGAATCTCATTTATAGCATTGCAGACAATCACCTGGTTTAAATGTTTGCAATGTAACTGAATCTCCTCTGTCTTTTAGATATGGATCACTGCCTTTTATGCAGTAGCAAAACTCACGGGGCCCCTGTAAGGAGCACAGTGTGCTTTGAAAAGGAAGTGGAGTATCTCAACCGGAATGACTCCTTGGCTATCCTGCTCCTGGCCCTCTCTCTACTGGGAATCATATTTGTTCTGGCCATTGGCATAGTATTTACAAGAAACCTGAACACACCCATTGTGAAATCATCTGGGGGATTGACGGTCTGCTACGGAATCCTCTTCTGTCATTTCCTCAACTTTGCCAGCACAGGCTTTTTCATTGGAGAGCCACAAAACTTCACGTGTAAAACCAGGCAGAAGCTATTTGGCGTGAGCTTTACTCTCTGCATCTACTGCATTTTGATGAAGTCCCTGAAAATTGTGCTAGCCTTCAGCTTTGATCCCAAGTTGCAGAACTTCCTGAAGTGCCTCTATAAACCGAACCCCATCATCTTCACTTGCACGGGTATCCAGGTTTTCATTTGCACACTCTGGCTCATCTTTGCAGCACCTGCTGTGAAAGAGAATGTCTCCTTGCCCAGAGTCATTATTCTGGAAAGTGAGGAGGGATCTATCCTTGCATGTAGCACCATGTTGTGTTATATTGCCATCCAGGCCTTCATTTGCTTCATATTTGCCTTCAAAGACAGATAGTTACCTGAGAATTACAATGAAGTCAAATTCATAACATTGGGCATATGCTCATTGACTTCATAGCTTGGATCACATTCATCCCTGTCTATGCTCCCACATTTGGCAAATATTTGCCAGCTGTGGAGATCATCGTTGGTTTCATTTCTAACTATGGGATCCTATGTTGCACATTCTTCCCCAAATGCTATGTTATTCTTTGTAGGCAAGAGACTAACGCTAAATGTGCCTTTCTCAAGATGATTTGCAGCTACTCCTCCCACAGTGCAGGCAGCCTTGCCATGAGCCATGTTTCACTGGGTGCCACTAACAGCAATGTCATAACAACCAATACCAGCTCTGCGGGCAGGTCTGCAGCCTGGCAGAAAAGCGAAGATCTTCAGGCACAAGCATCTGCACACATATGCAGACAAAATGTTCCATGTGTATCTAAAGCTTTGCCTCGAAAAAGAATCTCAAGTGTATGAATGAGTCCTTACCACATGGTGCATTTCAGAATGAAATATTTCTAGGGTCTTTGCATTTAATATGTGCATTTACTTCCAGAGCAAATATATCCTATGTTTCTTCACGACTATTACCTTCACTAAATTTTAGTTGAACACTCCCTCTGTTCAACTACCTGTTTGACAAAGAAGATAGAGCCCTCTGCCTGAAACTCCCTTCCTTCCTTACCACCTGCATCACCTCCACCTTTACCTCCTTCCTCCTAGATCCCCCCTCATAGTTAAAGGGGGATCTCTTCTAACAGAATTAGCTCATAATACAGCATCCTTATTCCACCCTCTATAACCTCTTCTTAAAACTCTTTGTGTGGGTTCTCCTTCTCTCTTGAGCATCTTTACCTTCCCACCTTGTCCGCTTAGGTCAGTTAAACGAGCAGTTACCATGTGCAGGTGATATGCTAAATACAAAGGTACAAAAAGGATCAAGTCATCATTTATGGCTTTAAGGAGCTTAAAATCCAGGGCAAGACAGTCACACAGAGACATCTTCAATTCATCTTCAATTCATCTACAATTCTATGGTTGTAATGTATGTAGGGCACTATAATTGTAGAGTGAAGTGTACTTAACCACCGTGGGGGATGATAGGAGGGTTTCAAAGAAGGTTAAATAAAGAATGTGATGTTTAGTTGAAGTCCTGAAAGATGAGTAAGAGTTACAGCTAATCAAAGAAAGTATAGAAAGCTGTTCCAGACAAAGGGGGAAAGCAGGAGCAGAAGTGTATCTAGAACATGTGATCAGGGAAGGGCAGTTATTTTGGTATTACTAGAGAGCAGTCCTCTTTCATATGTAAAGATCAGATTATGACCAGAGTTCTTTCATGAAACGCTTAGGTCTTTACCTTGTGGGTAGAAGGTGACCATCAAAGCATCTGGCAGAAAGATGACAGGTGGTTCTCTAACCAACCCACCTATTTGTCACTGTAACACTTCAAAGTCAATATGCTCAAAATTTAATCCATTATTTCCTTCTCCTAACTCCTCCTCTTGTTTTCCATTTCTCAGCATGTTGTACCACCACTGGACTAGTCAGAACACTGGAATTCATCCTATCCATCCTTTTTTTAAAAACATCTTTATTGGAGTATAATTGCTTTACAATGGTGTGTTAATTTTTGCTGTATAACAAAATGAATCAGCTATATGTATACATATATTCCCATATCCCCTCTCTCTTGCGTCTCCCTCCCACCCTCCCTCTCCCACCCCTCTAGGTGGTCACAAAGCACCGAGTTGATCTCCCTGTGCTATGCGGCTGCTTCCCACTAGCTCTCTATTTTACATTTGGTAGTGGATATATGTCAGTGCCACTTACCCTTCCCTCTCCCTGTGTCCTCAAGTCCATTCTCTACATCTGCGTCTTTATTCCTGTCCTGCCCCTAGGTTCTTGAGAACCTTTTTTTTTTTTTAGATTCCATATATATGTGTTAACATATGGTACTTGTTTTTCTTTTTCTGACTTACTTCACTCTGAATGACAGTCTCTAGGTCCATCCACCTCACTACAAATAACTCAGTTTCGTTCCTTTTTATGGCTGAGTAATATTCCATTGTATATATGTGCCACATCTTCTTTATCCATTCATCTGTTGATGGACACTTAGGTTGCTTCCATGTCCGTGCTGGCTATTGTAAACAGAGCTGCAATGAACGTTTTGGTACATGACTCTTTTTGAATTATCGTTTTTCTCATGACCTATCTTTTAGGTAAATAAGATTCCCATTCTTCACCCAACAAAGCAGACATATTTCAAATGAGTTCAACTGCATTTCTAAATATATTTCCCCAACTGATAGAGGGAAATTAGTATCACTCAAGTGAAAAGCCCAGAGCAATCCTTTGTCAGTTGCTTCATTTGCAAGTATTTTCTCCCATTCTGAGGGTTGCCTTTTCGTCTTGTTTATGGTTTCCTTTGCTGTGCAAAAGCTTTTAAGTTTCATTACATCCTATCCATCTTTAACTCCACTATCTGCTTCCCCCTTCTGCACCTTTAATTCCTCATCTCTCTTATTTTCTAATTCCTGCATTTTCTCAAAATCTTGCCAAGATCTCTATCCCTGTTATTACTTCCTAATCTAGGACTTCATCACTTCTTTCACAGATTATTTCAATAGCCTTCAAATTTGACTCTGGTCTCTCATTGTTTTATTCTAAACATAGAGAAGGACTCACTAAATCTTCCATTCATTTCCGGTAGATATCTTTCTATAGTAAAAACCTCTTTGTGTTACTCAGTTGTTTTAATACCTGCAATTAGTCAAAACTCCCTATGCTGATGCTCAGGTTCTTTAAGTCCAGTTCCAACATCTACCCCTTCCTGCCTGGTGCACTACCCTTAGGAAATGGCCAACTGCTGGAGATTGTTCCCACACCTCAAAGCCCGCCTCTTCTTGCTGCCTTGATGTCCTCTCCACCCCTTCGTCCTCCTAGCTGGTTCATCAGACACAATTCAAGCATCTCCCCTTCGGTACTTCCTTGGCAGTCCAGTGGTTAAGACTCCATGCTTCCATTGCAGGGGGTGTGGGTTCGATCCTGGGTGGGGAACTAAGATCCCACATACCGTGCAGTGCAGCCAACTAAAAAAGCATCTCCACTTCTACCAAGCCTTCCTTTCTGCCTCTGTCACAGCACCTATTACACTTTATTGTATTTACTTGTTTTTATTCTAATTTATTCTACTAACATTTATCAAGTGTCTACTATGTACCAGGCATAATTCTATGCATGGGGAATATAAAAATGATAAAAGACAAACAATTCTCTCCTCTCGAGGAGTTTACATTCTAGTGTTTTAACCATTCTGCAGTGAACAGTCAATTCTTCTTTAGTAACAGCTCTCTCAACTGCTCTTTCCTTTCTACTGTTAATACTATCATCATCATAATTTAGGCTCTTATGACTTTACCCTTCTGTTGTTGGAAGATCCCATACTAGTTGCCTACCCCAAGATTCCCCTTCTAATACACAGAATACATCATCACAGATAATTGTTCTCAAGTTAGTTCCAATACTATCATTTTCCTATTCAGAAAAATTTAATAACCTCCTATTGCTTCAGAATTAAATTAAATTCCCCCACCTTGCTAAGCAAGAGCTTCCACAGTCCTACCTCAACATGGACTGAATGTTAAAACAACAACAAATAAAAAAAAAGAACAAAGATATTAATCCTAGTTGACTGCTTAGCCTAAATGTATTTATATACAATATGGTGATAATATCTCATAAAATTGTTAAGGGTATAAAATATTCTGATGTACATGAAAGTGTTAAGAAAAGAGTATTCTGTTTGTGATTTCACTAACTCATTGTCCTGTTAATATGAAAACAGTTTCTCCTATTGACATGAGAGCAAAGCTGTGGGAGAGCTTCCAGATTCTTGAGTATAATCACACAAAACAGAAATCCCAGCACTGTCGTGCCAATAGAACAATAAAAGAAATATTGTTTCATAAGAGTTGTGAGTTTTACTACAGTTACAAAGCTTTCAACAATTATTCCAGGAGAAGAAAATGCTACCCCAACTATGAAATTAAGTTCTGAATCCTTTAAACCCATAGCTACCTCCTTGAACCACGTAAAACAAACAACTAAGTGAATGACTGTTGTCCTTTTCATTTTTCTGTTAACTTTTGAGGCTTTTGAATTCAATTGGGTATAAATGCAATGATTTTCTTCCTTTTTCTTTGGCATAAAGGGCTTCTTTTTTATTATAGAGGCAAATATAAATATTATGAAGAAATAAAAAAATAAGCAAATGAACACACAAAAAAGGACCCATATAGTCATCCCCTTACCCTGCTCACAGAGACATCCTAAAACCTTTAATTGCTAAAATGCAGGGGTGGGGAAATAATACACATTGTACCACTGCTTTTACTGGTAAGATGAAACCAGAAGCCGATCAGCACAGGTTGTGAGGTTCTCAAGAGCAAGGTCCAAGTGCAACTGTGCATTCTGGGTTTGGCACAAGGCCACCACCAAAACTGGCATTCAATAAATGTTAAGTGAGCGATTTTAATGTTCTCACAAATTTTCCTTATATCTTGGTCAGCACAATAACTAAATGATTGTATTCCTGACTTTCCCCTCTGATACTAGATTCTCCACAGCTCTTGAGCTGTCTTTAAACCAAACCTTCAGATAGGACCTTACTGCCACTGTCAGCAAAATTAGACTTTCAGAAAGTTAGAGTAGAAAATAATTGCATAATCTTCAAAAGTTGGGTTAAAATAAGATGGAGAATAAGCATGTGAACAATTAAACATGGAAGTGATGTGACACTTCCATTGTGACATTAAAAGGAAAGGAGTATGCACTCCCCTGACTGCTTTTCCCTTCTTGCTGGCTTCTATGCAGCAATGGAGCTGCCATCTCAGACTATGAGATGGAATCTGCAAGTTGAAGATGGCAGAGCAACAAGCCTGAGGAAGCCTTGGCCCACAGCACTCTGGAGCTGCTTTTACCACCCTGGATTGCTTATACTTAGAGAATATGTAAGAAAAACAAACAGCTTGATAAATTCATATATGCACTGCTTGTCTACTTTAATGAGTGGCCAAGCACAAAATCAATGTGAAGAGTTGGAAGATTCAACACAGCAAAGATATATTCACATCAAGAACCCTTTGTAGGAAAATCTCAGGTAATTGAAATTTCTTACATTTCACAACTCCGCTCCTACATTATTTTTCTGGTACCTTATTACATTTCCAGCCAAAATCAGATTACAGGAAAATAGAAGTTTGAGAATTCTAGACCTAAAAACAAATTAATCAAATATCTCCTTGTTTTTGCAGATAGCCATTCCTTCACATCCATAAATATGTCAACTCGATCTATATCTTGCTCGTTAGAAATGGAAGGCATGACTAGAAAAATGTACAAACTGAAAATGTGAAATCAGGTCTTCAATTAACCAGTGTGTCTGTGTTAGAGTATTTCCCATCTAAAGAGCTATCCATTGTAAATAGATAAACAGAAAACCTGGAAGCCAAATTCTGGGAGTCACCAATATAAAACTAATGAAATCCAGCATATTAGAAAAATTGCTATGTCCTTACATGGCACTGAATAGACATAAGAACTGACAGTAAGAGACCCCTGGGTCAGTAAAAAGCACAAGAAAAATGAAGTGTTGAAGGGTACAAGTTATTTATTATATTTGCAACCACTTATTTCCAAAAAGAGATCTGAAGTGAATTTTTAAAAAGGAAAACATATTTAATAGAATTCTTAAAATAAACATTTTAAAAGGAAAATGTAGTGGAACAAGGCAAATAATAACTGAAATTGAAGCTAGGAATAGTGATTGCTTTTGTACTAAATTTAGCTCTAGGCATCACGGCAGACAAGAGAAGTGGGCACCAGAGCCCTCAGCAGGCATAACCTGCAGTACCGTTGGAAAGTTCATAGCCTACGAGGCTTGTATTCTGGTCTTGGCTCCTTCTGTGTTTGCTGTATAACCTTACATGCCTCCATCCCTCTTCACAATTCTTTGAGGAATTGTCTACTCTATATGACACTGAAAGGACTGTCATTCCTGGAGCACTACAGTGGTGGAAAAGTGTCTCTGACTGAGCCATAAGAGTCCTTCTGGGTCTTCTCTGCCCTTGGTGGGGGGGACAGAAAGGCCCTCCCTGATTTTGGTTTGTGAATAATAGCGCTACCAACGATCATCTTTCCTGTCACATGAAGGAAACCTGTTTGAGATAGGAGATAACGAGGTCAAAATGAAAACAGAAGCAGAACCAAGTGATAGAGAAGAGGGAAGGAGAGAGAAGGGAAGGGGAAAGGGAAGGAACACAATCATTTGAGCACCTTGATCCAGCTGTGCCTAAAGCTAAACTATTCTTAGACTATCGACTGTGAAAGCCAATAAATTTTCCTTTTTTTTCTTCACCTTATTTTCTTGGATTTCTACTATTTGAAACTAAAGAATCATGACTAAAACACTTGTATCTCACATCATTTGTTACATGTTCCCATCTGTAAAATGAAAGGCATGGGATAAATTTACCTCGAACTTCCCTTTCAAATCTAAAATTCTATAGTCCTAACTAGATTAATATGTGAATTCCTTCAGGACAAGGGTATTAACTCACCTATTTTGGTATCCAGAATTTCTGCTACACAGAAGGCTCTCAATAGCTATGTCTTACAGTCAGTTGAAAAAAATAGTCTGGCCACTCTCTAAACCTATCTTACAATAAAGCATTTACCTCTGTTATTTTTGCTTACTTATTTCCCATCTGTATCCCCAACAAATCAGTGTCAGGTACATGCTCACAGGTTTCTCTTTCCTGGAAAAGGAGCTAAATCCTGCAGTTAAATTGCTGAATGTGTTTAAAACCCAAGTGAGAAACACACATTGCACTGTAAATCTGATTCCATGGGAAATATAATACTCCAAGAGAGTTATTTATTAGTGACATAGTCCAAGCTACAGAGAAAAATTGTTAATCATTCCACTCATAATGAACTTTAAGATTTGCTATTTCTTGCTTTCTGTTTGTGGAAACCAGAAGTGTTAAAGCATTTACTGGATCAGTAAATTTAAAAAGTATAAGCCAAATTTTGGAACTTTAGCTCATGAATCTGTTAATGTCAGGACTTTCTTTTCTTTCAAGTATCTGCTCCTACTCCTCAAAAAGAAATAAAAATACACATTTACATATACCACTTCACCCTCCAGGATGAGGGAGAAAATGACAAATCACTCTTCTAAGACACATGAGAGAGGGTCCTTTTCCTGTTCTCCTTTAAGAGCCAGTGTGTACTGGGTTCTGGGGCTATCCCTAATAACCTAGTGTGCAAGGCCCCAAATCAGTGCTTGTAATGAAGCTCTAGTGGAAGCTGAGAAAACAGAAGTACAAGTTAGATGCATAACCAAGGCTTCCAGTGGTGACCAAGGCAAGAGGAAACTTGCCTATTTTATTTCCACTGGGCATGGGTGAGGCGAATTGTTATACAAAAGCAATGGGTGTCTAGTAAGTCACAGTACTTTTATCATGTACACATTTATAAATCACAAACATATTTCTATTTTCTAGTAATTAAACTTTTCTCCATAACCGTATACAAAGAGTTTTGGTGGGAAAAGCGGAGGGAAAGCAGTTGGTCACAGACTGGTCTTTTCCTCATTGGAAACATCCTCAGGAACGTTGAAGAAATGCCATACATACACAGTAGTGCCTGAAACTACTTGCCAGGAACTCTTATGTAAGTGTTTCCTTGTCCTTGGTAGTAACATTAACTTGTCAAAGTAACATACCTTGATATTGTTACCACATCTTAACTGTGCCTTAGTTTTCCTATGTGAAAACATGATGATAAAAATGCTTGTTCTGTCTACCATATAAGGTTACTATAAAGATCTACAGAGATAATGCACATTAATGTGTTTTGAAAGCTATAAATCACTATTTGAAAATATTATTACTATCCTCATCACAGTTATTATTTGTTTTCACAACAATCTTGTGAGGTCAGTAACTATGACCAAGGAGGAATTTAAGGAACAGTAAGATTAAGTGTTTTGCCTAAAGTCCACAGCTATTTGGTGGCCAAGTTGATGTGAATTCAGACACCCCAACTAGCTGCTATACCATACAAATCCATATACACTGCAAATTAGGGAGAGAAAAGGTTTCCAGAGTTGTATATCAACACTTATTTTCAAGCCTTTGACCTAAAATGTTTAAACTTTTAAGGAGATACATTAAATAATCTTACAGCCATCCAAGTATCAGGTTAGAATCATAAACCTGTTTCTCCAGTTGAGTCAGTCAAAAACACATACAGAGCAAGAGGAAAGGGTATGTTTCACACAGTGTTTACCCAACTAGAAAAAGATATTCTTGGACCTTCAAAATTTGTTAAATTTACTAGTTTGGAAATAGGAATTATTATATTCTGTAGATGAAACAGTAATTTAGAACACCTGGTTTGTCAGTATCTATCACAATTGAAAACAGTCTCTGACTTAGCAAGTCTCCTGATAGAACATTTAGACCTCAGAAATAAATTCTCAACTACACAGAAATACATGATATTCCTTGTAAAAATCCTTATAAGAATAAAAAAATTTTTTTAACTTCAAACAAGTTAAATGTCTATAAAGAATTCACTAAATAAATTATGTTACATTTGTTCAATAAAAGACTGTTCAGCCACTTGAAAAAGTGAAGTAAGTTTATACGAACAGTTACTAAAAGCCCCTGCCATCTATTGTGAATGATAGAAACCAGTTGCAGAATAGTATAATTTTTGTATACATACTATATATAAAGGTTGGGAAGACAAGTATCTAACTGGTAATACTAGTTTCCTCTAAAGGGTACATGATTGAGCAGACTTTCACTTTCTATGTTTTACTACTGTTTGAATTTTAATTACAATGAGCATGTTTTACTTCAGAATAAAAATTTTAAGAAAAATAATTTCTTAACCAGCCCATTTGCTGATTTGGTATTATCGCAATGAAAATCATGAAAAGCTGTTTTATATAATAAAAATAGAAAGTAAGTGGTAAAGAACATTCTAAAAGAGAATAATAATGATAAAGGTGGGAGAACTGCCAGGAGTCAGTAGTTCTTCCAGATAAAGTAACAATAATTAAATGATGCAATATTGAAACAAAAACAAACATAAATAAGATGGAATCTTAAAATCCAAATAAACCCATTTATATATTATATTTAAGCATTCAGTAAAATAAGAATCACATAATTCCAGGAAAGTGAATATTATTTAATAAACAGAGAGGGATAATTGTAGTGCTGTATAGGAAAAATTGATTTAGATCGAAAACTTATACCCCAAATGAACTCTATGTCAGTTATTTGGTTACAGAAATGCAAAAAGAAAAAAAAAGTAAAGCATTAGTTACAAAAAATAAAGTTATGCTAGCATATGAAGAAACATCATAACATTGGATTACTTGGACATTTTTTGTATGTTTGAACTATTTCCTTAAATCAACTTCCCAGAGTAAAACTCTTGGTGTGTGCACACACACACACACACACACACCACACATTTACATGGTTCTTGACAGGAGTTGGGAATAAAATTCAGAACACATGTTTTGAAAAATATGAGAGTACATATTTAGAGATAGAATTAAACAAAATATCTGAACTAAATAAAGCCCATCCAGAACGAAATATATTCTGTAATTAATTACAACAGGTAAAGTTAGAAACAACCTATGTCCACCATAGAAATAAAAAAAAGTATAACTAAATATTAAGATGCCACATAAAAAGATAAATATAAAGATTAGGCTGCAAAATGGAAATGGTTTATGATCTATAAGTGAAAAATTTTAGATGTTATGGGTACTCTACTTAATAAAGATTCTAAGGAAGCATAGAGAAATAGAAAATATTTGCGTTCAGGATGTGCGAATATGGGATAATTCTATGTTCCCTTTGATGTTATTTTAATAATATGTTATATATTTAAATATCATAATGGAGTATACTGAAATGTACAGATGATAAGAGTAAGATTGTTCCCATCAACTTGCAATTCTATTGCCACTAGTTAGGGCGAAAGTAGACTATGAAGTAAATGTAATAAATGAACTGGATGCCCTAAAGCACAGCTGCTATCTAATCCAGTTTTAATTGTCTGGAGGCTGACAATTAATTTAATTGTCTGGAGGCTGAGAAAAATCATGAAAAAAAGCAATGCCTGAAACCACATATGTTTTTAGCAGAAAAACTATCATAGAATGTCTATTAGATTTACCTTTGGGGGCTGGGGGTTGTGACACTAAGCTCATAATTTGCTTCCAGGCACAGCACATAACCACTTGGTAGCTCGGACTCCACACTGGCAATATGGCTATATTAAACTCACTTTTTCTTCTGATACTTGAGAATAGCTTATACTTAGAATTTTTAACGACCAAAAAGAAAGGAAAAAAAACAGAAGGTACATATATTTGAGCTGCAGAATACAGACTGTGAGCTAGTTGAGGGCAGGGACAGAACTCATCCTCTCCATATGTATTATGAGAATTTAGGAAAACTTCCCTATTCTGTAGGTGTGTATTTGTAGAACAATTTGGAATACTGCTGCCACCTAGTG
Organism: Physeter macrocephalus; assembly: GCF_002837175.3. Lineage (NCBI taxonomy): Eukaryota > Metazoa > Chordata > Mammalia > Artiodactyla > Physeteridae > Physeter > Physeter macrocephalus. Next base: position 44,828,664 of record NC_041223.1, read on the forward strand.
GGAAATTATATTTTTACTTTTTATTTATGGTCAATAGTATAACAGGAACTAGGACCCTCACGGAACACTTCTAGAACAGCTTCATGATAAACACTTATATAGATGTTACTGTTTAATTCAATAGTAATGAATACAAGCATTAAACTAAAATATATATTTTATTAGTTTACCAAATAAAGTAATTAAGAAATGGTAATGTAAAAATATATTCTCAGGAGCAAAGAAGTTACTTTTAAATTGACTCCAAAAAAATTACAACTTTTAATTTTGGCAGGGCAATAATCCCTCATTTTCAACTTATATACATTTTTTTCCTTGGGGAAAAGTATAGAAATTGCTCTTATATAAATTGCTCTTTCTTCCTAAATATTCAAACTATAATACATATGAACAAAATCTTCACAAAAAAATTTAAAACTTTTTCACCATTTATTCATTCATTTAATATTTCCTGTCATAGCCTTTCCTTTTTCACTTAAGGAAGATCCTTTACACTTCTGTAAGGTCAGTTTAGTATTGATGAACACTTTTAGTTTTTTCCCGCCCTAGAAGCTTGTTCTCTCCCCTTCAATTATGAATGATAACCTTGCTGGGTAGAGAATCCTAGGTTATAGGTTTTTTTTTTTCTTTAAGCACTTTAAATATGTCATGCCACTCCCTTCTGGCCTTATAACTCAATTTTTTAATAAAACACTTACACAACTAGCAAGTGCTTTAATGGACTCTTAGAGCAGTTCAGCTTTTTATGAACTAGATTTCTAGATTTTAGATGACTACTAGAGGAAGATAGGAAACACTTCAAACTCAGAACATGATGTTTGTAACAGAAGTAAAGACTATTTAACATTTAGGTACCTATGCCTCCGTTCCTATTTAACCTTTTTTGCATCATCTAAACAGAACTTTGTTATTGAATCAATGTTTCATCCTGTCAGTGTCATAAATTCTTTTGTTTTAGAGTTAGCATTTAGTCAAAGTACACATGGACCTTCCAATAACAAGTATATATTCAAGGAGACAGCTGTTTTTGGTATTTTTAATGCTTTATTTTTGGACAGCCTAGCAGGGATAACTCTTGGATGTTTTGTAGTACTAAATTTTGAGAAAAGGTGTTTAATCTACACTTTCTGGTTGAATGAAAGAATGAAGGAATAATGAACAAATAATAGCTGATTTTTAACCTCTATAACATTCTCTCTCCTAGACTATACAGTTTTAATCTTAAAAAATTTCCCTAGATTTTGGAATTTTTACCCAACCCAGACCTCTTGCTGGAGAGCTCTGATAATTTAAATGATTTGTGGTATTAGTGCCCTGCCAATTATCCTTAACAAATTCTGTTGTTAATCTTCATTATCACGATCATAAATAGTAAATAATAATTAAGTGTCCATTTGTAGATAGTGGTGAAAGGAGAAATATGAAAAAAAAACACCTGAGACTCTGTCCTCTTAATTAGCTATGCTTAGATATTATTAGACTTCACATTGGAAATTAGAAATCAGTATGAGTAGCCCCAAGTAAAAAGGTTCAGAAGAGAAAAAAGAAAATTATTTGGATAAGTTGATTTTTTAAATCCCTGAATAGGGAAAACATTCAAATAGGTCAGTTCCCTGTCTCCAAGAAAACATGACCACATAAACCAAGAGAGAGACAAGCAGCTGAAAGAAGCTGAAGAACTGTATGAAGGCATGTAGGACAACAGGTAATTGTCTTAAGGGAATCTGAGGTGGCATCATTCACGTCATGATTATGAAATAACAACCCTTCTTCAATTGTAACTATATAAGTAAGGTATTATATTGTACACTTATAATGGGTAGGATTAATTTTGCAAGACCACTTCCCTATACGTGTATGAGGAGGGTGGTGTGGGGCACAGAGCTGGAGAAGCACTGGCAAGTCATCATAAAAGGCTATTGAACTCTTAGAGGAAAACATAGGCAGAACACTCTATGACATAAATCACAGCAAGATCCTTTTTGACCCACCTCCTAGAGAAATGGAAATAAAAACAAAAATAAACAAATGGGACCTAATGAAACTTAAAAGCT
>NC_041223.1:44831831-44844484 GCF_002837175.3 Physeter macrocephalus
AGATATGGGAACATATGTATGTGTATAACTGATTCACTTTGTTATAAAGCAGAAACTAACACACCATTGTAAAACAGTTATACTCCAATAAAGATGTTAAAAAAAATAAATAAAGTGATAACTTTGTATCTGCAAAAAAAAAAAAAAAGAAAAGCCTATTGCAGGATACAGATTTGAACCACATAAAGTCATAATTGTGCCTCAAGGGTGAAAAGTCTATAGCAAATTCAGTGCTGGGGACCATAAAATCCTCACTTTGTCATACAAGATAGTTACTAGGAATTTTGGAGTTTGAAACTGATCACGGGAGCCAGAGGATGCTCCACCAAAAATGATTAGCAATTACACACAATCTGACATATATGAGTCTTAATAGACATTCAAGTAGGCTACAAAAATAATCTTTCAGCCAAAGAATGTGAGAGACATGACCATTGCAGATGCCTCTTCACTTTCCTGGGGGCAGTTTGCATAAGTAGTACTTCATAAATATGCATATATTTCAGATTTGCTATTTCTAGAACAAATACAAGCTATGTATTATTGAAAATATGAAAGGTTTTGATCAGTGCAGGAGCAGTTAATCCAACCTGGTTTCTTCTGAATGTATTTTTCAGACTAATGTTTAGAACAATGGGACAATAAGCAACTCAAGCAGTCAGAACTCAGCCATGCCCTGATGAGCGCTGATCACACACACAGTGCCTACCCAGCTATAAAAGCCAGAACTAAACTGTGATGTTAGTTGATAGTTGCTGTGCATCACTATAAGCACAGAGTAATTCAATGTAACCTACCTACCTGTGCTTAGTGATATTTTAAACGTCTAGGGATATGACAAGGGCATAGATTTGAATCAGACTATGCAAAATATCAAAGCAGAAGACTTTGAAAGAGTCCTCCCTGCCTCGTTATAATATTTTTTCAGGGTCGTTTTTGTAGTCTGTGGATAGGGATGTGGGGTGCAGGGTTAGAAAAAAAAAATAGGAAAGAGATTGGCGCCATGAAAGTTTTATACAATAACATCCATGTTCTGGAAAACTATTTCTGGAAGTTAGGCAGAGAAAGGATTGAGAAAGAACTGACCAGAGATGAGGAAAATACTTTGGAGGTCATTACAACAGATGGTTGAGAGAGAATAAAAGACTGAACTACAGCAATGAAAATGGGATTTAAAAGGAATAACATGAAGAGCTGTATATAGATCTTTTTTTTAGTTTTTGAGATCTCATTTTGAGCTTTTGCTGGTGTCCTCAGCACATGCTTAGTACCTAGCAGGTAATCAGGCGCTTGCCTGGACCACCCACTTGATAAGGTTGCCGGAACCACTGGAGGCCACTGTAAGCTGGGTCTGCAGGGAAACGGTCACTTTAGAACTTTCCCTACAGAGAGACTAGTAGGGGATGGGAAAGCAAGTTAGCTAAGGTCCCTCCCAGCTCCTCCTTTGGGAGCAAGGCATTTCCTGATGAGGGAATATAGTGCCAGCCAGACTGGGAACTTCTTGGGGACCGCAGCAATCTTTGCATTTCCTGCCTTAGCCCAGTGCAGAGCACACACTAGCTTTCAACAATAAAAAATAATAATAATTTTTAAATTACCACACTTTCCACTTAATCTATGAAATCACTTTATTTAAAAAGTATTCCTATCTATAGCAGTATATCTTAAGAAGTAAGTAAATTAACTGTAGGAAATGGGAACATAAACCATACTAATCAAAACAAGCCTTGAAGGAACAAAACTGAAAATAGTATATGCAAATTAGATGAACCATTGGACTGAGAAATAACATAGTACGGAACGTGTAACCTGAAACCACCATGGATTAATAATAAACTCTGTGAGGAGCAAAGATTTTTGTATGCTTACCTGTTATGCCGTAACCTCAGAGCCCAGTACAGTACCCAGCACATAGGAGACATTTAATGAACATTTGTTCAATGAACAAATGAACTGTCCTGGTTTAAAAGAAAGAAATAAAGGAATATAATTAGTTATTCTTCTATTAGAAGTTGATTCGAGTTTTTGTTTTGGTTTTTTTTTTGGTTGTTGTTCCAATTCTAGAGCTAAAGAAAACATCTCTCATGCAACTGTGTTTTTTTAAAAAATGTAGAACACTGCGGAATAGTGATATTTTAATCGCATCAAGAACAGAGAACAGAATGCAAACTGTTCTTTCTCTCATGACATAAGCCACGATTCTCTTGCCCTGTGGTTCTGCAATGCTAGAGAAGCTTGAGATAGAAAATCATGTGTAGATATCTGACATTTGGTTCTCTCCAGGGAAATAAACTTATTTAGTTAGTTTAATATTCCTTGGTGAACTATTACCGATTGGCTGTTTCACACAGATGTTTTTCTCTAGCTCTATGGGTATTTTGTTTTTGTTTTTTCTTTGTTTGTTTTTTGCAGTACGCGGGCCTCTCACCGTTGTGGTCTCTCCCGTTGCGGAGCACAGGATCCGGACGCGCAGGCTCAGCGGCCATGGCTCACGGGCCCAGCCGCTCCGCGGCATGTGGGATCCTCCCGGACCGGGGCACGAACCCGTGTCCCCTGAATCGGCAGGCGGACTCTCAACCACTGCGGCACCAGGGAAGCCCTCTATGGGTATTTTCAGTGATGTGAAGAAAAATAAAATATTAAAGGAGAAAACAACACATTTGAATAATGGGAGAATTTTCAAGTAGCATATTCCTGCAACCATCAAATATTATCTACGGCAACATACTTTTTCAGGTAGGAATTCATTCTGTTCATCATGCAGCATGTCCTCAAATATTCAATCTTTTCTTAAACTAGCCCAAATAGAGTCTATTTCATTATTGAAGATTTTCATTCATTTTTTCATCTATTTAACAGATTAAAATTAAGTATCTACTAAGTGCCAATGTTTCAGCTACACCCTTAGGGAGCTCATTGCCTCCTACAGTTCCCTACAAGAGATTTCATGAATTAAGATTCCCTTGTGTTTGGGGACTAGTTAAAGAATGTGAAGGGAAAGAAACATCTTTGAAGTGTTATTAATGTACCAGGCACATTTAGAGGGGCATCTCTAACCATCCTTTTTAAATAGCGTCCACCCCATGCCTGCTTACTTTTATTCATCCTGCTTTTTTTTTCTTCATCTACTAATCCCCACTTGACATTGTTCACTGCTCTATGCCCAGCTCTTAGAAGTCGCTGGCATAGAGCAGGTTTTTTTGTAGTTGTTGCATGAATGAACTTGAAAGGAAGCACTCTTATTTTACAAATGAGACCAAGAAAAATGACTTAAATGATTTGCTTAAAATTGTGCAAACCTTAAATCACAAATTAGGGGTTTAAACCTCAGTGTGAAGGCAAAGCTCATGGTTCCTTCTATAATTGTATCTCTAAATGCATATTTCTTTACTGAGATATGATTCTGTCTTCTCTTGTTAAAACGCCATTATGTGAAAGACGCAGAGTTACAGAGATCTTGCCTTCAAGAGCCTGACAGTCTAGTTAGGAAGGAAAGAAATATGTGGGGATCCAACTAAAAGTAGGGCAGTGTCTGTGTTGGGAAGGGACCTCAGAGACAGTAAGGAGGAGGGTGCGCTAGCCTGGGGGGCTGGGTCCTGGAGAGCACTTTAACTTGCCTGGGGTCTGTTGTCCCTGGAACGTGAGGAAGTAGAATAGGTAGATTCCTTCAGAGTAGCCAGCTTTCCTACAAGCCCTTTCTCTGAGTTCCTGTTCCCATTTAGATACCAGAGAAAAGTGGATTCTCCCCTCTTTTGGAGAGGGAAGATAGAAAAAAAGCTCATTTTGAAGGGAGTTTGAAGAGTTTGTGGTCTAAGAAATAAAGAGGTGGAGAAAACCAGTGGTAGGAACTGAGGTTGTTTTACCTGGAAACGAGAAAAGGACGGGAGTGGAGAGTGGGGTGAGGAGCTAACTTCAAAAAACCTCTTCATGGGAAAATCAGAAGTTCGTTGAAAGTCCTGACACTTACTTGGTAAACATCTGAAGCGACCTGAACTTGAAGGCCTGACTGTTGCCCTTCTCTGGAGGAGAGGGTTTAGATTTATTCTCTTGGGCACCAAACAGTGGAACCTAAAAAGCTCTGACGGAAACTCGTTTCTACTCCACACCAAGAAACGCCTTGAAGACGAGCGGCACGGAGCTGCCTCAGGAGGAAAGTAGTCCCGCCGTCATGTAGCTCCCGGGCCCCGCCTGGCGACCGACTCAGCCCCCGTCCCGGGTCGCCGGCTGTGGGCGGAGGCCGGGAGCCCAGTGGGCGCACGACAGACTCCGGCTGCGCATCCGGGGCTCCCCTGGAGGCTGCGCGGGGCGGGGCAGGGCAGGCGTCCCGGGAGCTCGGTCCCTGGCTCCGGCTGGGTTGCGGCCGGGGTACCAGGGCGCAGCATGCTCGCCGCCGTCGGGCGCATCCCCCGCTGAGCCCCGGGAGCGCCCCCAGAAGCCGCGCGGCAGCTCGTCACGTCTCTCCGGCCCCCCGGTCACCCCCAGTACTCCGGCGGCAGGGCCCCCGGCGGCTCGGAGCCCCCAGGTTCCTGTGAGCAGGGAGTGGGAACGGCCTGGGAGGGAGGGGTCCGCGGCGGGGCGGGCGAGGAACCGGGGCTGGGGGACGGAGGCGTGAGCGTGCCCTGGTCTCTGTGCCGTCGGTCTCTCGGTGCCTCCGTACATCCCTGTCGCTGTCGCAGCAAGGAAGGCCCATAGGGTGCCCGCCGAGCACAAGCCGTCGCAATTCGACAGGAAAATCCTGCTGTGGACCGGGCGTTTCACAACGATGGAGGAGATCCCGCCTCGGATTCCGTAAGTGTGGCCTGTGCCCGGCCCGGGTTGCGTGCGCCCGGCAGAGTCGGCGCCGGGCCTGGGGGGCTCGGGGTCCATCCACTTCCCGACCTCTGCGCACCCTGGAGCGGAGGCGGTCTCGGAGCCACACAGGTCTTCACAGTAATACCTATCACCTTAAGGAATTTACCCACGCCCCCCGAGTGCGGTTAAATGCCAGGCTCCATGATTGGGCTGTGGGAGCTAAGCTAAGCTTACAGTGAGGTTCTTGAAGTCAGGTGAAAATCCAGAAGTTCAGTGGGCACTTCCACCGTCGCTCAGATACCCGCCCCCAGCGAGCTCCGGGCCATGAGACAGCGGAGTATACTTAGGCCAAACAGAACGCACCGGCCTTGCGTGCGCCCGGGTGGCTGAGAGGGAGAGGGGCTCTGGCCTGGGAGGGGAGGGGTGGCGGAGGGCGGCTCCCTGAAGCACCCAAGGAAGCATCATGGCTCGAGGGGTGGCTAGAGAGTCTCTGGGAAGAAGCCACATCCATGTGACCTCCTCTTCTGGGGTGGGAGATGCCTGGTGTACGCGGTCCTGCAGTCCTTTTGAGTACGGGTTTACTCGGACTGGGACCCACGACGCATCAGCATCGCTGGCCTCTTCATCATCCCAAACCCAGGACAGAGATTCGCTTGATAAAACTTAAGCTGACAACTTCAACTCCAGGGTAAATGTAATACTTTTTTTAAAAAAAAGTAAATGTAACCTGTAAAAACCATCTTTCTACCGCTTCAGTTTATGCAAAGCCCAAAAATCTTCTGGGAACTTTACAAGGCAGTGGTTACAAGGGGAAGGAAGGAAACTAAGGATAACATCAATCTACTACTTTTTAAACTGATCTCAAAAAAAACGGGAGACTAGAACTATAAAATCAAATAAAGATTTCAGATGTTCAAATATTATATTTATATGATGTAATCAATGCCTATTAGAATGGATAATGGAAACTGGGCCTACATCTTGTTCCGTGCATATTGCCTACACTTTTATTGATTGTTAATTTATTATTTACCAAAAGCATCTCAAATAAATGGAAAACAAAATATGGTGGGAAATGTTCATTCAATAATGAATTCTCAAACATTTTTATTCCTTTCTTGTATCAAATTACTTAATGAGGAATGGACATGGAATTTGAAATGACATGGAATTTGAATTCTGTTTTCAGCATTTATTCAACCACGAAGATGTTTTTTAATATTATAAAGCAAATTTTGTTTTCCTTGAGATCTATAGGCTCTAAACTAAAGACTTAGCCCAAAGAAGAAATTAGCCCCAAAAAAGCTTAAAAAGACCATCCTCAGTGTTTTTGGATTTTGAATTCTAGTGCTACACAACAGAGTAATCAAAACTGTAAAGAACCTGCATTATTGTAAATTAATGCTTGTCAAGAGAACCTAGATCCATTTTAGCATGGCTGTATATGTGGAGACCCATTTTACAGAAATAATTTAATTTCCGCAGGATCACAGTCAAAAGAAATATTATAGGGCTTCCCTGATGGCACAGTGGTTAAGAATCCGCCTGCCAATGCAGGGGACACGGGTTGGAGCCCTGGTCTGAGAAGGTCCCACATGCCGCGGAGCAACTGGGCCCGTGTGCCACAACTACTGAATCCCGCGTGCCTGGAGCCCGTGCTCTGCAACGAGAAGCCCACGCATCGCAGCAAAGAGTAGCCCTGGATCACCACAACTAGAGAAAGCGTGCACGCAGCAATGAAGACCCAACGCAGCCAAAATAAAATAAAATAAAAAGAAATATTATAAGCAGAAGAATTTAACTTTGAGCAAGGTGCCTAGGAAAAGTATTGTAGTTTTGGGTTGAAAACATGAAAGTATTTGAATATTTTATTATTTTCTATAATTTTTTAAAAGCATTGCTATTTAGGAGAGCTATGCCTCCTAAGCTAAGTGTTAGATTTACAATATAAACAGCTTTCACTTTTATGCTTTTAATGGACATATAATTAAGTGACCTATAATTTTTGGACCATACACTAATGATATTTAATAATGACTGTACTTTTTCTTTTCTTTTCAGTGTTAAATTAATTTACACTAATGATATTTAATAATGACTGTACTTTTTCTTTTCTTTTCAGTGTTAAACTAATTTGGTATAGCTGTTCAAAGCCAGATGGATGGGTAAAAAAGATCAGATCTTTCAGGTTCCATCTGGAACAAAAGTCAACAACAAGTATAATCTAATAATGTGCTAAAATTCACCTGTTTGCAACTACCTTAAAACTTATATTAATCTGCCTAAAATCTGAGGAAAGCAGGCTAGATATTGGTTTTCTGTGTTCTTTCAACTAGTGGAAAGTTAAAGAAAAAATTTTTCATTTTTAAAAAGAATTGCAAATTGTCTTCCTGGAATTCTTTTTTTATGTGACTACATTCTATTTAAACTAGACAAAGATAAAAAATACTGCTGAATACATTCTCAAAAGTCATTCTTTAATTATATGTATTTATAAACTGCCATTTCATATTACTGCAAATTGTTAAAATTTATTTTATCATAAAGGCCTACAGGCATGATTACTTTTGTAACACTACTTTGCTAAAATCTGGACAACTTGCATATAACTTTATTAATAAATAAGACTATGCAGTATTCAAGTAAGCATATAAAATATCAGAATAATAATAAGAAAATGAAGGTGTGTTTGTCTTTTCTTCAACAAATTACTGTGATTTTGATCACTTCTTTTGAAAACTTCATGCAGAAGCCACAAAGGAAACACCCTTTCCCTAATACACATTCTCACAAAATATATAACGTATAATAGCAGTATATTATACAAAATGTATAATAGTCTCTTTAATGCAGTCAGGATGGGAGGGGGCAAGAGAGATTTGGAGGCTAGTGAAAAACCAAAATGATGAAAATAAGTTTTCAAAAACAACCTGTTCAAAACTGAAAACAAAGCCCACTTAATAACACAGGGGCCAAATGAACATGAGTCATAGACATATATAGGCATTAATTCTTACTTTTATCCCAGTCAGTGAAACAAAAATGATGGAGAGTCAGGTCATAATCTCTAGTAGTTATATTTTGAACAGTTAGAAACTAAATATACTGCATTGTCATTTCAAAGTGGCTAACATTATTTAGGACCTGTTAACTTGAAATCGGTAAGATAATGGGCTAGCATTTGGAAATCTTTCACATCTGCCATTTGCATTCGGGGACATTTTTGGAATATTTACATAAAAAATCATTGTTTATTATGCCAGTCAGAAAATCATATTGCTTTAATATAATTAACAGAATACACATCTTGGTTTAGGCCAGAAATGATAGATGCTGCAAGAAACAAAGCGCGAGTGAAAGCTTGTTACATAATGATTGGACTCACAATCATCACCTGCTTTGCAGTGATAGCGTCAGCCAAAAGGGTGAGTACCTCTTTAAAGTAAAGATAGACTTGTGAATTTTAAGAAGGATTATGAGCTTTGTTCTCCTTTGGGGGATTGCTGTTTTCTCAATGTAAGAACAATTTCATCTCAGACACCTTGAGCCACCTGCATATATTTATCATACTGGAAACAGCATTGTTCATGGAAATTTGAGTCAAGAAACTAACTATATGGACAGGAGGGACAGAAGTTTGTTTCCATTTATAAGATAAGCAAAACCAAAAATAACAGTTTATAACATGGTTAAAATCTGCACAGGAAGAACTTTGTTGTATGAAAGTTATCCAGACTACATCATTCCTTAAATCATGAACTCAGTTAGCTATTGCATAGAATCATGACATAGTTAGAAGTGCAAAAGTTGGAAATGATGACCAAGGCAGGCTAGTTTGCCTGTATGCTGTGTATAAGCCCTTTCCTTGTCATCTCCAATATGTAGTTTCTAGAGGGGAATTAAGAGCTAATTACTGTCTAATTTTGCTACTTGCTTCCCCAAATTCTTTCATCTGCTGATCACTTTTTACCTTGAAGAGCAGCCCCACAAATATTGGGAGATATCTGATGCATCTCTGTGAGTCATCTTTTCTCTACTCTTTATTTCTCCATCCCTAACAACTTTCCTCTATTTTGAGCTCTCCTCTGGACACACTCCAGTTTATCAGTGTCCCTCTTCATTGTGATACCTGCAACTGAGTCCCTTAGAGTGCGATTATAACTTCTTTGTTTTTGAACACTGCATTTTAGTAACACAGCCAGAGATATAGATTTTGGCAGCCACATCACACAGAATAGTTTGCCTGGATCCATCTTCAATCTCTAGGCACATTTCGCCAATGACCATTCTGCCTAGTCCTATGATCCTGCTCTTCTTCACTTCTCAGGTTTTCAAGAGTATTTGAGCCCAATAATTCACACAGGGACTGGGTCTTTTGAGCTTACTGATGTTATATACATGTCTACTCATTTCTATTGGCTCGGCAAAGAGCTTATGCTTTGAAATTATTCTGATCAAATGGAAAATTTCTTAAATGTTTGCTGAGCTGAACACTTAAACATAGACATAAAGAAATTCAGTCATCTCTTGTTTTTAACCTATCCTAGGTAAAATGACTGTCTACCCAGTTGGTGATTCTCTAGCTCCTAAATGATAGATTGGATTTTGATACTACCTGGACCCTCCGTGTTTCATACCATCTTCCCTTGGTTCCTTATGCTTCAGCCACACTAGTTCTTTTTTGTTTTTTAATGCATCAGACCCTTTATTCTCTATAGGCTTTCCTTCCTTCTCTCGGCCTTACTGTAGCTGACTCATTCTCATTCTTCTCAGTGAGAGCTTCTGTGACCACCCCATCTGAAATGGCCTTGCTCAGGTACTCACTATTTTATTATCTTTCCAACTGCTCATGAGTAAGTCGTTATATACCAGCAATCCTGTTGACTCCACTTAAGACTATATGCACAATTGGACCACTCCTCACCATCTCTCTTGATATCACCCTGGTCTGAAATAACCACCATCTGTTGCCTAGTTTATTGTAGTATCTTTTAAATGGTCTCACTCTGTCTCTTTTGCCTGTCTCCAATTCACTTTTCATTTTGAATAATTAATGCACGTACCCTAAATAAGATGGTGTCATATAGAGATGGAGAACTGTTTAGCAATTTGAGATGTATTGGGGGGTCAAAAGGATAGAATTTTGTGGTAAATTCAATGTGGGAAGAGGAGAGAAAAAGGAAGAATGACATCAAAAAGCCTGGGTTTTTGCTTTGAGCACCTAGATGGATGGTGCTGCCATTTGTTGAGATGTCTAAGGCTGGGGAAAGAACTGATAGGCATGACAGGCAAAATATGTCAAGTCCTCTATTTCGGATATACTGAATGTGAGATGCATGTTAGACTTCCATCAGTATCTATTTTTATTTTTCCTGCTAAGGACTTTGTATGTTCTTCAGTCTGAGGACCCATAGCTTTCCTCGCTTCTGAAAAAGTCTAAGCTGTTATCACATCAAATTTGGCCTTTTTCTCCATTCTGACTATTCTTCCTACCTGTTAAGAATATATGTTGTGGGGGAGCCCTTCAAGATGACAGAGGAGTAAGACGTGGAGATCACCTTCCTCCCCACGAATACATCAAAACTACATCTACATGTGGAACGACTCCTACAGAACACCTACTGAACGCTGGCAGAAGACCTCAGACTTCCCAAAAGGCAAGAAACTCCCCCACATACCTGGGTAGGGCAAAAGAAAAAAGAAACAACAGAGACAAAAGAATAGGGACGGGACCTGCACCAGTGAGCATGAGCTGTGAAGGAGGAAAGGTTTCCACACCCTAGGAAGCCCCTTCACTGGTGGAGACGGAGGGTGGGCGGCAGGGGGGGAAGCTTCGGAGCCACGGAGGAGAAAGCAGCAATAGGGGTGCAGAGGGCAAAGCGGAGAGATGCCTGCACAGAGGATCAGTGCTGACGAGCACTCACCAGCCTAAGACGCTTGTCTGCTCACCCCCCCCGGGGCAGGTGGGGGCCGGGAGCTGAGGCTCGGGCTTCGGAGGTCAGATCCCAGGGAGAGGACTGGGGTTGACTGCGTGAACACAGCCTGAAGGGGGCTAGTGCACCACAGCTAGCCGGGAGGGAGTCCGGGAAAAACTCTGGAATTGCCTAAGAGGCAAGAGACCATTGTTTTGGGGTGCGCGAGGAGAGGAGATTCAGAACACCGCCTAAACGAGTGCCAGAGACGGGCGCGAGCCGCGGCTATCAGTGCAGACACCAGAGACAGGCATGAGACGCTAAGGCTGCTGCTGCAGCCACCAAGAAGCCTGTGTGCAAGCACAGGTCACTATCCTAACCTCCCCTCCTGGGAGCCTGTGCAGCCTGCCACTGCCAGGGTCCCGTGATCCAGGGACAACTTCTCCAGGAGAGCACACCATGCGCCTCAGGCTGTTGCAATGTCATGCCGGCCTCTGCCACCGCAGGCTCACCCCGCATTCCTTACCCCTTCCTCCCCCCGGCCTGAGCAAGCCAGAGACCCCAGATCAGCTGCTCCTTTATCCCGTCCTGTCTGAGCGAAGAACAGGCACCCTCAGGTGACCTACACACAGAGGTGGAGCCAAATCCAAAGCTGAACCCCAGGAGCTGTGCGAACAAAGAAGAGAAAGGGAAATCTCTCCCAGCAGCCTCAGGAGCAGCAGATTAAATCTCCACAATCAACTTCATGTACCCTGCGTCTGTGGAATACCTGAATACACAACGAATCATCCCAAAGTTGAGGCGGTGGACTTTGGGAGCAACTGTAGACTCGGGGATTGCTTTCTGCATCTAATTTGTTTCTGGTTTTATGTTTATCTTAATTTAGTATTTAGAGCTTATTATCGTTGGTAGATTTGTTTATTGATTTGATTGCTCTCTTCCTGTTTTTAAAAAATATATATATTTTTTTTTTCCTTTTTCTCTTTTTGTGAGTGTGTATATGTATGCTTCTTTGTGTGATTTTGACTGTATAGCTTTGCTTTTGCCATTTGCCCAAGGGTTCTGTCTTTTTTTTTAGTATAGTTTTTAGTGCTTGTTATCATTGGTGGATTTGTTTTTTGGTTTGGTTGCTCTCTTCTTTCTTTCTTTTTTGAATTACTTTTTTATTTTTAATAATATTTATTATTTTTCATTTTAATAACTTTTATTTTTCCTTCCTTCGTTCCTTCCTTCGTTCCTTCCTTCCTTTCTTTCTTTCTTTCTTTTTTTTCTCCCTTTTCTTCTGAGCCGTGTGGCTGACAGTGTTTTGTGCTCCAGCCAGATGTCAGGCTTGAGCCTCTGAGGTGGGAGAGCCGAGTTCAGGACATTGGTCCACCAAAGACCTCCCAGCTCCATGTAATATCAAACGGCAAAAGCTCTCCCAGAGATCTCCATCTCAGCACTAAGAGCCAGATCCACTCAACGACCAGCAAGCTACAGTGCTGGACACCCTATGACAAACAACTAGCAAGACAGGAACACAACCCCACCCATTAGCAGAGAGGCTGCTTAAAATCATAATAAGGTCACAGACACACAAAAACAAACCTCCGGACATGGTCCTGCTCACCAGTTAGACAAGATCCAGCCTCATTCACCAGAACACAGGCACCAGGAAGCTGACACAACCACTGAACCAACCTTACCCAATGGGGGCAGACACCAAAAACAACGGGAACTACGAACCTGCAGCCTGCAAAAAGGAGACCCCAAACACAGTAAGTTAAGCAAAATGAGAAGACAGAGAAATACACAGCAGATGAAGGAGCAAGGTAATAACCCACCAGAAAAAAACAAATGAACAGGAAATAGGTTGTCTACCTGAAAAAGAATTCAGAATAATGATAGTAAAGATGATCCAAAATCTAGGAAATAGAATGGAGAAAATACAAGAAACGTTTAACAAGGACC
>NC_041223.1:44848625-44850841 GCF_002837175.3 Physeter macrocephalus
TATATATATATTTTTTTCCTTTTTCTCTTTTTGTGAGTGTGTATATGTATGCTTCTTTGTGTGATTTTGACTGTATAGCTTTGCTTTTGCCATTTGTCCTAGGGTTCTGTCTGTTGTTATTATTATTTTTTGCATAGTTTTTAGCACTTGTTATCATTGGTGGATTTGTTTTTTGGTTTGGTTGCTCTCTTCTTTCTTTCTTTTTTGAATTACTTTTTTATTTTTAATAATATTTATTATTTTTCATTTTAATAACTTTTATTTTTCCTTCCTTCGTTCCTTCCTTCGTTCCTTCCTTCCTTTCTTTCTTTCTTTCTTTTTTTTCTCCCTTTTCTTCTGAGCCGTGTGGCTGACAGTGTTTTGTGCTCCAGCCAGATGTCAGGCTTGAGCCTCTGAGGTGGGAGAGCCGAGTTCAGGACATTGGTCCACCAAAGACCTCCCAGCTCCATGTAATATCAAACGGCAAAAGCTCTCCCAGAGATCTCCATCTCAGCACTAAGAGCCAGATCCACTCAACGACCAGCAAGCTACAGTGCTGGACACCCTATGACAAACAACTAGCAAGACAGGAACACAACCCCACCCATTAGCAGAGAGGCTGCTTAAAATCATAATAAGGTCACAGACACACAAAAACAAACCTCCGGACATGGTCCTGCTCACCAGTTAGACAAGATCCAGCCTCATTCACCAGAACACAGGCACCAGGAAGCTGACACAACCACTGAACCAACCTTACCCAATGGGGGCAGACACCAAAAACAACGGGAACTACGAACCTGCAGCCTGCAAAAAGGAGACCCCAAACACAGTAAGTTAAGCAAAATGAGAAGACAGAGAAATACACAGCAGATGAAGGAGCAAGGTAATAACCCACCAGAAAAAAACAAATGAACAGGAAATAGGTTGTCTACCTGAAAAAGAATTCAGAATAATGATAGTAAAGATGATCCAAAATCTAGGAAATAGAATGGAGAAAATACAAGAAACGTTTACCAAGGACCTAGAAGAACTAAAGAGCAAACGAACAATGATAAACAACACAATAAATGAAATTAAAAATTCTCTAGAAGGAATCAATAGCAGAATAACTGAGGCAGAAGGACAGAGAAGTGACCTGGAAAATAAAATAGTGGAAATAACTACCACAGAGCAGAATAAAGAAAAAAGAATGAAAAGAATTGAGGACAGCAAGGACCTAGAAGACCTAAACAGCAAACAAACAATGATGAACAACACAATAAATGAAATGAAAAATTCTCTAGAGGGAATCAATAGCAGAATAACTGAGGCAGAAGAACGGATAAGTGACCCAGAATATAAAATAGTGGAAATAACTACCATAGAGAAGAAAAAAGAAAAAAGAATGAAAAGAATTGAGAACGGTCTCAGAGACCTCTGGGACAACATTAAATGCACCAACATTCAAATTATAGGTGTCTCAGAAGAAGAAGAGAAAAAGAAAGGGACTGAGAAAATATTTGAAGAGGTTATAGTCAAAAATTCCCTAATATAGGAAAGGAAATAGTCAAGTCCAGGAAGCGCAGAGAGTCCCATACAGGATAAATCCAAGGAGAAACATGCCAAGACACATATTAATTAAACTATCAAAAATTAAATGCAAAGAAAAAATATTAAAAGCAGCAAGGGAAAAGCAAAAGATAACATACAAGGGAATCACCATAAGTTTAACAGCTGATCTTTTAGCAGAAACTCTGTAAGCCAGAAGGGAGTGGCAGGACATATTTAAAGTGATGAAAGGGGAAAACCTATAAGCAAGATTACCCAGCAAAAATCTCATTCAGATTCGACGGAGAAATTAAAACCTTTACAGACTAGCAAAAGCTACGAGAATCAGCACCACCAAACCAGCTTTACAACAAATGCTAAAGGAACTTCTCGAGGCAGGAAACACAAGAGAAAGAAAAGACCTACAATAACAAACCCAAAACAATTAAGAAAATGGTAATAGGAACACACATATCGATAACTACCTTAAATGTAAATGGATTAAATGCTCCAACCAAAAGACATAGACTGGCTGAATGGATACAGAAACAAAACTTGTATATATGCTGTCTGCAAGAGACCCACTTCAGACCTAGGGACACATACAGACTGAAAGTGAGGGTATGGAAGAAGATATTCCATGCAAATGGAAATCAGAAGAAAGCTGGAGTAGCAATTCTCATACCACACAAAATAGACTCTAAAAA
>NC_041223.1:44850861-44852246 GCF_002837175.3 Physeter macrocephalus
TTTCCCGTTGCGGAGCACAGGCTCCGGACGCGCAGGCTCAGCGGCCATGGCTCACGGGCCCAGCCGCTCCGCGGCATGTGGGATCCTCCCATACCGGGGCGTAGGGGACTTTAACACCCCACTTTCACCGATGGAGCAACCACTGCGCCACCAGGGAAGCCCGGAAACACAAGTTTTAAATGATAAATTAAACAAGATGGACTTAATGGTTATTTATAGGACATTCCATCCAAAAACAGCAGAATACACTTTCTTCTCAAGTGCTCATGGAACATTCTCCAGGATAGATCATATCTTGGGTCACAAAACAAGCCTTGGTAAATTTAAGAAAATTGAAATGGTATCAAGTACCTTTTCCGACCACAAGGCTATGAGACTAGATATCAGTTACAGGAAAAAATCTGTAAAAAATACAAACGCATGGAGACTAAACAATATGCTACTAAATAACCAAGAGATCACTGATGAAATCAAAGAGGAAATCAAAAAATACCGAGAAACAAATGACAATGAAAACACGACAACCCAAAACCTATGAGATGCAGCAAAAGCAGTTCTGAGAAGGAAGTTTATAGCAATAGAATCCTACCCCAAGAAACAAGAAACATCTCTAACAACTTAACCTTACACTTAAAGCAATTAGAGAAAGAAGAACAAAAAACCCCGAAGTTAGCAGAAGGAAAGAAATCATAAGGATCAGACCAGAAATAAATGAAAAAGAAATGAAGGAAACAGCAGTTAAGATCAATAAAACTAAAAGCTGGTTCTTTGAGAAGATAAACAAAATTGATAAACCATTAGCCAGACTCATCTAAAAAAAAAAAGGGAGAAGACTCAAGTCAATAGAATTAGAAATGAAAAAGGAGAAGTAACAACTGACACTCCAGAGATACAAAGGATCATGAGAGATTACTACAAGCAACTACATGCCAATAAAATGGACAGCCGGGAAGAAATGGACAAATTCTTAGAAAAGCACAACCTTCCGAGACCGAACCAAGAAGAAATAGAAAATATAAACAGACCAATTACAAGCAGTGGAATTGATACTCTGATTAATAACTTTCAAACAAACAAAAGCCCAGGACCAGATGGCTTCACGGGCAAATTCTATCAAACATTTAGAGAAGAGCTAACACCTATCTTTCTCAAACTCTTCCAAAATATAGCAGAGGGAGGAACACTCCCAAACTCATTCTGCGAGGCCACCATCACCCTGATACCAAAACCAGACAAAGATGTCACAAAAAAAGAAAACTACAGGCCAATATCACTGATGAACATAGATGCAAAAATCCTCAACAAAATACTAGCACACAGAATCCAACAGCACATTAAAAGCATCATACACCATGATCAAGTGGGGTTTATCCCAGGAATGCAGG
>NC_041223.1:44852517-44852986 GCF_002837175.3 Physeter macrocephalus
AACAATGCATTAAAAGGATCATACACCATGATCAACTGGGGTTTATCCCAAGAATGCAAGGATTCTTCAATATATGCAAATCAATCAATGTGATAAACCATAGTAACAAATTGAAGGAGAAAAGCCATATGATCATCTCAATAGATGCAGAAAAAGCTTTTGACAAAATTCAACACGCATTTATGATAAAAACCCTCCAGAAAGTAGGCATAGAGGGAACTACCTCACCATAATAAAGGCCATATAAGACAAACCCACAGCCAATATCGTTCTCAATGGTGAAAAACTGAAACCATTTCCACTAAGATCAGGAACTAGACAAGGTTGCCCATTCTCAGGTCTATTATTCAACCTAGTTTTGGAATTTTTAGCAACATCAATCAGAGAAGAAAAAGAAATAAAAGGAATCCAAATCAGAAAAGAAGAAATAAAACTGTCACTGTTTGCAGATGACATGATACTATACATA
>NC_041223.1:44853177-44853493 GCF_002837175.3 Physeter macrocephalus
CAATGCAATCCCTATCACTCTACCAATGGCGTTTTTCACAGAACTAGAACAAAAAATTTCACCATTTGTATGGAAACACAAAAGACCCCGAATAGCCAAAACAACCTTGAGAAAGAAAAACGTAGCTGGAGGAATCATGGTCCCTGACTTCAGACTATACTACAAGACAGTATGGTACTGGCACAAAAGCAGAAATATAGATCAATGGAACAGGATAGAAAGCCCAGAGATAAACCCACACACCTATGGTCACCTTATCTTTGATAAAGGAGACAAGAATATACAATGGAGAAAAGACAGTCTCTTCAATAAGTGG
>NC_041223.1:44853752-44951595 GCF_002837175.3 Physeter macrocephalus
ACAAAGGATTATCTCCAAAATATACAAGCAGCTCATGCAGCTCAATATCAAAAAAACAAACAACCCAATCCAAAAATGGGCAGAAGACCTAAATAGACATTCTTCCAAAGAAGATATACAGATTGCCAACAAACACATGAAAGGATGCTCAACATCACTAATAATTAGCAAACTGCAAATCAAAACTACAATGAGGTATCACCTCACACTGGTCAGAATGGCCATCATCAAAAAATCTACAAACAATAAATGCTGGAGAGGGTGTGGAGAAAAGGGAACCCTTTTGCACTGTTGGCAGGAATGTAAATTGATACAACCACTATGGAGAACAGTATGGAGGTTCCTTAAAAAACTAAAAATAGAACTACCATACGACCCAGCAATCTCACTACTGGGCATATACCCTGAGAAAATCATAATTTAAAAAGAGTCATATACCACAATATTCATTGCAGCTCTATTTACAATAGCCAGGACATGGAAGCAACCTAAGTGTCCATCGACAGATGAATGGATAAAGAAGATGTGGCACATATATACTATGGAATATTACTCAGCCATAAAAAGAAATTAAATTGAGTTATTTGTAGTGAGGTGGCTGGACCTAGACACTGTCATATAGAGTAAAGTAAGTCAGAAAGAGAAAAACAAATACCATAAGCTAACACATATGTATGGAATCTAAAAAAAAAATGGTACTGAGGAACCTAGTTGCAGGACAGAAATAAAGATGTAGAGAATGGACTTGAGGACATGGGGAGGGGGAAGGGTCAGCTGGGATGAAGTGAGAGAGTGGCATGGACATATATCCACTACCAAATGTAAAATAGATAGCTAGTGGGAAGCAGCCGCATAGCACAGGGAGATCAGCTCGGTGTTTTGTGACCCCCTAGACGGGTGGGAGGGAGACGCAAGAGGGAGGGGATATGGGGATATATGTATACGTATAGCTGATGCACTTTGTTATACAGCCGCAACTAACACAACATTGTAAAGCAATTGTACTCCAATAAAGATGTTAAGAAAAAATGAGCTCATAATACTCTAAAATATAGCCACTTATTAGTTGTATGATTGTGGACGAGTCATTTATCCCCCTTCGTATCTCAGTATCCTGATGTGAAAAAAAAAGAAAGAATATATTTTGGAAGTTCTAATTCTGTCTTCTGTGTCTCTTAACTTCTCTTTTCTGTTTTTTGCACCTTTATCTCTGTGCTGCATTTAGATTATTTCCTCAGGTCTATTTTCTAGCTAGCGTTCTTTCCTCCTGATCATAATGTTAATTATCTTTTCTTTTCACAGGTAAATTTTTCCCCAGATAAATGCCTAGTTTCCTTGCCATTTCCTCTGGCTGGTGAGAGGAGTTTTAGTCATTTCACAGAAATACCTCAGCTCTGTGCCCAAGATCCAAATCCTGAACACGCCTGTTAGTGTAGAGATTCAACTCCCAGCCCACAGCTGTTAAAGCCAATATTTTCCCCTAATGTCCCCGTTTGAAGCCATTTCCTTCTATCCTGGCTTCAGTCCTTCTCATTCCCCAGCAATTCATGCTTTTTTCATTCTTTCCATGTCTGGTACCTGAGGATTTCCCTTTCTTGAATTTGAGCTTCATTAAGTATTTGAAAATATATTTGTTAACTTTTTATCCAACAAATATATCTCTGTGTGCCAAGAGAGGGTGAGGGCAGATTTTTGATATCAGCTGTCCTGTTGACTGGAACTCTAGCAACTGAAGTAAATTTTTTTACTGTACCAAAGGATCATTTTTCTCAAATGCTATGTGTGACAGATGCTTTAAGTTACTTTTCTCCTTTTCATAGAGTCTTTCCTATGTTTCTCTATCTAAAACACAAATTCTTCCAGAGCGTCAAAATGCTTTGCTTTTTATTTGTTTGCTTCTTTCTGCAGGCTGCAGAACGACATGAGTCTTTAACAAGTTGGAAGCTGGCAAAGAAGGCAAAGTGGCGTGAAGAAGCTGTGTTGGCTGCACAGGGCAAGGCTAAATGATAGTCTAACTGACAAAGTGATCATCAGGACATCATCACCGTTATCAGCAACGATAAAAGACAGGTAAAAGATACTATTTAACAAAATACTTGCCAAGGTTTTATTTTGGTAACAAGAACCACAAAGTCTTTTATTTCTACTTTTTAGTAAACTTTTATTGAAGTATAACATGCATTCAGAGAGTGCACAAAAGTGTATACAGCTTGATAGATTTTTTTTTTTTTTTTTCGGTACGCGGGCCTTTCACTGTTGTGTCCTCTCCCGTTGCGGAGCACAGGCTCCGGACGCGCAGGCTCAGAGGCCACGGCTCACGGGCCCAGCCGCTCTGCGGCATGTGGGATCTTCGCGGACCGGGGCACGAACCCGTGTCCCGTGCATCGGCAGGCGGGCTCTCAACCACTGCGCCACCAGGGAAGCCCTAGATTTTTACATAGTGAACACACTTGTATAACCACTGCCTAGGTCAAGATGTAGAACATCATCAAGAGCACGTCAGAACCCTCCTTTCTGCCCTCTGTCAGTGATTACCCACCACAGATAACCATCGTTGTGAGTTTTATCACCATAGATTATTTTTGCCTGTATTCAGACTTCATATAAGTAGAATTACACAATATACACTTGTGAGTGTGAATTCTTATACTCAGCATTATATTGTGAGATTCATCCACAGATTGTAGCATGTGTTCATTCATTTTTATTGTGTTATAGTATTCCATTGTATGAATATGCCACAGTTTATCTGAATATTTGCTGGACCGGGGCACGAACCCGTGTCCCGTGCATCGGCAGGCGGGCTCTCAACCACTGCGCCACCAGGGAAGCCCTAGATTTTTACATAGTGAACACACTTGTATAACCACTGCCTAGGTCAAGATGTAGAACATCATCAAGAGCACGTCAGAACCCTCCTTTCTGCCCTCTGTCAGTGATTACCCACCACAGATAACCATCGTTGTGAGTTTTATCACCATAGATTATTTTTGCCTGTATTCAGACTTCATATAAGTAGAATTACACAATATACACTTGTGAGTGTGAATTCTTATACTCAGCATTATATTGTGAGATTCATCCACAGATTGTAGCATGTGTTCATTCATTTTTATTGTGTTATAGTATTCCATTGTATGAATATGCCACAGTTTATCTGAATATTTGCTCCAGTTTTTGGCCACTAAAGATAATGCTAAAATGAGCATTCTGTGCATGTCATTAAAACATTGTTGAATTAAATCACTAAGGGCTCTTTTAAACCTAAACTAATTTTCAACCAAAGTTCTACTGTATTTGGTGATTGGTTAGTCCCTCTGGGTATTCTTTTCATACTTTGCAACTAGATAAAACAGGTTTAAAAATTCTTATAAACTGAGAAGAATGAATTTCAAAACCTATTTTAAAATGATAAAAGTACTAAAACAGTAATTGTAAAAGCAATTATAAAAAGACAAAAAAGGGGCTTCCCTGGTGGCGCAGTGGTTGAGAGTCCGCCTGCCGATGCAGGGAACGCGGGTTTGTGCCCCGGTCTGGGACGATCCCACATGCCGCGGAGCGGCTGGGCCCGTGAGCCATGGCCGCTGAGCCTGCGCGTCCGGATCTTGTGCTCCGCAACGGGAGAGGCCACAGCAGTGGGAGGCCCGCGTACCGCAAAAAAAAAAAAGAAAAGAAAAGAAAACAAAAAAAAAAGACAACATTAGAGAAATAAAAATGGTATTAGTCAATGGTCTTCAAACTTGAGTAGGCCCTAAAACAGCTTTACAAATTAAATATCTCCTCACACATTTTAATTTGGCATCTATAATTTTAAAATCATAAATGTAATTAGTTGAAATTATATTATTTCTATTTTATTGTGTATTAAATGTACTTTAAATATATTTTCCATCATAACCCTGAAACTACCTAGTTAGCTCATTCAATTTATGGAGGATGCCTGCTTTGTAATTTTCAGGACAAAGCGAGTCCTCATTGTCAAACTAATAAGTCAAATCAAACCTAGACTAACTTTCTGTTAGAAAAAAGTCTCAATTTGATTTGAAAATGACAGTGATACCCATCCCTCTGATAATAATTTCACTTCTGAGTTCAATTCTAAGGTAGATAGAGAAGGCAGGAAGCATTGTTATGGGTCCACCCCCTGGACGAACCAAGGCATTGGCTGCTGTAGCATTTTGCACAGGGGCTGTCTTTGCCCTTGTGGGACTCCTCTTCAGGAGCTGTGTGTTCTGAACTACCCATTTGTCATGCAGAAGGCTTTTACACCACGGAGTAAAGCATGAATAAGAATCAAGAATGGAAGAGAAGTATTGATATTTTGGGGGGCATAACAGTACAAAGTTGATTATGAGAAGAGGTGAGAACCAGCAGACCACAGTCTGTTCTCAGACAGGGCAATTTTAGGAAAGCGTATATAAGAAGTTTAAAGATCTAGAAATCAATTTTCTTAAGAATACCTTACTCTGTATACTTCCTTGAAAGTCTTTGACACTCTGCTTGAAGATTCCTGGGATATTCTAAATATTATAGAAAACCTCAAAGAAAATGTTTATAAGGATAGATGTGATGATTTCCCTTTCTGGTTAGATGGAAGACTAGATTTCCAGAGAAGTCATCCAGCATTGAACTAAAACTCCTGGTTAAAATATTTTTTAAAACATCTTTTAAAACACTTGACTTAACTGTTGGGAAAAGAAGGAAGATCCTTGCTATAGACAATAAGAAAGTAAAAATCCAGAGTTAAGCCTGTCTTATGCTGCTGCTTGCCATGGGGGTATCTAGATATCCTAGGTGATCATATGCTAGGGAGAACAAACAAAAACATGAGGCTTGGTAAAGCTGAGAGGATGGACATCCACATGAAGCCAGAATCCCAGAAAGTTTATATTGTCAGAGGATTGAACTGGGATTTGGTGGTAATGGTGGGGTGCCTGTATCAGTCAGAGTTCTGACTGATTATATCTATATCTGTATCTATATCTATATCTATAATTCAGTACAAGAGTTTATCTATGTCTATATAAATAGATTTATCTATATATTTATCTCTCTATATATATTTATTTATTAACATTTTATTTATTTATTTAAAGGGATTGGCTTACATGACTGTGGGAGCTGGCAAATCAGAAATGTGTAGGGCAGGCCAGCAGGCTGGGAACCCTCTGGCAGGAGCTGAAACTATAGTCCAAAGGTAGAATTTTTGTCTTCCTCAGGAAACCTTGGTTTTGCTCTGCTGGTCTTTCAAATGATTGGATAAGGCCCACTCAGATTATCAAAGGTATCTCCTTTTCTTAAAGTCAAGTGACTGAAAGTATTAATCCCACCTACAGAATACCTTCACAGCAACATTTAGATTAGTGTTTAATTGGGTAACTGTGTACTATAGCCTAGTCAGACTGACACAAAAACCAACAGAGTGTGGGGTTGAGTAAGAAACTCACCTATTTATCATCTTTAGATTTAAATGAAAAGTAGAAAACAATCCTTGAAGAATTCCTAACCACAAGTTTGTTAACCACGTGTATTTGGGGCCAGAATTTATGTCATCTGTGTTAGCTGCAGCCCCCAATAAATCTACACCAATTATTTGGTTAAAAGTATTAACAGCAGAACTTAGATGATGGAAGTGCTCTGAAACTGGATTGTCGGAATGCACAACTGTGTGAATTTATGAAAACTCAAACTGTACACTTAAAATGGGTGGATTTTATGATATATAAATTACACCACAATAAAGCTGCTTTAAAAAAAAGTGAGCTGAATAACATACCATTTCCAAGATTGTGAGAAGGAGGTACTCATATATGTTCCTGTTTGGAATGAAAGATAGTACAACCCTTATGGATGGAAATTTGACAATACCTAGCAAAATTGTATATGTATTTATCGAGTCAGAAATTTACAGTGATATTCATTGCCACACTATTTACAATGGCAAAAGACTGAAAACAATTTAAATGTCCATCAATGGGGGATTAATTGAATAAATGGCAGACAAAATAAACTTTAAGATAAAATGAATTACTAGAGATAAAGAGGGTTACAAGGTATTGGTAAAAGATTCAATTCATCAAAAGATATCATTCTCGGGCTTCCCTGGTGGCGCAGTGGTTGAGAGTCCGCCTGCCGATGCAGGGGACACGGGTTTGTGCCCCAGTTCGGGAGGATCCCACATGCCGCGGAGTGGCTAGGCCCGTGAGCTATGGCCGCTGAGCCTGCACATCCGGAGCCTGTGCTCCGCAATGGGAGAGGCCACAACAGTGAGAGGCCCGCGTACTGCAAAAACAAGAAAAACAAAACAAAACAAAACAAGCCGCTGAGCCTGCACGTCCGGAGCCTGTGCTCCGCAATGGGAGAGGCCACAACAGTGAGAGGCCCGCGTACTGCAAAAACAAGAAAAACAAAACAAAACAAAACAAACAAACAAAAAAAGATATCATTCTCTTAGTACAATGGCATCCAATGGCGAGATTGGCCTGTCCACCCTCAACAGCAATCTGGCAAATTTAGGGGCTAAGAGCCCCTGGATGCTGGACTCCAAGGCTGGTTCTCTGCCCTTGGATATATTTTGTCCCCAACATCACCTTTGGTCACCCTGCTATAGAAAGCCTCCATGAGCAGCTAGGTTTGGATGTGCACGTGATAGTGTCTTGGCTAGACCAGTGGATAAAGTGAATGGGTGTAGCAAGAACCAATCAATATTTAATCTGGAGGTTACTGAGAATCCAGGGCTTTGATTAAAGACATGTGAGGATGAGATGAAATTGACCTTGCCATCAAACTAGGCATGTGAGCATTTGGCACCATGGGCTAATCAGATAGAGAAGGCTTTGGTTATGACAGTGGAACCTGGGTTTGGAAGGCAGAAATCCATGGAAGATATGATGCCAAGGATTCACTGATTGACAGTGGAGTGAGTACTGACACTGTCCATAACTGTACAGAGTCAGGAGGTAACATGATTGTGTCTGGCAATGAGGAGTGAAGACGTATCTCTGACAATGCGTTTAAAAATATTTGCTCAGTGTCTACTCAGAAACGTTCTCCTGATCAGTGAAACCTCAAAAGCCGAGTGTTTCTTCTCATGAAATCTTTTAACTGGAAAGGAAGAATGTTGACTACCAAATTATATTGGGATTGAGGCAATACTGCTTTTCTGGGCAGTTATTCATTCCAGTGCCTAAAATCTATTTGTTCTGAGAGGTTAGAAATTGATGTATTTAACTACATTTTTAGAGATGGAATTTAAAGATTAGTGTGATGAATATTCTGGTTTTACTTGGTGACTTCATTTTTATGAAGTGTGAATATATGGCTTTATTATTAAGATTACAAAAAAGTATGTTTTAATGACTAAGGAAGGCATATTAGTTACTATTAGAAAATTATTTTTCCTGCTTTTCTAAAAAGACTTGTGTCTCACACATCTTCTAAAAGCAAAGGAAGTTGTTATGTTTTTCCTGTTTGGGGTCATTTATGATTTGTCTATAATGCTTGATAATGATTAGAATGGAATATATGAAAAATTAAGCTTGGATCTAGCTGGGATAGATACCATATTTTTCTTACGTCTAAAACATCTATTTTTCACTTTCATCTTACAGTTGATGCATCAAAACTATTTTAAAATGTATGAAATTCAGGGTATTTCAGGTGGTCTGTGGTCTATTCTAAAACGTGAGCATAGGTTTCACCCGTCAATTTTGCTGGTGGGATAGATTATTCAGTGATTTTTTTCCCCCTTTCTTTAACACATCTAACATCCTTAAGGACATTGTTGCCTTAGTTTACAAAGGAAAAAGTAAAGTCTCTCTTTGGAAGTAATATCCAGAATCCTGACTCTGCCTTTTCCAGCTGTTTGACCTTAGCAAATCACTCAACCTCTGAGCTTCTAATATTTCATTTATAAACTCAATGTAATTATAACAACTTTGCAGGGTTGTGTTGAGGATTAGAAGAGGTAACATTATATATGTAAAGCACCCAGCACTACTCCTAGAACTTAATAGATGCTCAATACAAAGTAGCTATTATATAAATTTATGTTTTGTAGGTACAGAGTACTTCGGTATAATTTCATTAAGTCTGTAAATCATTCTAATGAGTGTTGGGACAGGTATTTTTGACCCTATTTTAAAAATGAAGAAACTAAAATTCAGCAATAGGCTGGTACCCTGGAAAGGATCCAGGGGACGTAGGATTTCCGGTCTGTACTCCTTACAAATGGGGCCTTGGAAGGTGGGTCAGGTAAAGCAAGATGCTTTTATCTAACATTTTCTTATTTCCAGTCTAACTTTATCATGTAGCAGGCCAGATAGCTGAGAATATTCTGGAACTATAGATTTTCGCCCCAGGGATATGCATTTTATTATTCCATGAAAGACCAGGTAGGCTATTAGATGACAGAGTTAATTCATAAACTAAAAGTTTTATGTGTTCTCCAAATTACACTTGGACAACAAACATGTATTTACCCCTTCATTCTTATAATTACTCTTGCTACATAATAAATATGGCAAGAAATAACAGAGCCAGTGTCTCTAAACTTCTCAAGGTTACTATGAATTTTGAGAAAAATAAGAATGTTAGCACTTAAGTATCAATATATAATCGAGTCTGTTTTTTTCCCTCTAACAGTATAAGATTAAAATTTTGTTTCTTAATATTTGTTTTTATTTTGGCCTAGGAAAGGGTTGTGTCATGAACAAGTGGCATTTTACCCAAATCAGACAACACAAGGAATATAAAAACAGCTGTAATTTTAAAATTTACATACTAGATTATAATATCAGACATGACAGAAAGATTTGAGTTTATTTGTCTGGACAACTTGGGCTTGACCAGCTTTTGTTTTCTGTTTCTTTAAAAATAAATGTAGGGCTTCCCTAGTGGTGCAGTGGTTGAGAATCCACCTGCCGATGCAGAAGACACGGGTTCGTGCCCCGGTCCGGGAAGATCCCACATGCCGCGGAGTGGCTGGGCCCGTGAGCCATGGCCACTGAGCCTGTGCGTCCGGAGCCTGTGCTCTGCAACGGGAGAGGCCACAACAGTGAGAGGCCCGCGTACCACAAAAAAAAAAAAAAAAAAAAAATGTACAGTGAAAGTACAATAGTGCTTGCTTCAACAGCATGTATACTAAATTGGAATGATATGGAGATTATGGCCCCTGCACAAGGATGACATGCAGATTCCTGAAGCGTTCCATATTTTTTCATCACAAAGAAAAAACCAATTTTTTTCTTTTTGGGGGGATATCTATGTGAGATGATGGATATTAATTAAACTTACTGTGGTAATCATTTCACAATAATTGTAAGTCAAATCATTACACTGTACACCTTAAACTTAAAACCACAAGTGACTAACACTTGTTTGTGGATGAAAAGTTAGTTACTCCTGTGGTTCAAGAAGGAAAGAAAAAATACTTACCTTGCCTGTCTCATAAACAGCATAAAAGATTAATACATGAAGTATATGTTCTTATTCTGAAATTGTGGCTGCAGGGAGTAGGGCATTAAGAACAGGGCTTTTTTGATTTTACGAATCCTGTTTTCCCTTAAGTTACGTCATTTTATTAACCAACCTATTCTCTTTCACTTATTTTTTTTAACATTGGTAAATCCTAGATCAAAGGTTTCATACTCTTCCATTCCATCTGCTGTCTGCCTCTTTGGATGGTGGCCATACTCTTGTGTACTGGTACAGAAGATTTCATCATGTAAAGCCATGCCTGACCTTTTGATCTGATCATATTTTTCATCTTGACATAACACTACTATATCTTCAGCCTTCAGGAGGGAAGTCCATTGTTCCCACCACAAACACTAAAAGGGAAAATATTTTCAATTAAGTTTCAAATAGTTTGTTTTATTTAAATTCACTTATCATGTAATCTGAAAATATCAGTTTTGTAATAACTATTGTTCTATTCTTTTAGCACATAAATGTACAGATTCTCATTTGAACCTGAAAAAATGATATAGTAGTTCTAAATCTGTATGCACAAAATAATGTAGTATGTAAATACAGCCAGAACTCCAAGAAAAAAATGAATAAACCCACTATCACCTTGGGAAATTTTAACACACCTCTCTTAGAAACTGACAAATTAAGCTGAATAGTAAAGATATAAATTATGTGAATCAATTAATAAAACAAATTCTTTTCTAGCATGCACGCAACATTTCACTAAAACTGAGCACATACTAGGTCATGAAGCACATTTCATCAACTTTTAAACTACATGTAATCACATCACAACTTAGAAATTAAGGGCATGTTTTTAAAGTTTGAAGATTTAAAGACACATTTCTAAATGACTCTTTGGTCAAAGAGTAAATCATAATGGGAGTTTTAAAATGCTTAGAGCTGAATGATAAGAAAAAGCTATATATTAAAGCTTGTGGAATGCAGCTGAAATGGTACTTCAAAGTAAATTGTTAGCCTCAGAAAATGCTTTTCTTAGAAAAGAAAGGTTTAAAAAATGTGTAAACATCCCTAAGAAACTAGAAAAAATTGAATAAATCCAAAGGAAATAAAATATTGGAAATTATAAAATTAATGTTGCTAAAACTCAGCCTCTGTTCACCGGTGCCGAATAGAAACGCGGAGACAGAGTTTTGGGTGAAGTAGAAATGAGTAGCTTTTATTGCTTTGCCAGGCAAAGGGGGCCACAACGGGCTAATGCCCTCAAGACTGTGTGCCCCCCGTGGAGGGGGTAGTGAGTTTTATAGTGTTCAAGGAGCAGGGTGTGATCAGCTGTGGACATTCTTCTGATTGGTTGGTGGTGAGGTAATTGGGAGTCAGCATCATGACCCTTCTGGTTCCAACCAGTCTGGTCTGGAGTCTGCATGCTTGTGGGGAGCAGACAGTTAACTTCTTCCACCTGGTGGGGGATTCAGTAGCTGCAAAACAGCTCAAAGGACAGGGCTCAGAATATTATCTACAGCCCTTGGGGAAGAACTAAAGGTCCTTGACTCTGTTTAATGGCTAAAGTATTATTATTTTGTCTTGCTTGACTGTTTTCCTTTCTTTGTGCATTTTCTCACTTCTCTGATTGATTTTATTCTTTGACTAAATTCTTTCTACAGACAAAAGGCAGGCAGAGGACATGGATGGGGTCTGTCCTGGGAAGGTCTCATAGCGTCCTGTTCGGTTACATTAGGAGCAGAAACTAATGAGGTAAATGCAAACATAGAATTTAGAGGATCACTATAACCTAATTTGGCAAATGTCATCAAGATAAAAGAAAAAAGGTACAAGAAAACAAAATTAGAAATGATAAAAGGGATGAAAGCCAAAAGAACATTATAAATTGGTATGTCATCTTTCCCTCTGGCCAAAATGGAATAATAGGGACAAGAGTCACTCTCCTGCCACAAACAACTAAAAAATCAGACAGAAATATAAAATGACAGTTTCCAGACACTGTACATCAGGCACTCAAGGACAGTGATCTGTAAAATAGAGGAAATAAGTTAGTTGGGCCCTATGATTGCTCCACTTTACTGCCTAGAAAGTTTCAAGACTGCAGGACATAGAAGGGAAACCCAGGTGGAACTTAGAATTCTCTCTGAGTTGAGGAGAAAGAGTTGGGAGGCCAGGGAAGATAAGACAACCAGATTTCACAGAGTAGAGTATCAAAGTGACAGAGCTGCACAGATAGCTCCAGAGATCTGCAGCTGAGTACTGATGACCACATGTGACTACTACCCAATACCATGAAAAGAACCACCTGAAAGAACAAGGAGAAACAATTTTTGGAGCTCACACATGGCCAAGAATAGTTTCCAGACAAAGTGGAAACCCTTCAGTTTCATAGAGTAGCAGAGTACTAGGAATAGTATTGTCTCAGTAAAAAAAAAAAAAAAAAAAAAAGAAAAGCTATATGTCCTTGCCTTACAAAGTTCAAAAGCAAGCCTTTATGTAAAAAATAAAAATTTCTCCAAGTAACTTAATTTTTCTGATTACAAAGCTCAAGAATATACATATGTGTGTGTGTGTGTATATATATATATATATATATATATATATATATATATATAATCTAATAGCCAACAAAGTAACATTCACAATGCCTGGTATCCAATAAAAAATTACCAGATGTGCACAGAACGCATGCCAATGTAAGACACAACCCATAGTATGGAGAAAAATCAATAAAAAGAAAGACCAAGAAATGACACAGATGATAGAATTAGCAGACAAGGACAGTATAACATAACATCTATAATTCTACTTGCTATGTTCAACACAGTGGAGGAAAGCTTGAGCATGGTAAGAAAAAACATGGAAGATATAAAACAGACCCAAATAGAACTTCTAGAAATAAGATATACAAAATATCATATGAAAAATACAGGGCTTCCCTGGTGGCTCAGTGGTTGAGAGTCCTCCTGCCGATGCAGGGGACATGGGTTCGTGCCCCGGTCCGGGAAGATCCCACATGCCACAGAGCGGCTAAAAACAACAACAACAACAAAAAAAACAACACTTGGTTTAACTTGGGACTTCCCTGGCGGTCCAGTGGTTAAGACTCCACACTTCCACTGCAGGGGTTGCGGGTTCGATCCCTGGTTGGGGAACTAAGATCCACATGCTGCAAGGTGCGGCCAAAAGATTTAAAAAAAAAAAAAAAAAAAGAAAAAAAAAAGAAAAATACACTAATGAAATTAAGAGCAGATTAGACACTAATCTTGTCGATTAGTGAACTTGAAGACAAAGCAAGGAAAATTATCCCAAATGAAACACATATTGAAAAACAACTGAAAAAGAAATTAACAAAGCACGAGTAAGCTGCATGACTATTTTGGGCAGCCTAATATAAGTGGAATTGGAATTTTAAAAATATTTGAAGAAATAATGATTGAAATGTTTCCAAATTTGATGAAAACTATAAACTCACAAACCCAAGAGGCTCAGCTAACTGCAAGAACAAGAAACATGAAAAAAAGGCATACCAAGTTACATCATAATCAAATTGCTTAAAATCAGTGACAAAGAAAAAAATTTTTAAAGCAGAGAAAAGTTAACACACAAAGGAACAACAATTAAGAATGATAAACTTCTTGTCAGAAACAAAGCAAGTAAGATGACAGTGGGGGCAACATCTTGAAAGAACAAAATGTGTTTGGAATTCTATACCCAATAGAAATATCTTTTAAAAATGAAGGTGAAATAAAGGTTTATGTTGGCATACAAAAGCTAACAGAATTGATCACCAGCAACTTACAATACAAAAATATAAGTCCTTCATGCAGAAGGAAAATGATACCAGATAGAAATCTAGATCTACACAAAGAATTGAAGAATAGTAGAAATGGTAACTATGTGGGCAAATGTATTTTTAAAAACCTTTATAATTTGTTTAAACCTTTTAAAAATAGTTGACTGTTTAAAGCAAAATTTTAAAAAATGCATTGTGGAGTTTATAACATGTAGAAAAATCTGACAGTAGCAAAAAGGCAGAGAGGGAGAAAAAGGAAGTTTACTGTATTAAGCTTCTTATACCACTGTCCATGAATAGAAAAATAATGCCATATATGTAATATATGTTTCTAATAGCCATGTTAAAAAGTCAAAATAATCAGTGAAATTAATTTTAATAGAATATTTTACTTAATCCAATGTCCAAAATATTATTTTAGCAAATAACTGTCCTCAGTTTGCCTTAAATAAAACTCTTTTCTATTCCTATTATAGTTTATTATTTGTCAATAACATTTATGAAGACAATTATAAAATTTTGTTGAAATACAGTACGGAAGATATAAATACATGGTGAGCTATATAACTTGTTCATGGATAGGAAGAGTTAATATCATTAAGATGTTAATTTCTCCAAAACTCTCCTATGGATTACATGTAATTTCATCCAAAATCCCTAAGGGACTTTTCATGGAATTGAACAAGTGAGTGCTACGTTTATATGGAAATGCAAAGAGCTAAGACGATCCTAAACAAAAGCAAAATAGAACTTTCCCTATCAGGCATCATGATGTAGTCACAAAATGGATTAGTATACAGCAAGGAAAATGAACAAACCACAGATACATGCATCAATATGAATGAATCTCAAAAAATGTTAACATTGAGCCAAAACAAAAGACAACAGATATAAAAAATATTCCAGTTTACATATTTAGAAAACAGGCAGGGGAATCTGTATTTCTTAGGGATACATACACATGAGATGAAACTGAGGAAAAGCACAGGGATTATTAATAAAATCCAGAGTAATATCTACAAGGGACTGATAATAATTAATTAAGCTCGATGGTGAATACACAGGTGTTCATGTTATTATTCAAAGTGTCTTCTTACACATTATTCTCTTTGTGTATATTTTATAATAAAACAAATTTACTGTGGTAATCATTGTGAAATGATTACCACAGTAAGTTTAACTAATATCCATCATCTCACAGAGTCATGCTGAAACCTAAACAAAGAGTATATTAAATTTTGCTGAAACCCTAAACAAAGAATATATTAAATTTTGCCATGCTTTTTTAGAACAGTTTTAAAAAAACAACCATAACTGAAAGGGAACAGGAGGGATCCCTCAAAAGTAATGTTGTCCAAAGTTTAAAACTCCTAATTTTTAAATAACAGGTACTTTGGGGAATTGCACATTAAATTCCCTAAACTGCCTACTGTTTCCAAATTTAAATATTTAATGCATAAACTAGTGAACATTCCAAGCTCT
This sequence comes from Physeter macrocephalus, assembly GCF_002837175.3. NCBI lineage: Eukaryota > Metazoa > Chordata > Mammalia > Artiodactyla > Physeteridae > Physeter > Physeter macrocephalus. Next base: position 44,868,466 of record NC_041223.1, read on the forward strand.
TTACTTGGTGGGGTTGCTCCCAATTAAGATTTTAGTTCTGGTAGTGCTATACAGCAGTGCTTGCAAGTGCAACTACTTGAAATTTTTATTTCAAAACAGAATGGAAAATTGAAATGTTAAAGTGCTACTAATAATGATATGATGTATGTGTCTCTTAAAACTTAAACTACTGAAGCAAACATGAAAATGATTAGATGTCCTGAAAGGGGGGAATCATATGCTCATTTAATTTTAGTGGTAAACTGTTCAAATATGAAAGGAAAAAAATGAAAGAACAAATATACAACTGAGCAAACACATAATTAAAGGGTATGCTTCAGGATTTCTGGGATGGGAACTCCACTGTGTGTGTTTAAATCTGTTGTTTGACCTGTACATTATATTTTCATACATTTTCAGGAATTCATTTCCCACTAAAATTGCCGACCACTTTACTGGGAGCAAGAAACTCTAAAAATAATTGATCCAATTACTTTCACTACTCTGTGATTAACATAGTTTCAAATACTGAAGGAAATGATGCCAGCCAAAGCAAACAAACACCCCCCCCCCACCAAAAAAAAAAATGAACAACAGAAAACCATGGTAGTGGAAGAATAAAAAAATAAAAACACTAAGCTAGGAGGGCCTAAGCTTGGCTACTGTGTGATTTTGTGTTTCACAGTACATTAAGAAAGTTAAATCAGACATTCCCTCCTATTAGGTTTAAAACTCTAAGCCTTAAATAAATGCATTGTATTGCACTAAAATAACAGAAAAGGAAAAATAATCTCAGTTGAAACATGTGAATGTCCCACTAACTGCCAAGACTTGAGCTACAAAGATAAATTGGATATGTTCCCCATTACAGCTGAATATACAAGTTCTAAAATAAAAGCAACATACTACTTTATCAGATAATGCTACCAATGAAATCTTACTGGTTTTAGAAAGGGGATGGAATTTTAATGAATCAGGGCATCTATTTTTGCTTTATTAGGCATATACAATCATAAATGAAAACAAATGAAACAGACACACTTACATAAATGCAATTGTAAAATAGTATTTTATTATTTTTAATATAGTGCTGTAACATTTCATAATATTGCATACTACTCAAATGTTGGTTTATTTAGTTTGGCAAGAATATCTTCCCCTCATCCCACTTCCCAATTCGAATTTAAGATGCATTATCCTTTTAAAGATCCGTCATATTGGCTCCTAATATGTTACATTTCATAAAACAGTAATGCTATGAACTAAAATGAGTAAAGGTTAACAACAATTACTTTGATTTCACAGTTTCACAAAGCAGCCAGTAGATTGCTGAATTTAGAACAGCAACAAAAATCCACTAAGATTTTCTATTATAATTACTTTTTCCATAATGCTCCTTTTTTTTTTTTAAAGAAGATGTTGGGGGTAGGAGTTTATTAATTAATTTATTTATTTTTGCTGTGTTGGGTCTTCGTTTCTGTGCGAGGGCTTTCTCTAGTTGTGGCAAGCGGGGGCCACTCTTCATCGCGGTGTGTGGGCCTCTCACTATGGCGGCCTCTCTTGTTGCGGAACACAGGCTCCAGACGCGCAGGCTCAGCAGTTGTGGCTCATGGGCCTAGTTGCTTCGCGCCATGTGGGAGCCTCCCAGACCAGGGCTCGAACCCATGTCCCCTGCATTAGCAGGCAGATTCTCAACCACTGCGCCACCAGGGAAGCCCCATAATGCTCCTTCTTGAGAGAAGAAAAAATATGAAGGCAAAGGTAATGCTTTGTCCAACAAAAGTCCTTTATCCAAAAAAATCAACCTTTATCTGCAAACAGATTTTACAATTACCAAATGATATGCTGTTTCTGTGCCAACAGATTTTATCACTTTTTTTTGGTTTTTATTTTTTGCTTTCTTGTTCTAGTGCTACCAGCAAGTGAACAAAATGACACTAAAAATTAAGTTCTAGGAACAATTTTCAAAATAAAACTTAGAGTAAAAAAAACCCCAGGGCATTGAGTCAAGTAGTTACAAATATAAAACAAGTAAGCATAATTGCATAGATTAGCTAGTAAAAATTCAAATTCAGACAAAAATAAAACACAGAATTTAATTAAATAAATGTAAAGGACTCTTTCAAGTATTCTCTTGATTTTTACATTAATGTTGCATGCATTGCCCTTTTACAACATGTTTTCATTTTTTTTTTTTGGCACAGTTTCTCTCGGATTAAAATATAATAAATCTTAGGAAAGCAAGTTGAAAAAGAAAATTTTTCCCACCAGGGTCAGTGAAGATTAATGAAAATACATTTTGGAGCATTTAAAATAGTACATTTGAAAAGAGTAGTCATATTAAAAAAATTTTTAGGAACAAAGTATTTGCTAGTGTTGGTTCAATAAAGTCATCACCACACCAGCTATTACATATTACCCCTTGCATTCAAATCTAATCAAATTAATTACCCAAGGAACAGATCCAATGAATTAAATATAATTTTATATATAAATGCTTAAAATATGGTCAAATTCTATACTTAGAGATATAATGCTTGTTTCACTGGCAAAAATTTAAAAATCCTCCCCTCAAAGGTCATTCTATTATTTCTATTATTTTTCCTTCTGTAAGAACTATTTTGTTTGAAAGACTTAGCTTAGAGATTTATTAATGTGACTACAGGGTCCTCAAAAAAAAAGCAGGCACAGCTGGTTAGTTTATGAATTATGCTGCATTAACAAGTTCAATTGATTAGAAAGAGTGGAACACCCTGTCACCTGATACTTAGACTATCTGCATCACAAAAAAGTGTTTATCTGATAAATTCTCCATCAATTTGGTGATCTTTAATATAACTACCCTGTTCTTTTGAATATACATATACTGAACGTCATAACTTCTACTACAATAAAAAGGGCACAGATACAATCTTCTACTTAACAATATAAAAGAGGTTTGGCAGATGCAGTCAGCATTGTGGACACCATTTAAACCTGTATTCTATAGCTTGTAGGTTTTTAAGTGTCTTGCCAAAAGCTTAGTTTCATGATATTTAATTTACAAAGTGTCATACTATTTAAAAGTACTCCTATATACATTTTCTTCTTGTAACATACCTCTGATTTCCAGCAGAAACATTATAAATGCTATCATAAATGAAATCTTTCTTTACAGAATAGACTATGAATCATATCAAAAATGCTTTTAGTTCCCATCTTAAAACATCAGTAAACTAATTTTTAAACAAGTATTTTAGGTATACAATTGGAAATGTAAATAGCCTGCACATAACTATAATAATGAAAAGACTGATTCAACAGTACCATATCTGCTTAGAAAACCAAGTATAGTACTGTGAGAAAAACACACATATATATGTATCTGTAAATAAATATATATATATAATTTTCTATTGAAACTTTTTTTTTTAAAGTTTCACAGTATGAAGAGGTTTTTGCTGTTAATACATAAACACATACATTATACTGACGAATCTGATACAAATGTAATCTAATACGATGGTTCATTAAGAAGCAGCAGTTTGACCCTCTGAGGATCACCAAAGGGGAAAAAAATCCTAATATAGGGTTCAACCAATTAAAGAATCCTTAGTAATTTTCATGAATATCATCCTTTTGTATCCAAACCATTAAGTGCATTTAATAAAATTTAACACATAACAAGGTGATTTCTTCAGGAGAATTTTGCCATTCAAGTACCTAAGTTCATTATTACACAGAAAGTGAAACTTTTCAATTACTGCTCTGAAAAATCAGAGAAAGGAATAAATACAGTGTTATTTTTGCTATGCAGCACTACTTTAGATTCATGATGGCATCTCTATCATGATGCTCTTTAAAATGAGCAGTGAAAAAATAATAAAACACTATTTCAAAAATGTTAGCATATTTGGTCAAAATATAAAATATACTAATATAATAGCATTTATATGTTAAAAACACAAACATTTAAATGTTGTGTAATCATTTTAATGTGTTCAACATGAAGAACAGCTTCTCTCTTCACAATTGCCACATTTTAATTGATTATCAGTACAATATTTCTTCTGTATTTTATAAGTAACTTTTACAGGTTTTCTGTTGTAATTTTTTTTTTTTTTGCAAAGTATAACCTATAGCACAGTGATTTATAATTTAAGGTAATAGCTATTTTCACATTCTAATTTAGCTTTTTCTCTGTTTCATTCTTCTGAAGCTCTTCTGTTTTGTTTTTGCTTTGAGAGGTAGATTTAGTAAAGAATGGGCATGTCAAACTTACTGCCAAAATGCAATTATCGACAGCTGTACTGCTAATGTGCAGTTTCCAAGAATGCTAGAAAAATTCAGAACCATTATTGTAATACTTTACCAAAGTTTTCCTTTTCAGGCTTAAATTATTAAATAATCTCATAATGTATTTAACTGTTCACAAATAGATACAAAAAAAAGATAAAACAATGAAAGACATATACAGGCACACCAAAATAACAACAAAACTATAATAAAAGTTTGCATATGGATGGAAACTTTTGTTTTGTTTTGCTTTTTAAAAGTGCATTAACGTCTTTCTTTTTTGTTCTACATAAAAACACATAAATATTCCTAACGACATTACAAGAAAGGGGAGATATCTGAAGCTACCCTTTTTAGCCATTAATTTTTCCTCCTACCAAGTTAAAGTTGAAACCCTTCCATTGGTGCTTCCTGCTGCTGAAATACAAACTGTTGTTGGTTTTCATCCACTTGAGGTACAATACTGGAGTCATCATCTTCTACACCAAAGTAATGTTCAATAAGATCAAAAGCCTTTTGGTAAATTTCCTGATTTTCATGGCTTTGCAGAAATTCGATTTTATCCAGGCCTATTAATGCAAAGCATATGTGCAAAAACAAAGTTGTTACTCAAATTTCAACACATATTTAAGTCAAAATAATGAATCAGTAGCATCCATCAGTCCCCTGGCAATTGGATTTTTATTTTTATCTAATTAAAAAGATTAAAATATAATTTTTAAAGGTTACATTACATTTACAGTTATTACAAAATATTGGCTATATTCCCTGTGTTGTATACTACATCCTTGAGCCTATCTTACACCCAATAGTTTGTACCTCCCACTCCCCCACCCCACTGGTAACCACTAGTTTATTCTATAAGAGTCTGCTTCTTTTTTGTTATATTCACTAGTTTGTAGTATTTTTTAGATTCTACATATAAGTGATATCATAACTTTTATCTAATTTTTGCACATACTGATAGCCAACACTTATGCCTTATACTTCAAGAATGAAAGAATGGGGCAATGTGGTATGAAGAATAAGCACAGGCTGGGGAGTAGGAAGATCATAGACTCCACCCTTCTAGTTGTGTGATTTTTCCCAAATAAGTTTGGTTCCTCTGTACTTTAGTTTCTGAATTTTAAAATGACAGTTTTACATTATGTAACTCCACAAGTTGTTTCCAGAGTAACTGTGCTAAATAAAAAGCACAAAAAGGGAAAGCAACAAAATAAAAATAAAAAAACTAAAATACAAGCAAGCTACCACACAAGTTCTCTCACAGAATGAGCTAAAAGGTATCAATAAGGATAAATGAATACTATTTGCAAATCCAATACAGCCTATAAGTGAAACTGGAAAAGTTCACTTCGATAGTATAAGGAGAATCTACAGCGCTCTAGTTTATTGCTTACAAGAAAATAATCTACATATAAGTCTGGGTGATGCTAAAAATCTTTTTCACTTATTACAGATAAACCTCTTCAATTACATGATTGCAGGATATAAGGAATAAGCAAAGTAGTCGTATCTATATACAATCATAGAATAGCCTAAACTCTAGTATAACTTGGGATCAAAATAATGATTGTAGTAAGGAAATATTCTTAAATCAGTGATTGATATCTTTTATTTATATGATGTTTTAACCACTGACATTATATAATTTGAAATAAAGGCAAAGTGATCTCCCAGGCTTGGTTCAAGAATCACAAATAAAAGCTTGGCTCAACCATATAATATAATAGGACTTAAGACAGAAAGTGAATATTTAATGGAAATATATTGAGAGGAAAAAAAACTGACTTAGAATCATGTGTTATCCTAAAATAAATTCCATGTGAGTTAAGTTAAATATTTTAAGACTCCAATCAGAAAAATCTAGCCAATAAATAAAATAATTTTCATCAAATCTCTGTGAGGACAATGACTTTGTAAACTTTGAAGGAATAGAATATTAGGCTGAACCATTTATTAATTATAAAAGAACATGGTTTATCTCATTAAATTAAAAAGGTAAAAAGGATGGGAGAAAAGCTGTATTAAAATAAACTATAAAATAAAATTAATTCAAATTTTTACCAAAAAAAAGACAAGTTGGTAACTGGACAAAGTATAATAAAGATGTAATTGAGATAAGGAAATATACTAACATGTGGAAAATACACACCACTTTCTACATGAAATAAAACAAGAAACACAGAAAAGCAACTTGGTGGTACCATTTTACATTGGCTAAATCAGCAAAATCAACGAAACAAGTAAGAGGCAGTGACACTGCCGAGTAACATGCCTTCAGAAAGCAAAATGAGAAAACATATCAAAAACTTAAAAAGAAGTTTGTGTCCAAGCTCAGCAATAATATTCCTGAAATTTTATCCCCAAATATTAACTCAACAGAAGAAAAATATTAATAAATATTACATTTTTGTATATTATATTTTGTATTATCTGTATATTATTATTTTGTATATTTGTATATTTTAAATAAAAATATTAAAAAATAAGCATCAGAAAGATGTTTATTTTGGCATATGTAAAGTACAAAACGAATTGGAAACAAACTAATGGTCAACTATAAGAGTGTGGCTAAAACCCCACTTAATATGGCTAAAACAGCATGCAACATTCTCTTTTTATAACATTATGTGGCTATTGCAAATCACAGAAAATTATGCAAATCATAGAAATTATGTATTGTTTGGAGAAAATGTAAAATTTCTCCAAAATGTTAAAAGTAGAACACCAAACTATACATGGACTGCAATTATATCAATGTAAACTAATTCTGCATAAGGACAATGTAAAAAGGATGGTAAATAATAAAAAGAAATTGTTAGGATAATAGAATTAAGGGTAACTGTAAAAAAAAGATATCAAAAATATTATACTGCTTTTATACAAAATATTTTTATAGAATTAGAGGGGGAAATGCCTATGGTAGATAATTAAGAATTGACTAACTCTCAACAAAGTGGGTATATAGTGAATGTACCTTAACATAATAAAGGCCATATATGACAAGCCCACAGGTAACATCATACTCAACAGTGGAAAGCTGAAAGCTTTTCCTCGAAGATCAGGAACAAGACAATATTGTCCATTCTCATCACTTTTATTCAACATAGTAATGGAAGTCCTAGCCAGTGCAATTAGGCAATAAAAAGAAATAAAAGTCATTCAATTCAGAAATGAAGAAGTAAAACTGTCACCATTTGCAGATGGCATATTATATACAGAAAATTGTAGACCCCACCAAAAAACTGTTATAACTAATCAATGAATTCAGTAAAGCCACAGGATATAAAATCAATATACAAAGATCTGTTGCATTTCTATACCCTAATAACAAACTATCAGAAAGAGAAATAAGGAAAACAATCCCATTTACAATTCCATCAAAAAGAATAAAATGCCTTGGAATAAACTTCACCAAGGAGGTTCATGAAAGACCTGTACAATGAAAACTATGATGAAACTGAAGAAGACACACATAAACAGAAAGACATTCTGTGCTCATGGATTAGAAGAATTAATACTGTTAAAATGTTCATACTATCCAAAGCAATCTACAGATCCAATACAATCTCCATCAAAATTCCAACGGCATTTTTCACAGAAATATAACAATTAATCTTAAATTTGTATAGAACCACAAAAGAACCCAAATAGCCAAAGAAATCTTGAGAAAGAAGGACACAGCTGGAGGCATCATGCTCCCTGATTTACACACTATATTATAAAACTATAATAACCAAAACAGTATAGTTTTGGCATATAAGCAGATCAGTGGAACAGAATAGAGAGCCCAGAAATAAACCCACACATATATAGTCAATTAATTTATGACAAAGGAGCCAAGAATATGCAATGGGGGAAAAGGACAGTCTTTTCAATAAGTGTTGATGTGAAAATGATAGCTATATGCAAAAGAATGAAACTGGACCACCATCTTACACCATACTCAAAAACTAACTCCAAATGGATTAAAGACTCGAATGTAACACGTGAAACCATAAAACTCCTAGAAGAAAATATAGGCGGTAAGCTCCTCGACATTGGTCTTGGCGATGGTTTTTTGAATTTTGTAGTTGACGCCAAAAGAAAAGACCACAAAAGCAAATATAAACAAGTGGGACCACATCACACTAAAAAACTTCTGCACAGCAAAGGAAAACGTCAACAATATGAAAAGACAACCTATGAAATGAGAGAAAGTATTTGCAAATCATATACCTGGTAGGGGGTTAATATCCAAAATATATAAAGAATTCATACAACTCAATAGCATAAAACCAAACTATCCAATTAAAAAATGGGCAGAAGATCTGAATGGACATTTTTCCAAAGGAGATACACAGATGGCCAACAGGTACATGAAAAGATGCTCAACATCATTAATCATCAGGGAAATGCAAATCAAAACCACAACAAGATATCACCTTACACCTGTTAGAATAACTATTATGAAAAAGACAAGATAACAAGTGTTGGCAAGGATGTGGAGAAAGGGAACCCTTGTGCAGTGTTGGTGGGAATGTAAACTGATGCAACCACTATGGAAAACAGTACAGAGGGCTCCTCAAAAAATTAAAAATATAAGTGTTGTATAATCCAGCAATTCTACTTCTGGGCATTTATCTGAAGAAAATGAAAACACTAACTCAAAAAATATATGAACCCTCATGTTCACTTCAGCATTATTTGCAATAGCCCAGACATGGAAGCAATCTAAGTATCCATCAAAGAATGAATGGATAAGGAAATGTATATGTGTGTATATATATATATATATATATACATATACACACGCACATATATATACATATATATGTGCGTGTGTGTATATATATATATATATATATATATATATATATACACACGCACATATATATACATATATTCATTCCACACACAGTGAAATATTATTCAGCCATAAAAAAGAAGGAAATCTTGCCATTTGCAACAACCTGGATGGAGCCTGAGGGCCTTACAGTCAGTGAAACAAGTCATAGATAAAGACAAATACTGTATAATCTCACTTATATGTAGAATCTAAAAAAACAAACAAATAAACAAAAAACGAGCTCATAGATACAGAGCACAGACAGATTGGCAGTTGCCGAAGGCAGCAGGTGGGGGGTGAATTATATGGGTGAAAGGGGCTGCCAAAAGGCACAAACTTTTAGTTTGTACAAGCTTTGGGGAAGTAATGTACAGCAATGGGGACTATAGTTAATAATACTGTATTGTATGTTTGAAAGCTTCTAAGAGAGTAAATCTGAAGAGTTCTCATTACAAGAAAATAATTTTTAACTATGTTTCATGACATGAACTAAAATTATGCTCATTTTGCAGTATATACAAATATTGAATCACTGTTATATACATGAAACCAATGTAATACATCACTTGTATCTCAATTAAAAAAATTGATAGTAATTATAAATTTTTGACTGCTTACCATATGCTTCTTCAATGAGGGCACAGTATGGATTAATGCCTATTCCATTCTGCTTACATTCTTGTTCTCCAAGACGTAAAATATTTTCAAGTCCATTTAAAGCCACTTGGACTATTTTAGAGTCCATAACAGTCAACAGGTCACAAAGTGGTTTAATGCAGCCTAAGGCTACCAAATACCTTCAGAGTAATTAAAAAAAGAAAAGTGGGGAAAAAACATTTTAAAAGATTTACATAAATATTATTTATAGCAATGACATGAAAATATTCTTTTATTTATAGCAATGACATGAAAATATTCTTTTATTTATAGCAATGACATGAAAATATTCTTCAGCGAAATGCTACATAAACAATTAAGTATTCCTATACAATCTCAAACATCAAAAAAATTTAAATTTTCACTTACATAGGAACCTGAAAATTCTTACTCTCCTAGTTTCATAATTTAACATAATTAGCAATAAATGGTATTACAAATATTACCAAAAAATACATGCAAGCAAATTGGTACTTACATCTGTTTTTGCATAGCATATGAGCACTAAGAATAATGGGCTCAAGGTTTATTTTTGTTTTTGTTTTTTACGGTTAGTTAGCCCATGAAACACATGGAGTCATATGGGGGGTAGGTAGAAATGAAGACGGAGAAGAGACATCTAAATCAAACTTCAGGAAATTTCCCACAAAAGCAATTGTAGTTAATGTTCTAAAACATCTGCTATGTTTCAGAAGCACAGAAGGCTTCTAAGAGCAAAACAGGCCATGTTGTGAATAATTTTAATAAATAATGATCACAAAAACTATTCTACTCATTTCCTAATGCTTTTTTCCTTTTCTAGTTGTTATTAGCTCCTTAAAGTAACTGATTTGTTCACTTGGCAAAAAGTCCACATTAAGCATGTCCTGAAGTCCATATTAAATATGCTCTGAAGCCAGGCTGCATGGCTTCAAGTCCTAATTCCACTCCTTGTTAGTTGTGTGATTTTTGAGTAACTTCTCTGTGCCTCAGTTTCCACATCTTAAGTGGGAATAATAATAGTACCAAACTCAGAAGGTTGCTGTGAGACTACTGCAGGTATTCAGTAAGTTAGTTTCCATTCCCCCACCCCCTGGCTTTTTAAAATGTGCATACCTTCACTGGAGCACTCATTTGCCACATACCATTACTGTGACTGATCAAATATAATTGCTGAATAACTATCTCGCAGAATTATAGAGTTAAAGTAAATAAAATACTTGAAAGTATCTGATGCCCTGCTGATGCTCAATAATTGAAACAACTTAGCACAACAACTGGCACTCAGTAAATATTAGTGATATGAATGCTGAACCTTATCTGAGATCAAAACTTCTTCCCATACATTTAGAGTTAATGAAATCGTGAAAACTGGCTAGAAAAATAATGATCTCAGTTTGGACACTTGATTCATACTAATACATTTTAAGGAATAATATATGGAACAGACACAAAGACGAAAATAAATTGAAAAAAATACAACTGTTTATAGGTGGACAAACAATCTTTGGGCCCCTAAGCAGATAAAAATAACACCAGCATTAAAAAAAATAAAAGTTAGAACAAATGAAAGACCTTGTTTTATTACTGCTTATATTCATGACACAAATGAAATGGAAATAATACTAATTAAATCAAAGAAGAGGAATGGAAAATAAAAAGCAGAGACAGATGTTATCAACATGTAGAGATATGAATCTGAGAAAAGAAGATAACAGTAGAAATGAAGGCAATAATAGACAATGATCTGCCAATAAGTAGATTTCAAAATCCTCTACGTGATTTGTAAAATGGCATAGCAGCCTGACTTCTTGTTTTATAAATTAAGAAATAAATCAAATATGCATTAGAAAATATTTCCTAAATATTCAAGAAACCTAAAAAGTCCTGAGTTTCATGAAGGGATCCTCAGAACAAGAAGATTCTGTAGGAAGTCAGGCTTTTATAGAATTGCAAAGTACAATTTTGCTATCGAGGAAAAAAGAGTGAAAGCAGGGAATTCCCTGGCGATCCAGTGATTAGGATTCTGTGCTTCCACTGCACAGGGCATGGGTTCCATCCCTGGTTGGGGAACTAAGATCCCGAAAGCTACGAGGTGCAGACAAAAAAAAAAAAAAAAGAGTGAAAGCAGAAGATGAAAAGAGATTTAGGAATGGATAATAAAAATTATAATAAATTATAATAATGATAATAGCTAATCTTAGTACAGACCTTAATGTTTAGGCACCATGCTAAAGCACTTTAAATGTACAAATTACATTTAATTGTCAACATACTACCACAAGGTACTATCCATTATTGAATCCATTTAAAAAATGAAGGAAACTGTGGATTAGAGAGACTAAATGACTTTGTAAAGGTCACACATCTTTTATTGAAGGAACAGGATTTGAAAGCAGGCTGACTTCAAAGCCCATATACCTATTATTTATATTGTTAGTAAAAGAAACAAATAAACAATAAAAGGCTAGAATCAAAAAGCTATCCTAAAAAAAAAAAAAGAAGAATTTAGGGAAAAATAAAAGTGAGATACTATCCATAGGTAAAGCTAACAACCAATTAGGAATGTCTATTTCAATTTTATTTTAAATAAGTGGATATTTAAATTTCTTAGCCATTTTATAAAGTTACATGCATGTGATTTTAATGGCCTAAAAAATACTTAATGCCCATGATAGTATATTTTTCAAATTAACACAGGCTTCTTCTTCAGATTTTTTTAACCTCTGATTTTTCATAAATAGTCTGCCAAGGAGAATGATGTTAATTATACTTTACATGAAAAAAATAAACCACTGTGAATGAATAACTGATATAACAAATGCTGTCATTTCATATTAGAAATGCTTATGAAACTAACTTAGAAATAATGTTTTAGTTTCATCAACAAATAAAAAATATGTATTATTTGAAATTTTGTCCTATTTACATTTATAAAACAGTTTAAAAAATCTGTTTCACACCTTATCTGTTCTGGAGTGCCTCCTGATGTCGCATTAGTTATCGCCCAAGCTGCTTCTTTCCTGGTGCGAAACTCTGCTTTCTGAAGAATCTCAATTAATACAGGAAAAATATTTGCATCTATAACAGCCTGAGGAGAAAAAAATAATCATAATCAATGCAAATACTATTTTTAAAATATTAAGAAGTAGACGAATTTTGAAACTTGTTGGCTTTAAAATGTCAGACTTTTTGGAAACACCTTTGGAAATATTTTATTTCCAATCTTCCAACAAACTTTCACATACTTTCTTTTTAAGACTGGAGAATATATTAGCAGAATATAAATTTTTTTTTTTTTTTTTTTTTTCCTGCGGTACGCGGGCCTCTCTCTGTTGTGGCGTCTCCCGTTGCAGAGCACAGGCTCCGGACGCGCAGGCTCAGCGGCCATGGCTCATGGGCCTAGCCGCTCAGCTGCATGTGGGATCTTCCCGGACGGGGGCACGAACCCGTGTCCCCTGCATCAGCAGGTGGTCTCTCAACCACTGCACCATCAGGGAAGTCCCAGAATATAAATTTTAAAGATGATAAAGCACCAGCATATGATTGATCAAAATGCATTAGTAATCACTGACTCAAGGAGCTTGATGGGACACTAATAAATCATTGTTTAACAGCTTTGAGAGGAAGATCATTGCCTAACTTATATTTAAGCCTAATGAAATTCAATCCCTTTTTAAAGACTAAATGTTATGTGTCAGGCACTGTACTAGAATGCCTACTACAAGTAAATGTTATTATTTTAAAGGAGGAAAGTCCAGTTGTTTAAAACACTTTTCAAGAATCTTTTAAGAAACTTTTTTTAGTAACTCACTAAAAAAAAAATCACCGATAAAATGCTGACTCTCGTCCAAAATGACTCCTGAGATCTTCCTGTTTTTTCAGATCTGAAAGGTATTTACCTGAATCTGAGCTCTATTTCCAGCAGTGATGTTTGAAACAGTCCAGCAGGCTTCTTTTCTGATTGACTCCTTTGAGCTACTCAATAAGTGTAAGAGACAGGGTAATGCAGAGCAATTCAAAATTACCTAAAAGAAACAACAACAACAAAAATGGAAATAGAAAGTTTTATTGGAGAAAAACTACACAAAAATATACTAATTATTTGGTACAGATGAACCGGTTTGCAGGGCAGAAATAGAGACACAGATGTAGAGAACAAACGTATGGACACCAAGGGGGGAAAGCGGGGGGTGGTAGTGGTGGTGGGATGAACTGGGAGATTGGGATTGACATAGATACACTAATATGTATAAAATAGATAACTAATAAGAACCTGCTGTATAAAAAATAAAATAAAATTCAAAACTTCAAAAAAAATACTATTTAGAAACACAAAAATCATTCTGCATTAAAAATCATTAACTGCATTGAAAAAAAAGCAATTCCTCTCAAAGAAGAACTTAAGCACTTGCTGTCTTCTACCCTCCCAATTTGCCAAAAGTTGTTCAATGTTGGTGTAGTGAAGTGCCCTGTTCTCAATCCACTCATCTGCAAATAAAAGCAGCGTATTCAGAGGTGTGTCCTTCAAGTTTACAAATGCATTCAGAGTTCGACTGATACAACTACTTGAAGAGAGGTTTAGTGATTGGTCAGCAACCATCCTCTAAGTTTTGCCAAATGAAAAAAATATACAGGGAAAAATATATCTATCTAATCAACATATCTCAAACAGTCTGAAAGTATCTAATTCCGTAACTGTTATGAAACCTTAATGTGTATAAGTCTGTTTGTTTCATTAAAATTTTTACTGTTCCATTTTCCATTTTCCTTTTCTAAGTAAGTATAGTCTGCTTTGTCTCTTTACATTCTTTATTCCATGGCAAGATTAATTATGTTCCATTTTCACAGTACCCACAATGATTTACATTAAGTTTACTTGGTGAAAAACATATGAAGCAGTGCACCGAAATTCTGCTGAAAACAGTGTATATTTAGAAGTGCATTTTATTTTAAAGAGCTATTTTAAATTAATAACTATCAATTTCTAAAGATCTACTGTTTGATAACTAAGGTAAGTATCTAAATATGACTTTAAAATATGAAAACTGAAAGAGTGTAGATTAGAATAAAAAGTTTACTTTATGATGGCAAAGGAGAATTTAATGTTTCAGAGTTTAAGCTTCTGTCTTCAAGAAAGACCACCCCACATCTGAAGTCAATCTGACAACACACCTTTTTTTTTGACACCTCACCATCCTCCAAGACAGGCAGACAAAGACACACACACACACACACACACACACACACACAGTTAGTTACCAATCTGGAAATGTTTCCTTGCTATCCTTCTTTCCATTCTCATAATCAGTCTTCAATTTACTATAAAAGGCCCTTCCATTTCCAACCCCACTTTTAACCTATTTATAATCAATCACCATCTCACTAGCAGTTTCTTTAGCAGTCAAGTTTAACGCTTCTTAAACATAACTCACACGTCTGTCTCTGTACCTATGGTCACATGAATTTCTTCTAGTCTGCTGAAATTCTTCTCCACTTTTAAGATTTAGCTTTAGTTCCAACTCCTTTATGGAATCTACAAAGATTTCTCAGCACACTGATCTCTTTTTAAAATTTTTATACTATTTACTGACAAATCAGTTCTCAGCAAACATACTACCTCAGGTAATTTGCTTTGTTTCAATATATATTTTCTCCTCGATTGAACTGTAAACCCCTCAAGAGCCGAACTCCTATCTTGTACTTCTTTACATCGATATAGGTATAGGATAGTGCTTTCAGATAGAGGTATCTGAGATGGATTGCTTACTATCAAAAATATGCTTACTGTCACACTGTAGATGCCTGCATAATTATGGTAATGCTAACATCTTGATTAATATGTAATCAAGTGGTATGAAACATGATAAACTTCTTAAAGTTCATTATGTCACCAGTTCATCACATTAAAGTCTGAACTCACCTGTGTTTGTATATCATCACCAGTCACAATATTACCAACTGCTCTTAATGCAGGTGATACAACTTTATAATCATTGTGCCTAAAAGTAATAAAAATATGAACTTACATACTATACTAAAATTTACAGAAAATTTGCAAAAATTGTACAGAAAATTCTTGCATACTCTCTACCCAAAGATCCCATTCAAGTTTCACTAATTATCTCAGTAATATTCCTATAACAAAGAATCTAACCCAGAATCATGTGTTGCACCCATGTCTCTCTAGCCTCTTTCAACTCAAAACAGTTCCTTAGTTTCCTCTTTGACAATCACAAGCTAGTTATTTGGGGGTTTTTTTGTTCAGTGATTAAGACCAAGTTATATGCTTTTGGCTGAGATGTCACAAATGCTATATAGTCTTTTCATTACATACTATTGGATGGCATATGGTATCTATTTTGTCCATTATAGTGGCACTGGCCTCTGGTCACTTAAGATGGTGTCTCCCAGATTTCTTCACTTTAACATTACCGTTTTTCCCTTTATAATTGTTTTGTGAAGAAATACTACTTTTAGACTATGTAAAATCCCATTCCTTAACCTACTTTCACCATGAGTTTTAGCATATCTTGATATTTATTGTCTGAATTATTAATAATTATTAGTATTGTTGCCCAAGATGATTTTCTAATACTATCACTTCAACTATGTGTCTTTTCTATCTATTGATCTATCTACTTATTTTAGTGTGGACTCATGGATTCCTATTTTATTCAATAAGTTATGTTACTACAATTTATTTCAATGCTCAAATCATCCCAGGTTTAAGCAGTAGGAGTCCCTTCAAGTGGACTTCTGTATCCTTTTGACATTTCTCTATTCTTTGAGCAATAGAGAGGCTGCTCTATTTTTTGAACCAAAAAATAAGATTCATCTTATTTTTTTCTCAGTCCCAGCCCTGGAATTAGTCATTTCTTCAAGAACCTGTTAACTCTACGTGGTGGAGAATAGTGTTTAAAAACCAAGATTTATGCATTTGGTGTGCTCATCTTGTTAGTACAGATGTGTCACTGCTCTCAGGCCCCTAAGAGGACACATAACATACATACACATATATTTACATACACATTTTTTTCTGTATCTATCTCTTTATGATGAAAGCCATGAGTTCACATTGATACCTCAACTTCAGATCTAATACCACAAGATTATTCTGTATTTTCTCCTTTTCATATGTATATCTCCATTTTCTAAGAATAAGAAGCTGGCTTCTATTAGTATAATCTCTCTATATATGACCAGTCTTCTGATCCAGCTAAGCTGCTATCCTATCCCGCAGTGTGTTGGCTCCAACCCCTGCTCCAGCCTGCTTATCTGCTCTGCTCTAGTGGGTGCCATCCTTAACCTGGGTCCTGATCTGACCCCCTTGTTGGATCTGCCTTCCCATCCTCCTCAGATGCTGTCCTCAAGCTAGGGCTACAACCCCTTATCGAACCTCTCCTTTTCTACTATCTACCTTGTTTGGGCCTAATGGTTTTCTGACAAAAGAAGAAAGGATGAAAGATAATACACTTTTTTAAAAGAAGAGGATGAGGAAACTACAATATCTTTCTAAAACAAGTTTTCTTACAAGTTTTTAACTTCTTTGTAAAGCAAATCTGTTATTTTTAAAGAAGGTAGCAATAATAGCCCAGCAAAGAGAAACATGATTTTTAATACAAGTGAAATACTAAATGTTTTTCACTGCACGGACTTATACACAAATTAATTACTGTAATGAACAGTTAACTAGATTATTGGTTCTGTGAGAGCAGGAACTGTATTCCATACACCATTAATACATTGCACAACACTAGCAGGTAATAGGCATTCCATAAATACTTGTTGAATTAAGTCCCACCCATTCCTGAAGAGATTAAAACTAGTAAAATTCATTAACAAACTGATTAGTTCCAAATAGAGAATATAAGAACTAAGTTTAAGGGTCAAATTCTCAGTATTATAGCTATTCTGCAGAGTGGACTTGGTAGCTTTTCAATCCTTCCTGAAGATAGTGATTCTTGAGATGTTTAGAAGGCCATTACTCTAATTGCTAAACTTAAAACACCATCATACACTTATTAACCATAAATTATAGTTACATCAAAAGTTCCACCAATCTTCGACAGACTCCAGAATCAATGACAGCTTGAATTTTATCATTGGATCCATCGGAGAGATAAGAAAGGGCCCAACACACATCTGCTAATACATCTGGGTCACTGCTAAACAACAATCGTGACAGGACATTTAAGCAAGGTGAAACCTGGAAGGGAAGAAAGTCAGTATTTAAAATTTTTCTCTATCTAAAACAAAGTTTCTTTAGCAAAATCATTTCTACTCTGTTTAAAATGAAAAATTAATGCTACAAAAATACCAGAGAAATTAAGACATTCTATTGTTTTAAAATTATGATCATGAAAACTATATATAAATATGAAACTGATTATGATTCCTATTTATTTTATTTGAATAAGATATGTGGTAATTTAAAGCTCTTAAAAATAATTAAATATGTATTTGGGATGCCCTATGACCAAATCATACACACACACCCTCAATGATTTAAAAAACAATAAAGTCCTACAGAGTTCTAGTTTTAATAAAGTAAAATAAAAACATTTCTGTTTCTGGCTTCTCAGAAACAAGGAAAAGAAGAAATAGCAATACAAATCTCATCTTTGAGGAGTCCAGTAGACATTTATACCTGACCACAACTGGTGAACTACAGAAACTGAACTTTGGGGTATCAAGCATAGAGGAGGTTGAAATTAAACACTGGATTGGAAACTCTAGAGATTAAGTAAAAGTTACATACTGATTGAATTGAAAACTTCCAGCCCTCTTGCAATTCCCAGCTCCCAGATCTCCAGTGGTATTACCTAGTCAACCCAATCTACCCACCTTCCAATAGGAGAGTGGAAAATCTGTCTCTAGAGAAACAAAACGGTTTTAGAAAACATAGTGAAATTTTGAGTTCCTCAGAGAAAATATGGTTTTGCTGCCCAATTATTCTACAATGAAGCCCATAAGATAACAAGCCTGTACACCCATCTTCCAATCAGCTTTCTAGTGCCTGCCTCCTGAGTATTTCCAGCGTGTCAAGGATCACCAGATATATGAGGAGAGCCTCCAGTAGGAAAGAGATCAAGACAAACAAACCATAAACAAAACAAAAATGTAGAGGGACATCAGAAAAAAGAAAACTTCAAAAATTATAAATCCAGGGCTTCCCTGGTGGCGCAGTGGTTGCGCGTCCGCCTGCCGATGCAGGGGAACCGGGTTCGCGCCCCGGTCTGGGAGGATCCCACATGCCGCGGAGCGGCTGAGCCCGTGAGCCATGGCCGCTGAGCCTGCGCGTCCGGAGCCTGTGCTCCGCAACGGGAGAGGCCACAGCAGAGGAAGGCCCGCATACCACAAAAAAAAAAAAAAAAAAAAAATTATAAATCCACAGATAAAGAAAATTTGCTGAAACCATAAAAGAACAAAATTCTACATAAAGATGAGCAATCAAAGAACAAACAAAATTATTGTTGAGAATATAAAATATGACTGTGGAAATAAAATTTCAAAAAAATGTGAATGATAAAGGAATCTCTCTCTTAGAAAATCACAGAAAATTTACTTAATAAAAGTCTTAAGCCCTATTAATGTGATATTACACTGTAAGTTTGGAATACGTAAGTAAACAAAAATGACCAAGATTCCTAACTCTAAAGAGTTTACGCTTTAGAGGAAGATTTTTTTTAAGTTAATATAAATAATAAACACATATTATGTTAAAAGGTGTTAAGAAAAAATGAGAGTAAAATGTAGGGGTCCGTGGCTGGGGGATAGTGATAGATTACACTAAATACAGTAGTTAGGGTAGAGCTCATGGAACAGGTAACTTCTAAGCAAAGACTTAAAGATGAGGGAATTAGTCAGGTAGATATTAAGCAGTGTCGTAGGGCAGTGGCTCTCAAAGTGTGGTCCATGGACCCCCTTGAAAACTTTAGGGGGTCTTTAATGCCAAAACTATCTTCAAAATTATACTAACACATAATTGGCCTTTTTCATTTTGTTGACATTTGCATGAAAAGTATAGAAGAAATGGTGGGTGTCATACAGAGTGAAGTAAGTCAGAAAAACAAATACTGTATGCTAACACATATATATGGAATCTAAAAAAAAAAAAATCGTTCTGATGAACCTAGGGGCAGGACAGGAATAAACATGCAGACGTAGAGAATGGACTTGAGGACACAGGGAGGGGGAAGGGTAAGCTGGGACGAAGTGAAAAAGTAGCACTGACATATATACACTACCAAATGTAAAATAGCTAGTGGGAAGCAGCTGCATAGCACAGGGAGATCAGCTAGGTGCTTTGTGACCACCTAGAGGGGTGGGATAGGGAAGGTGGGAGGGAGGCACAAGAAAGAGGGGATATGGGGATATATCTATACATATAACTGATTCACTTTGTTATACAGCAGAAACTAACACAACATTGTAAAGCAATTATACTCCAATAAAGACGTTAAAAAAAGAAAAAAGAAACGGTGGGTGAAACTATCAGCACATTTGCACAAATCAAATCAGTGATACCAAAATGTACCACACATCTTTGTATTCTTCATGTCCACACACTTGTAGTTAAAAGTGGGGAGGAAGAATAACCTTGAAGAAGCAGTAAAAATTACTAATTTTATTAAATCTCAACACTTGAATACATGTCTTCTGAATATACTGTGAGATAAAATGGGAAATACACATAGAGCACTTATGCATATCAAAAAAGTAAGATGGTGATCCCCAGGAAAAACACTCATTTGAGTTACAAGCTGAATTAGCTATTTTTTCCCATGGGAATACCATTTCTACTTAAAAGACTGTTAATCGTTATTCAGTCTTAGATATTTGGCAGACATTTTTTTTTGGAAAATAAAGTGAGCCCTTCCATTGTATATCTTTTGATTTTATGTATATGCAAATATTGTCTAGTCAATAAAAAAAATAATTACTAAAAAAAGAGTAAAGTCCCTTTAATCTCTAAAAATCTATAATAAGGAGACTTAAAAGTTTATGTACACAGATTCCTTAATTTGTGTATTTTACAAATACCTTACTAAAGTTTGGAGGAGGATTTTTGCCTCTACATAAATTTGAGAGGGCCCATACTGCATTTCTGGTTGTTGTAAGTCTGTTTGAATTTGTTAATAACCTGCCAAGAAAAAGAAAAAAGGAATTGTCACATCACATTCATTTTTCCTCTTTAGCTATTTTCTACTATCATAACATAAAAGTTCTTAATATATTTTATAAGGAATTCAAACTGACCTGGTAAAATAGGAAAAGGGATTTTAAAAAATTCATTATATTTCCAGAAACAAAAATAAACATATCACAGCTCTATTTTGAAATTTTAAAAAATATGACCTGAATGGATTCTTATAAGACAGAAAACATGTTCAAAATAAAGAGTGCCATGGTAAACTGACTTATTAATTTCTATATATTTTTAAAAGAGTATATTATTAATTTTTTTAACCGTGAAAATAATACACTATACAAATTCATGAAGTAAGGACTACAGAGTGAAACTGAATGAAGATCAGCTGTTGAGAAGAGATAGTTTGTTTTCTTTTGTTTTGTTTTAAACAGATTGCCTATCTTAGTATTTTCATCTGCAATCCGCTATCAACCTGCTAGAAGTACAGAGAACCTAGCTTTAAAAAAAATTCTGTTCTGGAGTGACTTCAGCAAAAATGGTAGAGAAGGGAACTCTGGGGGCCTATCCTTCCCCAAAACACCAAAAAAATTTTGCAAACTCTGTCAGAATCAACTTTATCAGAACTCTCCAAGAAAGTAAAAGTTCACAATAAGCAAGTAAACTTTTAATCAGGAAGAGGCTGAAATGTGGTAGGAGAGCTTTCTGGCAATATAACTTGCCTTTGCCCAATCCCCTCCCCAGCCTGGAAGCAGGCTTGAAGACAAAAGCTGGAGTTCCCACTGTGAGTTCCGGTTCCAAAAGGGGCTATGGAGACTTTGTTTCCAAGGAATTGTGTTTCTCTGTTTTGACCTGTCTGGGTACTCCCTGAAGGACCAATGAAGGGCTTGCCTTTGTTTTGCCTAACTGGGAACTTGCTCATTAAGATCAATATCTGATTTGTCATCAAAAACCATGGAGGACAGAGGGCAATAATATATTTAAAGGGCTGAAAGAAAACTGTCAAAGAAGAATTCTATATCCAGCAAAATTACACTTCAAAAATGAAGGAACAACAAAAGCTGAGGAAATTCCATCACTAGTAGATCTGCTTTATAAGAGTAACTATAATAACTAAAATGTCCTGAAATAAAAGGACAATAAATAATGACTCAAGACCATATGAAGAAATAACACCACTAAAAATAACTACACAGGTAAATGTAAAAGGCAGTATTGTTTTATTTTTGGTTTATAATTTCTCTTTTTTCTATGATTTAAAAGATATATACATAGAGCAATAATTACAAATCTATGTTAACAGGCACACAATGTTTAATAATGTAATTTGTGACAACAGTAACTTATTGTAGGACAGAGACGTAAAGGAACAGAGTTTTTGTATAATATTGAGACTAAACTGGTATAAATTCAAAGTTGTTGTAAGTTTAAGATGTTAGTTTGTACTCCTTAGATTAACCATTAAGAATATAACTAAAAAATACACTAAGAAGGAAATGAGAAGGAAATCAATACAGTATATTAGCAAAAAAAAATCAATTAAACACAAAAGAAGGCAAGAAGGAAGGAACTGAAGAACAAAAAAAGATTTAAGCCATAAGACACATAGAAAACAACAAAATGGTAGAAGTACTTCCCCATTAGTATTTACACTGAATGTAAATGGACTAAACTCTTGACTTAGAATTAAAAGGCAATGACTGGCAGCATGCATTAAAAAAACAGAAATAAACAAAAACAATTCATGAACCATCTGTAACACACTCACAAGACACTCATTTTATTTTATTTTATTTTATTTTTATTTTTATTTTTTTTTAAGACACTCATTTTAGATTCAAAGATACAAACAGGTTGAAAGTGAAAGGGTGGAAGAAACATTCCATGCAAATAATAATCCAAAGAGAGCCAGGGGAGCTATACTAGCATGAGAAAAATGGATTTAAGTCAAAAATTATTTAAGAGATAAAGAAGAACATTATATATTGATAAGAATGACAATCCATCATGAAGTTATAACACATAGCAACAGAGCAAGTATACAAAGCAAAAATTGACAGAGTTGAAAGGAGAAATAGACAGCTATAGAATCACAGTTAAAAACCTCAATATAATTTTCAATAATAGGTAGAACACTTAGACAGAATATCAATAAGAAAATACTGGACTTCACCAACATGATAAACCAACTAATTATAATAGACACCTATATAACACTCTACTCATTAACAGCAGAATATATATTCTTCTCAAGTGCACATGGAACATTCTCCAGGATACACTCTATGTTAGATCACAAAGCAAATCTGATATATTTTCAGTTTGAAATCATATAGAGCACAACGGAATGAAACAAAAAAATCACTAAAAGAAGGAAAATTGGAAAATTCACAAATATGCGGATATTAAGTAACATACTCTTACACAACCAATGGGTCAAAAAAAGTCACAAGGAAATTAGGAAATACTTTGAAATAAATGAAAATGAAAACCCAACATGCTAAAACCTACAGAATGCAGTGAAAGCTCAGAGGGAAAATTACAGCTGAAAACACCTACATTAAAAAAGAAGATCTCAAAAAAATATAACATAAACCTTCATCTTAATTAAGAAACTAAAAAAAATTAAAGCCAACAAAACCCCAAGCTAGCAGAAGGAAGGCAATAATTAAGAGCAGAAATAAATGAAATAGAGAAGAGAACAACACTAGAGAAAATGAACTAAATCAAAAGTTGATACTTTGAAAGAAAAATCAACAAAATAAACAAACCTTTACCTAGACTGACAAAGAAAAAAAGACTTAAATTAGGAATGAAAGTGGGGATATTACTACTTATCTTTCAGAAATACAAATAATTATAAGAGAATACTATAACAACTGTAAGCCAACAAACTGGATAACCCAGAAGAAATGAACAATTTCTCAGAAACACATAAACTACCAAACTGACTCAAGATGAAACAGAAAATCTATATAGATATATAACAATAAAAGATACTGAACCAGTAATCAAAATCTTTCCAATAAAGAAAAGTCCAGCACGAGACGGCTTCACTGGTAAATTCTACTAAACGTTAAAGAAGAATTAAATCCTTCTCAAACTCTTCCAGGAAATAGAAGAGAACATTCCTACCTTGTTTTATGAGGCCAGCATTACCCTGATATCAAAGCCAAAGACATCACAAGTATGTATGTATATTCCTAGTAGATACGAAAAATCTTTAACACAATTCTAGGAAACTGAATCCAGCAATATATTATAAGGATTATACACTATGAACTAATGGGATTTATTGCAGGAATGCAAAGATGATTCAATGAACAATAGCGAACAATATAATAAACCACAGTAATAGCATGAAGGAAAAAAACGTGATCATGTCAATTGACACAGAAAAAGCGTTTAACAGATCCCAACATCTTTTCATGATAAAAACATTCAACAACCTAGGAATATAAGGAAACCACCTCAATATGATAAAGGATATTTATGAAAAACCCACAGCTAACATCATTCTCAATGGTGAAAGAGTGATAAAAAACAAGACAAAGATACCTGCTTTTGCCACTTTTATGCAACGCTGTACTGGAAGCTCTAGCCAGAGCAATCAGGCAATAAAAAGAAAGAAAAGGCATCCAAATTGGAAAGGAAGAACTATCACTACTCACAGGTGACATGACCTTATATATAGAAATCCAAAAAAATCCACACAAAAAACTAATAGTGCTAATAAATGAGTTCAACAATGGTGCAGGATACAAGATCAACCACAAAAATCAACTGTATTTCTATATACTGGGTACTGAACAAGTCAAAAAATCCAAGAAATAACTGCATCTAAAATTGCATCAAAGAGAATAAAATACTTAAAGATGATCTTTAACCAAGACCTGTACAGTAAAAACTATGAAATATTGTTGAAGAAATTAATGAATACTTAATTATATTAAAAGATATCACATGTTCACAGATGGAAGACTTGATTTTGTTACAAGAGAAATACTCCACAAAGTGATAAGTGATATACAGTTTCAATGCAATCACTATCAAAATGCCAATGGTATTTTTTAGAAATGGAAAAGTGAGGCATCAAATTTGCATGGAATTACAAGGAAACTTGAATAGCTAAAACAACATGGAAAAAAAAATTAAAGGTAAACTAAGGACTCACACCTCTTGATTTCAAAACTTACCATGAAAGCTACAGTAATCACAACAGTTACTGGCATAAGGACAGATGTACAAATCAATGGAACAGAATGTAAGAATCCAGAAATAAACTCACACATGGATGGTCAACTCATATTCACCAAGGGTGCCAAGACCATTCAATGAAGAAAGAACAGTCTCTTCAACCAATCATGCTGGATGGAAAAGTGGATGTCCACATATACCTCATGTCATATAAAAAAAATAACTCAAGATGGATCAAAAATGCAAATATAAGAGATAAAACTATAAAACTCTTAGAAGAAAACAAAAGGGTTTCATGACCCTAGATTTGGCAATGGTTTCTTACAAATGACACCGAAAACATAAGCAACAAAGGAAAAAACAGATAAACTGGACTTCATCAAAATTTAAAACTTTGTGAATCAAGGAAATTATCAAGAGTGAAAAGACAAACCAGAGAATGCAAAAAATATTTAAAAGTCATATATCTGACAAGAATCTATCCAGAATATATGAAGAATTCTTACAACTCAACAACAAAAAGACAAATAACTGAATTTAAAAATATGCAAAGGACTTAGATATTTCTCCAAAGAAGATACACAAATAGCCAACAAATGTATGAAAAGATGTTCAGTGTCATTAGGAAATGCAAATCAAAGCAAAATGAGATACCACCTCACATCCACTAGGATGGCTTAAATCAAAATAACAGACAAATGTTGGTGACAAAGTGGAGAAACTGGAACCCTCACACACTGCTGGTGGAAATGTAGAATGGTGCAGCTACTGTGGAAAAAGTTTGGTGGTTCCTAAAAAGTTAAAGATAGCGTTACTACATTACCCAGCAATTCCACCGGTAGGTAATACCTAAAAAGAATTGAAAACTGGTGTTCAAACAAAAACTTGTACACGAACGTTCATAGGAGTACTATTTACAGTAGTCAAAAGGTAGGAATAATCCAAATGACCATCAACTGACGAATGTACCACAAAATGTGGTACATCCATACAATGGAATATTATTTAGCTATAAGAAGAACAAGGTATTGATACATGCTACCACATGAATGAACCCTAAAAACCATATGGTAAGTGAAAGAAGCCAGACACAAAAGGTCACACACTATAATGATTTCATTTATATGAAATATCCAGAATAGGTAAATACATAAAGACAGAAAGCAGATTAGTGGTTTCCAAGGACTGAGGCACTGGAAAAAAGGGATGTGACTGCTTAATGAGTATTGGGGTTTCTGTCTGGGGTGATAAAAAGTTCTAGAACTAGATAGTGGTTATGATTGCAAAACACTATGAATATACTTAATGGCAGTACATTGTACACTTTAAAATGGCAAATTTTATACTGTGTATATTTTATCACACACACACACACAAAATATGTTCTAAAGGTTTTCCTATAAACAGTCTTTGAAGCCTCCTAAAACCATAACTCATTTAGAAATAAATTAGTTACACTGATTTTCTATATCAGGGGTTAACAAACTTTTTCAGTAAATACTTTTGGCTTCACAGGCCTTTCTCTGTTGCTACTATGAACTCTGCTGATGTAGCATGAAAGCAACCATAGACATTAAGTAAGCAAACTGATGTGACTGTGTTCCAATAAAATTTAATTTTCAAAAACAGGGGACAGGCCAAATTTGGCCTGAAGACTGTAGTTGGTCAAGCTGTGATGTATACTATTTTTCTTCACTTGTATTAATGGGATTATTATGAGAAATTGCAAATCTTTTCTTGTCCAGATTTGCTGTATTATAAATTAAAGTTGAATTAAATTAAAACAACAAAGCTATATCAGTATAGAAAGTCCATAGTAGCAAAAGGCTTATATTTACTGAGAATAAAACAAATTGAAACTCCCCAAGGCAGAATTGATAAAACCATATTATATTAATAGAAATTTTATGTATACTTAAGCATTAGCTAAATGTGAATTTCAATGTGAACTACAGATTATCCATAATCTTTTTTAAGTTAATACCATTTTTCCTTTTGGCCAACTACAGTGAGAACATCTGGCAGCTAACTTGACATAACTTCCTTTTTACGACCTTTCTCAATTTTTTAATGAACCTTTGAAACTTTCTAAACCTACTCTTTTTCTGAAATTTATTATGTTTATAACCAGGACTACACAGCTGGGTACTATTTGTTTGTCATTAGTTTTATTTTTTAGTTTGGTTTCTTTAGTCATAATTAAAAGCTCCTTAGAACATTTAAAGGGATTAGAACTAATAAATACTTACTATTCCATAAACCATTACCAACTTGAGATATTAACAAATAATAAAATGACCTAGAGACAGAGAGCAAAAGTGAAAAGAGAAACAAAGTGCTCACAGTTAATCTACAAACCATATAATCAGGCCAAAAAAGTCTCAAATTGAAAATTTAAGAGATGCTTTTAATAGTATGAACTTCAAAATAACTCTGATATTGAACCCTGAATCAGTGTTCTCCTTCATGCCTCAACTAAATTCTCAAATACCATAAAGCTTAACTCTGGATAAGCCCAAAGTAAATGAAATCACAAGTGGTTCAGTGGCCTCCACATAGTAGGTACTCAATGTTAGTTGAGTGAAATGATGCTGAGAAATCCATTTTGTCCATGGAAAGTTACGCTCTCTAAAATAATAAAATATCTTTTGCAAAATCGTATCTAAAAATTTATTCTTACTATCCAATTTCTCAGCTTGGAAAAGATGGAGAATGGCCTAGAAATGATGAGTAAAATTTTCCCTTTCAATCATCTCCTCAATTAGTTTTTCCTTTTTCACTATTTACCACTGGCATTTAGCCTAAATAAAAATCCTCTTAGTAAATGATAACAAACATAGATAAAGAAACCTATCTTTCAAATAATTTTATGTCATTTCTGTAAAGAACCTTACATTATAGGGTAATTTCTTTTTTTAAAAAAAAGTATAAGGTATCTGAAAAAGAAACCACTAGCTAAGTCATTTTAAGTAAAATTCTAATTCTGAAAGAAAACTCTCTTTGTTCTCTGAACATTTCAAAATCAAATATGAAAACCTGACATCCTCAATACATCATCTGTTCATGTATTAAACACTCCCTGCTTTAGCAACTTTAAAATTTTTATTGTATTAAAAACTACTATTGGGCTTCCCTGGTGGCGCAGTGGTTGAGGGCCCGCCTGCCGATGCAGGGGACACGGGTTCATGACCCGGTCCGGGAAGATCCCACAAGCCGCGGAGCGGCTGGGCCCATGAGCCATGGCCGCTGAGCCTGTGCGTCCGGAGCCCGTGCTCCGCAACGGGAGAGGCCACAACAGTGAGAGGCCCGCGTACCGCAAAAAAAAAAGAAAACAAAACAAAAAAACAAAAAACTACTACTTATCCTTGTTTTGTAGAATAGTTATTTTAGCACAGTAAGCATCAAGTAAGCAAGGACCACTGTGAAGTGTGGCTTAAGAGAACATAAAAGACAGATATGATACAATTGGAAAATTTTGTTAGTTTTACATACTTTCAAGCTATTTCAAGCTTGGATAAACATAAGCGAAATTTAAAAGTATCACTGAAGAACTTAATTGTGTATGTAGTAATATAGTGTAGAAAGCAGTTTGCTTTTCCCAAAGTAGTATTTAATCATGATAAAATTAAAGTACTTACTCTAAAAGAGGTGGAAGTATTTCACAATTCAAAACAAAATCTCTGCATTCTGCATTGTCACCAGCAATATTACCAAGTGCCCAAACAGCCTTAGAAAAATAAGAAAAAAAAGATTGTTTATGACAATATCTTAAATAAGATGCTCTCTCTTAAGAATGAGATTTTAGTGTAGAAGGAAAAAAGTGATAGTTTTCAAGATGTTAAAACAAAACATGCTAGTAGGAAACAAGAAAGGAAAACTTTAAACGTACCTTTAATAATATTTTTAGTCAAATTGAAGCATAGGGCACTTAAAAACTTTTTCTTACATGCTAGTGAAATGTTTATGCTGTTCAACAAAGAGATAGTTTGTCTACTCTGAATCTACATGGAGAGACAAAATAGAGTTGACCCTTGAACAATGAGGGGGTGAGGGGCACCAAGCCCTGCACAGTCGAAAATCCATGTATAACTTTACAGTTGGCCCTCCTTATCCAAGGTTCTGCATTTGCAGATTCAACCAACCTCAGACTGCATAGTACTGTAGTACGTATGTATTACAAAACATCCATGTGTAAGTGAACCATGCAGTTCAAACCTGTTGTTGTTCAAGGGTCAACTGTATGTCTATATTTAGTGAATCTTTCAATTACCTATGCTAGAGGTTTGCTCCTATGCCAAGGAATCCACTCACTGGGAAGGGACTGACTTGTAAGAAAAAAGGAAGGACAGAGAAAGCATAGAAAAGGAAGGTAAAGCTAATGTGAGAATTGGCTTGAATTGATGCTTGAAAATAAGTTTAGAGTTAGTCCAGCTTAAATAAATGGTAGTAAAAGATTATTCAAATATTAAATTTCAATTAGAGGAGAAATTACACAAATGCAAATGATCATTATATTCTCATTTCAAGCTTTTCATATAAGTACGAAAGTAGACATTAAGTTACTTTTCCAATTGGGAAAATTTTATTTTAACATCTAAAATATGCGTTAATATTTTTAACATCTACTCTAGACGTAGGTTTATTGTCTATTTTTTTAAGAAAAATTTTTTTAAGTGATGACATTTTGCAACCTGTGAAGTATTTTGTTGGTGGGGATATAAATTCGTTAACATTTTTGGAAGTCTACTTTGAAATATGCAATAAGAACTTAAAAATTTTTTCTTTGACTGAGTAAAGTCATTTTTCCCTAATGAAATAAT
The DNA here is from genome assembly GCF_002837175.3 of Physeter macrocephalus. NCBI lineage: Eukaryota > Metazoa > Chordata > Mammalia > Artiodactyla > Physeteridae > Physeter > Physeter macrocephalus. Next base: position 44,898,356 of record NC_041223.1, read on the forward strand.
CAAGAGGTACATATATATGTCAAGATATATTAATATCAAGACCAATATATAATGGTGTTCATTCACAATATTATTAACACTAATAAGCTAGAAATAACTCAAATGTACAACTACTGAGGAACAGATAAATTATGGTACCTACCTGAATGGATAATGAGTCATCAGTAAAATTTTCTTGGAAGAATAATTAATGCCGTATGAAAAGGCTCTCAATACTAGTGTTAAGTGGGAAAACAATATACACATAAAAATAAAAATATAAACAAACAGATGGAACGGTAGAGAGATCTACAGATCAATTTGCATGAAAACGATCCAAAACGAAAATATAAAAACATTTGACTTTCTCTGGATGGAACAAATTATATGTGATTACATTTTCCCTGTTACAGCAACTATGAGAAAGTTTAATCTAAAATGGTTCATTCAAAATAATGTGATATATTAAAAAGAAACAATGAAATAATCTACATACATGCAAACAACAAGGAATCAGACTGGCCCAGGTTTAAAACCTGGTTCAGCCATTCACTGTAACTTTGGGTAAATTACTAACTTTTCTGAGTCTCAGTATGCTCTTTTATAAATGGGAATAGTAATTCCCAATAGCTGAGATCCCATGTTTACAAAACCCAGGATTATGCCTAAGACAGTTTATTCTTCCTTCCTTCTAATTTGACAGTAAACAGAAATTACTGTATTCTAATAAATGTAATGCACAGGCAACTTGGTAAAACTGAATTTCAAACCATAATCGCAAATGGTACTTTCAAGAGAAAGTTAAAATGGGTTAATAGGTCAAATTAGAAACTTACCTGTTCTTGAACATCTTCATGCTCTGAATTAAGAAGTTTGATAAAAATTGGAACAGCCCCAGTTTCAATCACTACTTTGGTATGTAGAAAAGTTCCAGATGCTATATTAGTTAATGCCCATGCAGCTTCAAACTAAGGAAAAACAAAAGTAGAATAAATGAAAGCACCCAAAAAATGTCAGAAAGGGGAAGAAAGGAAGAAGAGAGGGAGTAAAGACTTAGCTGAACAAGTCGGAGAGAAAGACTGACTTACGATTAATAAGATTTAATGTGAAATCAGATTTGATAGGTAAAAATGCTTTATTTTTAAAAAAGGACTCTTCAATCTGGAAAAATAAGAACTGAGAAGAATATAATAAAAATTTACAAAATCATGAGCAATAAATGAACACATTTGAATTTATAATTCATAAAACTCCTAATGTTTACAATTAGGGAGCCAGGTATTCTAAAGCAAGCAGTGTAAAAATAAATGAGACACTATTTAATAGAGTAATAGTATATCTATGGAACTTAGAATCATAAAAGGTATTTTTGTTTCCCTAGGCATCATCTAGTGCTAACCTTAGAATAATAAAAGGTATTTTTGTTTCCCTAGGCATCATCTAGTGCTATCCTCCTCACTTAAGAAATAAGAAAATTGTAAGTCCAGACATTTAGGTGATTTGTTCAAGGTCAAAGAGTTCATTATTAGCAGATATCTTTTAAAACATGTGCCGGCCAAACAAAATTTGTTTGTGGGCCAATCTGGCATGTAGGCCCCCAGTTTGAGGCCTCTCTATTAGATCAATGTTTCGAACTAGCATATTTCATATGAACTTGGATAATATGGCACAGCATATAGCTGCCCCAAGAGCACACTGCTGAATTTCATTAGGTTTCAAGTATAATGATTAATAAACACTCAAATCCCCAATATTCTTCTTGAACACTGCATGCTCTCTGCACATGTTATTCTCACAACCTGAAATTAATTTCCTTTTTTCAGCCTGTTAAACTCTCATTCACCCTCAAGACTAGCCATGCGACACTACTAAACCAAAAAAAAACCCAGATAAGTTGCCATGTTCTCTGTGCTCCCAAAGCACTCTGTGTATTATTTTGTTAGAACTAACTGTACTATGGTATCACAGATCTGTTTATGTGTTTGTCTCCCCCAACAGAGTGAAGAATTTCTGCAGAAAGGGACAATATCTTACTCAATTTTTTAACTACAATGCCTTATACAATGTATTGCTTAAACTAACACTCAATTTTATTCATTCATATTCACTCATTTCTTCTTTCAATCACTTAGAATTAAAGAGCCAAATAATAAACTAGTTATCAGGAGGCTTAGGTTTTAGTCTGGACTCAGAGCTTATGAATAAGGCAAATGGACTAGATCATGAGCTCCAGTCCTTTCAACACTATCACCTAAAGACTCTGAACACTAATTGACAATGACTATACTATGGATAAAAAGGGTCTTTTCCTCAGACACCCTTGTTTTAAACATTCTCAACAATTTTTCAGCATAAAGCTCATGATGGTTAATAGTCACAGGTTCAACACATTCCTTTGCTTATACCTAGATGTGAGGACCTTTGCCAAATTACTCAGATAAGTGGAACACAATTCTAAGTTGTAATTTCAACAACTATTACTCAAATACTAGTAAAAGTCCTCCATGACCAACAAGAGCATTGAGAAATTAGGTGTAGGTCTTGTGCAATTCCTGATAGATATAATTCCACCCTGTACACTTACTTAAGAATATTTATAGCAATGAAAGTCAGGAAGAACAATCTTAAACAGTAAACTACCTGCAAACGTCAGTAATTTACTATTAGTAGCCAGTTATTTGGAAGACATCTTAAAATTTTCACTATAGTATAACTGAGAAGCAATGCTCTTTAGGACAAACCTAACTTTGGTCACATTTTAAGTAGATTATACTGATTCTTTCTTTTTTCCAAAAAAGAACTAATCAATCAGATAAAAATTTTTAAGAGGTACAAGAGTTTATACTAAAAAGTTACAACTTTAGTTAGCTAAGAGCCAAAATAAAATTTAACCATTAAATTAACATTTTGGTTTATGGTTTTCTAAAACAAAAGTTATTAAAGATTGACAATTACAAAATTTTTCTTAACATTAGGAATGATTTTATATATTTTTCCCAAAATTGTTTAATTAAATAACAGTTCCCAGAAAAACTTAGCATTGCAACCTTGACCAAGGCAAGACAGGTAGCACCACCTTTAATTGCCAAGTATTTACTGAATGTTTACAATATACTCAGTACTGTAGAAGCTGCTTTCACTAGACACATTAATCCTATGTCATTTCTAGAAAAAGATTAAGAAAGTAAACTACAGAACTCACTTGTAATGTACAATTTTCACTTCTTTCAAGAAATTTCACAAATCTCTGCACAACTCCTGGTTTCTGTATAACTTGATCAATTGGTGGATTAGGTTCTGAAAATTAAAAAAGAATTAAGTTATTACATAGACACAAAAACACAATGATCTGGACCCTATGCCAGTTAACAGGGCACATAAAATAACTCTTTCCTAGGTTTCACTGATCCAGTTTAAAACTCTTAGCTGGATGTAGCTGAAGAAAATAAATGTTCTCATAATTGCAATGTTTACTGCAAAAAAAAAAAGCAAATTGTTTTTCATTACCATAATAATATAAGAAAATTTTAAAATATTTCCTATACAAATACTTATAATTCATAAATTGAAGGCTATTTAGGAGGTCACCTTCACAATATGGGAATATTTCAGTCCAATACTCAAAATACCAATCGAAGGATAATGTGTCTTCTAATTCTTCATAACCATATTCCAATTTCCAGGGATGTCTCTTTCACTATCAACCATGAACTGCCTAATGTCTTTCAGCTAGATAGGTTCTATTTTGTCAGGGTATTATTTATTATTTACAAAAATGATATTGAACTACCTAGAATTCTTGATAAATTCTCAAGAAATGCTGAGGACTTTTGAGAATCATAAAATCTCTAAGAAATTTTAAAACAAAGATATGTAAATTGAAAAAAAAGATATTTCTGGGACTTCCCTGGCGGTCCAGAGGTTAAGACTGCACTTCCAATGCAGGGGGCACGGGTTCGATCCTTGGTTGGGGAACTAAGATCCCACATGCCGCAGGGCACAGCCAAAACAAAACAAAGATATTTCAGCTCCCAATAATATAAGTACCAAGAATTCTTTCTCCTCCCTTGGCTTCAGCATCAAGTACACTCTTGTGGTTCTCCAGGAACTTCTTCGCTGTTGTTCCTTTGGGTTAGTTTTCTCCATTATTTATTCTCCTCCTAGAAAATTTATTTCTAGGAAATCCCCTCCTAGAAAATCTATTTCTATTTTATTTCTATTTTGCTAATTCAGTTATCACTTACCATTCACAAATCTAACCCCCGTAAATTCTTCTTTCCTAGATTCTGTACCACATTTTTAAGTGCTTATGGTTACATTTTCCCCCCACAGCTTCTTTAAAATGTAGCATAAACAAAACCAAACTTATAATATCACTATGCTTATTCCTTCCCCTTGCCCTGTACTCACCACCCAAATTTGTCTGAGCTATCTGTCCACCTGGTTACACGAGAGAAATCTCATTTCCACTTCTGACTCTTCCTTTTCTTAACTCCTGTTTGAGTATGTTACTGATCATAAATAATGTTTAATCAGTAGAATTAATAAATGAATGATAACAATAAAATGTCTACAAATCCTGCTTGTTTGATATAGAAAAACCTTATTATTAAGTTTTAAGTCAGTTTAAATCTTAGAAATCGTGTTCTCAACTGTTAAGAAAGATTTATTTAGGAATGGACTTCTTGGTAATTCCCTGGAGGTCCAGTGGTTAGGACTCCACTTTTCCGCTACAGTGCGCACGGGTTCCATTCCTAGTCGGGGAACTAAGATCCCACAAGCTGCATGGTGTGGCAAAAAAAAAAAAGGAATGGACTTTTTTCTTCCTCTTCTTCTTTTTTCTACAAATCTGCTATCTTTCCAACTTGCTCAAAAATTGGGAGATTTCTGCAAAATTAGTAAAGTTAAAACTATAAAGTTTTGTTTGGGTGTTCTAAATGAAAAGTCTGGATTCTTCAAAATGTAAATTCCAGACCATAGCTTAAACTGTTCTTATAGTTATAAAACATCAACAAGATAAAATAATATATATTATTAATGCCTTTATTCCCATCTTAAAAAAAATCAAAACAAAGTTATTAGGTTGTGATTACCATCTTTACCTTCCAGTTTTTTCTCTTTTCCCAAAAGAAAATTCTAAATCTACTTTCCCCTTATTTTTGTAAAGGACAAAATTTTGTCTTGCTCTTTTTGAGCAGAGAAGAAAGGGGAGGTTGAGAAAAGGAAGTAAACATAGAAAATTGGTTTTCTAGTTAGAGGGTGGGGAGAAGTGGGTATTGAGACTACCTGAATATGTAGATAAAGAAATATAGACATAGATATATATATATATAGATTTAAGAACCCAAATATGATCTCTTCCTGGGGAATTACTTTACAGTTACTTTCATCTAAAAGAAAGCAATTGGGCTTCCCTGGTGGCGCAGTGGTTGAGAGTCCGCCTGCCGATGCAGGGGACACGGATTCGTGCCCCGGTCTGGGAGGATCCCACATGCCGCGGAGCGGCTGGGCCCGTGAGCCATGGCCACCGAGCCTGCGCGTCCGGAGCCTGTGCTCCGCAACGGGAGAGGCCACAACAGTGAGGGGCCCGTGTACCGCAAAAAAATAAATAAATAAAATAAAATAAAAATAAAATAAAAGAAAGCAATTAAAGTGTGCTTGGATCATCAAGTAATCTAACAAGTATCACGAACTTTTAACTTTTACACTGATATTATACTGACAGAATAATAGCCTACCTTATCTTATAAAGGTGATGAACTATTACAGAGAAGACTTAGTCAATATGGCAATGTAAACATAAGTAAAATAGAGGAATATCTGCTTCAGCACTGAAGACTAATCAAGAGTCATCCACAACAAAAAAGCCTTGGAGAAACAAAACTGGGATTGAAGAAAAGAACAATTTGTGATTTACATCTATAAGAGTGGCCATGATAGGGAAGTAAATAACAGATTCTAGAAAAAGGTCACTATCATGACTTAAATCAGAGGAGTTCTATTTCTATTTCTAGCTCCAGTTCTAGTTCTAGCTCCTTCCCCATATTTCCTACAGTGATGGATCAAGGAAAATTATAGTAAATCTAATATTCTTCTAGACCTAAAATATTTGGCAGGAACTCACATCAATCAGCAAAAGAAAGTATCTATAATTCCTGACATATGCCCAACCTGGGCAAACATAATCCCACTACAAGAAACAGAAAAATCATTGAATCTATGAAAAAGATGCTATATTTTAAAAGATATAGAACACCCTGAGGAATTAGGAATGAAGATAAAATCTTATGACTAAAGAATTCAATAATAGGGAAGTTGTGGTATAAAAACTGGTGGCAAACTCTTAATATTCTTAAATACAATTAAATCTAAATTAATTCTGTTAATTGGTTATAACATAATACATATGCCAAAAAGAAATCGTAAAAGAGAATATGGTAATGTAAAAATTATTGATGTGTTACTATTAATATGTTTAACTTATTTTTTTTAATTAATGTTTTAATTTAAAAATATTAATCTGACTAAAAAAAAAATCCAAATTAAAAAAACAAAAACTGTGGAATATGGTGATGAAGAGGAAGCTACTCTTAATTTTATAGGGTCTCCTAACATTGCTAAGCTACTTTTGCTTGGAAGATAAGGGATGGAAAAGGAAAATTAAAGGTACTTATGAAAAAGAACTACAATAAGAAAGCAAAGGTAATAGCCTGTAATCTGTGCTGAACTGAACACAAGATTTCTTTTATTCCTCATACGTTACTAAATTTTGTCTTTCAGGAAGATACGGCAGCTAGCCAAGGGCAATTTCAAAATCTTATCAGCTCATGTATACAGCTCAATATAATTAGAATTACTAATCCTATAAATTCCATGTATGAAAGACGAGATAGACTAAGGGTTAAATTTTTATTTAATAAGGAATTTTTATAAACTCAATATAAAATTGGATAAATAAAATAAATAGGCAAATTGTAAATTATAAAGGTCAATAATAAAAAATATTCAACTTAGGTGCTCAAAAACTGCCACACTATAAGCACTATTATATAACCATCTTTTTCTTTTTTAAAGATAGTTGTGTTGGTAAGAATATAGTGAAATGAATATCTGCACAAACTAAAGATGGGAATGTAAATTAATACACTGTTTATTCCCTTTGACTCACAATTTCACTTTTATAAATTCATACTAAGGAAGCTTTAGGTTATACAAGGATTTATGTAGCTTTGCTTATAATAATCAAAAATTGGTGAATCACTTTGCTGTATTCCTGAAATTAACACAACATTGTAAATCAACTATACCCCAATATAAAATACAAATTAAATTTTTTAAAATTTGGAAAAAAATATGATTGATGATTATTCATTTTACAGTCATGCTCTGATGTTATGCTGCCATTTTAAAAAAATGTCTGAGGGCTTCCCTGGTGGCACAGTGGTTAAGAATCCACCCGCCAATGCAGGGGACACGGGTTCAAGCCCTGGTCCGGGAAAATCCCATATGCCACGGAGTGACTAAGCCCGTGCGCCACAACTACTGAAGCCCACTCGCCAAGAGCCTGTGCTCCACAACAAGAGAAGCCACCGCAGTGAGAAGCCCACACACCACAACGAAGAGTAGCCCCCTGCTCGCTGCAACCCAACACACCCAAAAATAAATTAATTAATTTAAAAAAAATCAGCTGATTTTGACCACAGATGTATGGGTTTATTTCTAGACTTTCAATTAAATAAATAAATAAAATAAAAATTTTTTAAAGTCTGAAAAATATTTCTACAAGAATTTAAAAATATGTATTTCTAACTTTCTTTCTTGGCAATGGGACTAATTTGGGACTATATTTGCTTCTTTAAATCCTTTTATATTTGCAGATATTCTACAATCAACATGCGTTACTTTGATAATATAATGTTTCAAAAAGAGATGTTATTTAAAAATATATTTTAGAGAAAAATTAAGACCTACTGGCAAAGAAAGTACCTTAAAATAAAAAAGTATAATAAATAAAACTGTACTACAAATTCTTGTAACATCAAATAAGCATACTGAAAATAATTCTTGCCTTTAGAAAGCAGCTTTCTAAATTTCTGTGTTGCTGTTAGCTGTTGATCAGCATTATTAGAAAAAATCATCTGAACCATATCTGTGGTAATAACTTCTTCCTAAAACACAGAAAATACAATTGTTATTTAAATATTTTGCATTAGTAATTTTGCTGTATCATCTCTGTAATACTGTTGAAATATAATTTGAAATACGTTTTTGTAATATCTACCTCTGGAATGGGTACAGTGGAACTGATATCCGGATCCTGGATAGGATTTTCTAACATAGATTCATCATTTCTGGGCAAAGAGACATTTCGGCGTTTGAATAACTGTAATAAAGAGAAATAACTTAATATATTGAGCTTTCCATAAAACACTAAATTCCCATAGAATTATATTTTTCCTTTACTGAACAAAACAATAATTTTATCATTCAAAATTCTGAATATTTTAGTATTTCTTAATCATCATATCATAACAAATTTATGAGAAGTTTTGGGGCTAAATTAGCTCTTGTCCTGTAGACTGCTTCTTAATCTCAGGTCTTTTACCAATGTCTAGTAGCATAAGCAGAGTACACATTAATATTTTACAGCACTTGGAAAACCACATATGCCTATACTAAATTATGAGATGTCTAAGAAGAAAATCTTAGTTAAAAAGCAAATCTGTTATATGAGTGAGATAATGTGGTATATTAACAGAGTTGTACATTAGATTAACAAGGAATAGAGAGCAGCTCTCAGGAAAGAGGACCCTATGCTTATTAACTCAGGAGTGAATATAAAGAAAAAAAACAGAGGAGGAAAGAGATATGGTCAGGTCACTGAGAAAGATTTATAGGTACATCTCATAAATCAAAATTGATGAAAAAATCTGGTATCACATACTTTTCGATAGCTAAATAAATTCTGCTGTTCCTCAGTCTGTACACAGTTCTCTTTCTATTCATTTATTCAAGAGATTTTTCTTTTTTGAGTACCTACTGTAATATAGTAGAGACTATGTTAGCTACTACAAATAGGGGAACGACAAATAGTCATATTTCTAAAACAGGCCTTTTTCTGCTTTCTTCATTGCTAGTCCTTTTTACACATTAGTTTTAATTCATGTATGTGAGGACCATATCCTCCTAATTATTTATGAATACTTCTAAATTTAGGTATATCCTGGAATGAAAAATGTTGAGATGCATTCTTTTAATTTTTCTATTCCTTATGTCACACATATAAAGTTCAAACAGAGAAGGCTAAGAGGTCTGCCTGATAGACTATAGGAGGAACAGTATGAATAGCATAGGAAAACAATTATAATTAATGTAGGGGCAAGGGCTATGAAACTCAGAAAGCAACAAATGAATACAATTAATGTTTTTCTAGGGGCAAATTTTACAATGACAAGTGGAAGTGATCTAAATAGGCTCAAGAGTAAAAATTTCTTAGCACTGGAGCAGAAATATTAATGTAAAAGGTTTATCAATGGAACGGAAAAGCCATTCTTGTCGGTGATTAAAAATAGCACAGGATTCTGATTCGTGAATTTGCTAATATTATTACTGGAGCCTAATAAATTAAAAAATATACTTACCCATATTCAATTGCCTAAAACATTTTTTTCATTTAAAATTATCTAAAAATTAGCAGCAATAATAATACTACTTCTAAACTCGTTATATAATGTTTTTATGTTAACAGAATTAAATATTTTAAAACACCTACCTGTTCTTCCCTTTTTTGTTTTCGCAGCTGTATTCCTTCTTCTTCTCTTCGTCTACGCATCTCTTGGGGATTTAGGGCTTTATTCTTATAACTTTTCATTCTATAGTTATCTTTCCCTGGACTAGCCATGGCATCTTAAGATTAGGAGAGAAGAAAACAGATACTGATAACTCTCAAAACAACACAAGATGTTTACTCTAGGGCAATTAAATTCAGGCTAATGGATTAAATAGACCAACAAAACCCATTCTGAAAATTATGTACAAAGAATACATTTCCTCACCGCCATATCAAAATTGGAGCAAAACGACCAAATATTTTAGAACTTAACTATCAAATAAGAGATTTTGGTCTAAACACAAAGTCATTACCCTAATTTCACTGATTCTGAGATGCACTCCCCCATCCCTGGTATTTTAAACTTTCTGTAAGTGAGATGCATCTTAAAATTACTGTCAGCCAGGAACTAATCATGAAATAGTTGGGTAAGAAACTTCTAAATTACAGCTTATGGAAAGATCAAGAAATAACCAGCAATGAATTGTCTTATTTTCAATAAAATATGGTATCAGGCTTCAGTAAGCACACCTCACATATTTATTGGGGTCTGTCTTCTCTCATTTACTTAAGGCACTGCCTAAAGAACTAAAGCCACACAGGTCATGACCTGAGTTATGACTGCCTTACCAGTTTTCAGTACTAGAGTATAATTAGTTCTTTAAAATACTGAAATACTTCTACTTTTTTTTTTTTTTCAGTACACGGGCCTCTCACTGTCGTGACCTCTCCCGTTGCGGAGCACAGGCTCCGGACGCGCAGGCTCAGCGGCCATGGCTCACGGGCCCAGCCGCTCCGCAGCATGTGGGATCTTCCCGGACCGGGGCACGAACCCGTGTCCCCTGCATCGGCAGGCGGACTCTCAACCACTGTGCCACCAGGGAAGCCCACTTCTATTTTATTTTTAAGTAGTTTTATTATAAATTTTTTTAAAATTAACATTTATATAAACATTTTTATAAGTATATTTAAAATATGTATTTTATATAAATATAAAATTGTATATTTAAAATATATATTTTATATAAATATAAAATTGTATATTTGAATGTATATAATAGTTTTAGAAAAATAGTTATAAACACTTCTTAGTATTATATTAATATTTTGGTATTATTGGAAACAAATACAAAATTACTAATATTATAACCTATCCTGCATTTACACATTAAAAAAAAATCAGTCTAAAGCAGGGTTTCAATTTGAATTTAATATGAGAGATAATTAATGCCTATCTAGAATATTATTCTGATAAATTCTGATGACATACCCATGTATAGCCAGAGAGAATGCTGTAATCAATTAGCACTTATGAAGTAAACAGGAGAGAAAGAGAGATGGGCATTTATATGCCATCCCTGATATAGAAAAGCTAGATTAATGAACTGGCAAATTATATTTTAAGTAGTAAAGTACACTAAAACATAAGCATTAAATCCTGCAAGAGCACAGAAGACACAGAAACTAACTGTGCCTTACGGAGTTCTGAAAGTTTTCCCAGTTAACCTGTCTTAAAGGATGAGCAAGAATTTGCCAGGGAAGAGGATGAAAGGGGAAAAAGAAGGGAACAAGTATTTCAGACAGAGGGAATATATGTAAACACAGAATTCATGAAGAAGCCTGGCATAAACATGGAACAGTAAGAAATCAAGTGTACCTGAACAAGAGGATGCATGGGAGAAGGGGCAGGAGATAAAGCTGGAAAGGTAGGTAAGAAAACATATGCTTCCTGCAATCTGGTTAAGAAATCTGGACTTGATCCTAAGGAATAGAATTAAAGAAATTAAAGTGAAGGTTGTTTCAAGCTTTGATGATAAAGACCTAAACTAAATTAGTAGCTGTGCTGAAAAATATAGAAGACAGATTGATTCCAGAAACATTTCAGAAATTGATTCAATAAGAATTAGAGGCCAAATGAATGTAAGGAATATGTGGTAAGGAAGAAAAAGGAGTTGAGGATGACTCCATAGTTTTTAGTGTGAGCCATTTCAGTATAATGACAAAATAACCCAAAATAGGGAATACCGATAGAGGAACAGTGTGGTGGTTTTGTTTTCTTGCCTCCATGTTTTTGAGATGAAAATAATGAATTCAATTGTTTTATTTTTCATTTACATACAGCAAAAATCACTCTTTCAGTACTATGAATTTGACAAAATGCACAGGCATATAACCAACACAATAAGATACAAAACGGCTTCATAACTCCCCCCAAAATTTCCTCATGCTGCTCCTATTAGTCCTTCTCCCACTCTTAAAACCTGACAACCACTGATTTGTTTTCTACTTCCATAGATCTTCCTTTTCCTGAATTCCACATACACGAAATAATAACAGTATGTAGTCTTAATTGGCTTCTTTCACTTAGCATAGTGCATCTATAAGTCATCCATATTGTTGGCACGTATCAATAGATTATTCCTCCTTATCGTTGAGTAATATTCTATTGTACAGATATACCACAGTGTATCCATTCATTAACTGAAGGACATTTAAGTTGTTTCTAGTTTAGGGCAGTTAGGAATAAATCTGTTATAAACATTCATGTACAGGTTTTTGTGTAAAAGTAAGTTTTCATTTCTCTCGGGTAAATACCTAGGAGTAGGACTGATGAATAATACGACAAGCGTATACTTCGCATTTTATAAGAAACTGCCAAACTACAAAGTAACTATAACATTTTGCATTCCCATTAGCAACATATAAGAGTCCCTGTTACTCTGTATCCTGGCTGTACACTTGGTATTGTTAGAATTTTGTTATTGTTAATTGTAGCCATTCTAATGGTATACAGTGACTTTAATTTTAAATGTGTTAAATTTACAGTACATAGGGCACAAACAGAAGGCTTTTATTTATGGATGGTTAAAAATATGAGTCAAAACTCAGGAGAAGAGTGCTGAATGATAATCCAAGAGCATTAGAGCTATAAAAGAAAGATGCCCAAAGGAGAAATCTTAAGGATATTCACATTTCAGTGGAAAATGGAAAGAGCAAAGGAAACCAAAAATAAATAGGAGGATCAGAAGAAAGTAAGAGTCATGAAAAAGAAGGGAATTAAAAAGATAAAGGAGTATTTCAGTTGTAGTAGCACTAAAAACAGGTCACCCAATTTGTTCATTCATTGATTTATCCAGCAAATTTAAGTGCCTACAATAAGCCAAGTACCATAGGAAGGAAGCAATAGATTTGATAATTAGGTCACTGGTAAAGATATTGAGAGAAATTTCATTAGTGGTGGAGCTAAAGGTCGAATGGAATGGGCTGAAGACTTCACAAGGATTTAAAACTTTGTGCCTCTGAACTTTTATTATTAACTTTCTTAATAATAACAATGTTTAGCATTATTCTCTACTTCATATATAAAAATTCTGTCACATTAATAAAAGCTTAGGCTCTTGGAATAGAAAAACAGAGATCAGAGTTCATGACAGAGCAAACTGGGCTTCAACATTAGTTGCTGAATTACGTTCAACAGTATAAAATATCTTAGCAAAATGAAATGTTTGCAGCAATAAACCTCTTTAATATACTTACCATCTATACATTAGGCATCTTCTAGGCCACTGGCCTCTAAACTTTTTGATCACATATCCTATGTACACAAAATACGTTCGGAAATTCCATGTACACAAAATACATTTGGGAATTCATCCTCAATATGTTTATTTATATACATGTATTACTAGCTTAATAAACTATCCCATTATAAATTCACAGATAGAAAATTTTTTTAAGAAACAGAGTAGTTTTAAAAGGTAAGCAAACAGAAGTTCTAATATCTTCTCCCCACATCTGATTGAATCACCTTGTGCCTCCCAACACACACAGCAGACACTACTCCTTAATACCATCAGTCTAGGCAATGACATTAAAACCTTTCAATATAAATGTTAACCAAATAAAATCTAGCCCCAACAACTCATACATCATTTGTTCCTTTTTCTTCTGTAGTACTAACTTCTTGTCTCTTATTTAACATCCCCATCCTCACTGCAGTTGCTTCAAAGGGGATGTAAAGTTCAAAGAAAATGATCTTTAAAGGGGCCTCACCCAAGGGGATTGTTTCTTTCTCTGGATTATAGCTTAAATAACTACTGTACTTCAAAGGCTGCTGTCTCATACAAGTTATTTTAAATATAAGAAATGCTATTCAAACACTGTAAAGTTGCCAGAGGAATTATTTTTCAGTCATAAGCTATTTTTTCACTCTGCTCTTTGAAAAACTGCTGATGTTGGGCAAACAACTGGAATCCGAACTTTTTCTAATATATATTAACGGAATTTCTTGTCTCCATAAAGCCTCCATTTCTAGGGGATAGGGTGGCTGTTAGTAAAATTACAAGATCAGTACAAAGGGGAAAGTGCACCAACCAGAAGATCTAAAGGACAGACCCGTTTGTTTACCAAGAGGGAAAGTCACTTTCTTACAAAATATAAATCACTGAATGTTGTAATTAAGAGACCTCAAATCAGAAGGCTTTTTTAAAAAAAAAAAAATGTGTTCAAAAAGCCGAAGAGTTAATGCCCATGTCGTATTCTTTTGAAGTATCACTATCCCGTTTAACAGCTTTCACGTCCTTTCATCTCTTACGCATTATTGAGGAGACACGATTAAATTTTCATCTTGGAAGTGAGCTGGCCGACTATTAGACAGAAGCAACTAAGCCACGCTCGCCCGCGTCAGGACTGAGCCCTTCCTGGCACCTGCATCCAGGTGGAGGGCAGCTCGTGGAGGTAGAGGGTGCGACCTAACATGTGTAGGCCCCTGGGACCGAACCTGCCTTATTCTGGACACGGTGAAACTTCTAATAAGCTGAGCCGCGGGACAGACTGCTAAGCCCCAGAAGTGACAGGCAACGTTTGACAAGACCGTGTACCAAAAGAAGGAACTACCGAGAAACAGTGGAGCAGAGCGGCGAGAGGATGAGATCCTCTACCTGAAGCTCCTTCAGAGGACCAGCCCGGCTCTCGGAGAGGCTCAGTGCTCCCCGCGACTTCGCCTCCTCAAGAGAAAGGTCCGGCTGCCACGCCCCCGCCACCAATCTCTCCCTCTGGGGAAGCTGAGAAAATCCCGGCTTGGCCTGGTCCTGAACCCTTTGTAGGGGAAGGGGTAGATCAAAACAGTGGCCTCAGGAACTAGTAGCTCCCAAAGGGACCAAACCCGAGGCTCACCCAACCTGTCCAGTGTCACTCCTACTTACCTATTAATGTGGCACAATCGGCGCTCTGACTTTCCAGTCCCCAGCTGCGGCGTCTGCTGCGGTAACAGCTGGGTCACCACTCCGCCCCTAGCGATGAGCCTAGAGACCAAGCTCGCAACTCAAGATGGCGGCCTCCTGCGCCCCTCACCCGAGACCCCAAGGCTCGCCTCCCAGAAGCCCTTGCACGCGGCGGCGGCGGCGGCTGCGGCACTGACCAGCAGAGGAGGCGGAGAGAAGCGGGCACCTCAGCTGCACCCACCCATGGGGGAGCCGGCTCCTGCCCGGACTCCGGGATTTTAACCCGGCGCGGTTGCCGTTGCAGGAGTGTGTCCTACTGCCCTAGTCCTCCGTACCAGCTCTCAGTCTTTCATTCACCTATTCGTTGGTTTGCTCACCCATCCATCCATCCACACATTCATTTGTTCATTTTACAACGTGGTATATTGATGGAGGGCATAATCTGTGCCAGGCATTGTTTGATATTGGAGGTACAACACTGTACACAACGGATAAAAATCTTAACCTCATGGAGCTTTATTTCCTTCCTACATTCTCTGCTCATTTGTTTCAAGCGTTTCAGTTAGCTATTTATTTAAATTTTTGGATTCTGTAACATCTGTGGATTTTTGACAAAAAAGTAGTCACTGATATATGAAATAAATAACTCCAGATAAAGTACTCTAAATTATTATAACACATATATAGCCTTGTAATCCACCCTGGGGTTGAACAAGCAGTATTGAAAACAGACTGTTTTCTACATCTAGTGTTAGGCACAGAATATGCAAGTTAACACGATTCCTTCCCCGAAGAAACTCCTATTTTCCATCTCTTGTTCTTTTTGTTCTCTTTTCTGAGAAATTTTTTGGGTTATCCTACAGCTCTCCATTGATGTCTTTTTTAAAATTCTGCTATTGTATTTTTTGAATCCCAAGAGCTGTTTCATATTTTTAATTCAGGGATCAAGATAGCGTTATCTTGTAACCTTGAGGCAAGAACGTGTCTTTGTCATCCTCCATAGTTCTGAGTTTGGCACGCTGTAACATTATAAGCCCTTTATTGATAACGTAATAGACTGCTACTCAGTCAGGCCCTAGATAGTGGGTATTGTGGATTCGTGTAATGCCCTAGGACCTGCCCTCTCCTCGTAAATTAGGCGTTGGAACCTTGTTGGGAAGGTGCAAAAAGACTACGACTCCCAGAATGCACTACAACCCAGATTAGCGTGGAGCGGTGCATGCTGGGAGTCCTTTCCTTCCCTTCCGGGGAGTAGAAAAAGAGATTTGAATTCGTTCCTGGAGGCTGAAGCTTTTCGGAGTCCCTCGTTCTCTTCTCGGTTCACCGTGAGTCTCTGGGCCCTCCGAAGACGAAGCCAAGCAGAGGGCAGTGTGGCCGGCCTGTGGCCGACTCTCCAGGCCGGTAGGAAGTGACCGTTCAGCCCTGGTTCCCTGGGCCCAACGCTTTGACCCAGTTAGTATCGGGGCTGGTTTCCTGTCCTGGCCCGGGACGCTGGCATGGACCCTTGGGTGGGCTCCGGCACTTCTCGCCGGCCTCCGTACATCTCTCATCCCCTTGTGACCTAAGTGTTGAGTTGAAGCGTATCCTTCTGCGTCCAGCTGTGTCCCAGCTCGGGCAACGTAGAAACTTCTCTGCGTGTGACGTTCTTTCCACTGGGGGTTTGGGAGAATTTTCATCTAAAATCAGAGACTATGTTCACTTATCTGAAGGGAAATGGAAAAAAGGACAAAGTTGGGAGTTCTTAGAAAGCTACATTTATTTAAATGATGGGAATAGTTTCCTTATTTTTCATTTCCTGTTTGTTTTCTGAATAGTTTAAGCTGAACGGTAGTCTGTAGTAGAAAGGTTGTGACGGTGATTGCTTTTTGAAAATTACTTCTTAGCGAAATCACCTTTGTGTCAGTAGCCAGTACTTTATTTGTCCGTGAAACCCAGAAATGACTGCTGATTTAGTACAACTCGTTTTGTAGACCGAACCTCAAAGAGGTGAGATGTCTCACCTAAAATTATGAAACCTGAGATTATAATCCAGTTCTCTTTGACTCTGGAATCAGTGCTGTTTTCTATTATGCTCACTCGGCTTTTATTTTTTTGGGTGGAGAGTACAGCCTCTGGAGCGTGACTGGGTTAGCATTTTGGCTAACCATTTTCTGGCGCTGGTGACATATCTGAGCCAGGGTTTCCTCCATATAGAATGATAATATTGATGCTTGAATTGGTTTGATATATGTAAAGCTCTTTAACTGTTATTATAAAGATTTGTTTATTTACCCAATTCATTATTAATAATTTTTTTTTTTTTTTTTTTTTTTTTTTTTTTTTTTCAGTGGTATGCGGGCCTCCCTCTGCTGCGGGATCTTCCCGGACCGGGGCGCGAACCTGGTTCCCCTGCATCGGCAGGCGGACGCGCAACCACTGCGCCACCAGGGAAGCCCCATTATTAATAATTTTAAAGTTTTGTATTTAGATATATCAGTTGATAAGGTTTCTTCTCTTTGTTTTCTCTTACTTGACTTATTTTACCTGGGCAAGTTTATAAACGTTATTTTTTCTCTACCTCAGTCCAGAGACACACTTTTTGAAAATTTTTCAAAAATTATTTACTTTAATTTGCATTATTATTGCCTTTGTTTTATCGAAACCATGAACTTGAAATACAGTAGTGAAATTTTGGTTGACATTTATAAATAAATTTGTGTATTTGAGGAACAGTAAGAACATTGACAATTTCTTCATGTAAATAATCCAGTTATAAATAACAAATATAATTGCTCGAAATCATTTTACAAAATGTATTTTCTTCAACTCCTACTTTCTTTTTTTTTTTTTTTTTTTTTTTTGCGGTATGCGGGCCTCTCACTGTTGTGGCCTCTCCCGTTGCGGAGCGCAGGCTCTGCGGCCATGGCTCACGGGCCTAGCCGCTCGGCAGCATGTGGGATCTTCCCGGACCGGGGCACGAACCCGTGTCCGCTGCATCGGCAGGCGGACTCTCAACCACTGCGCCACCAGGGAAGCCCCCAACTCCTACTTTCTAACTTAAAATAATATTGTATTCTTTTCTAGTTACCTGCTGTACCATGCTATCTTGCAATATATGTGGTGAAACAGTAACCTCAGAACCAGACATGAAGGCTCACCTCCTAATTGTTCACATGGAAAATGAAGTTACATGTCCATTTTGCAAGTTGTCAGGTGTGAGTTATGATGAAATGTGTTTTCATATTGAAACTGCTCATTTTGAGCAAAATGAACTAGAAAAAAACTTTGAGAGGATTAATACAGTACAGTATGGAACTTCCAATAGCAGGAAGGACAGCACCCTACAGTGTAGAATGGAAGTTAATTCAAGTATTCATTCAGCTTGTGCATCTAATCATCCGAAAATTTCAGCTCAAGGCCCGCCTAACAATGGTATTTTAAAACATAAAGGCTTTTATTCAGAGAACTTAACTGAATCTAGAAAATTGCTGAAAAGTAAGGAAAAACAGTCTGACCGAACCAAAATTAAAGGATCAATTTATGAAGCAATGTATAGTCCTCCTGAATGTCCATTCTGTGGAAAAATAGAAGGTTGTAGTCAAGATATGGAAACTCATGTGAAAACAGAGCATGCCGATCTTTTAGACACTCCATTAGAAGGTAAAGTATTCGTTTTATATAATAAGTAAGTAGCAGTAGTCTCAGTTTAATATGTGGTGTCCCAGAAGTTGGTTTGTAAATGAGATCACTACAAATGTGTTTTCAGTTTGTTTGTAATATTGTTCATTTGCCATTATTGCAATATGAAAATACAATAATGGAAAAGAGTTTTGATGCAAATAATAAATGTTTCAGCTACATTGAAGATAGTTTTAGAAACTTTCTGAGGAGAAATACACTCAGAGTCCAGTTTGCAGAGGCCATTCTTTTATTTACCACCAGCCCAGTGGCATCTGAACTGTCTGGGACTCTGATTTTGTTACCAAGTTCTAGTTTGATTCTGTTATAATCAGAGAACAAACTTTATGGTTTAAGTTCTTTTGAATTTCTTGAAACTTGTTTTATGGCCTAAGGTATGGTATATGGTCTATCTCAGCACATATTCCATAGACACTTGGGGGAAAAATTGTTGGGTCGAGTGTTCTATATTTGTCAATTAGGGTATGTTGTTTGATCGTGTTCAGATCTTCCATGTCCTTGCTGATTTCCTGTCTAGCAGTTCTACCAGTTTTTGGAAGGGAGTTGAAGTCCCTAATTATAATTGTATATTTGTCTGTTTTTCCTTTCAGCTCTATTAGGATTTGTTTCATGTATTTTGAGGCTCTTTTATCGATGCATACACATTTAGAATCATGTATCTCTTTGATACCATTGAGTTTTTAAGAGTAATTTATATATTTTGGATGCAAGTCCTTTATCAGATAATGTGTTATGCAAATATTTTCTCCTGGTCTGAGGCTTGTCTTTTCATTCTCTTAACAGTGTCTTTCACAGTGCAGAAGTTTTACTACTTTTAATGAAGTTCAACTTACTTGATTTCTTCTTTCATGGGTTGTGCTTTTGGTGTTGTATCAAAACACTTTGCCAGAGCCAAGGTCACCTTTCCCACGTTATCTTCTATAAGTTTTATAGTTTTGAATTTTACATTTAAGTCGGATTCATTTGAGTTAATTTCTCTAAAAGGTTAAGGAGAGTGCATAGATTCATTTTTTGAAATTTAATAAATGCTGTTTTTTAGGGAAGTTTCAGGTTCACAGCAAAATTGAGTAGAAAGTACAGAGATTACCCATATACCCCCGTCCCCTTATCCTCACAACCTTCTCCATTATTCAACAACCCATACCAAGTGATACATTTGTTAAAATCAGTGAATCTACAATGACACATCAATATCGCTCAAAGTCCATAGTTTACATTAGGGTTCACTCTTGATGTTGTATATTCTACAGGTTTTGACAAATGTATAATGACATGAACCCACCATTTAGTATTTAGCATCATACAGAATAGTCACACTGCCCTAAAAATCCTCTGTGCTCCACCTATTCATCCTTTCCTCCCCCTGGCCACTGGCAACCACTGGTCTTTTTACTATCCATATTCTTGCCTTTTCCAGAAAGTCGTATAATTGGAATCATACAGTATGTAGCTTTTTCAGATTGGTTTATTTCACTAAGTAATGTACATTTAAGATTCCTCCATGTCTTTTTATGGCTTGATAGCTCATTCTTTTTTTTTAGCATTGAATAATATTCCTTTGGATGTACCACAGTTTATTTATCTGTTCACCTACTGAAGGACATCTTGGTTGCTTCCAGGTTTGGGCAATTATGAATAAAGCTGCTGTAAATGTCCATGTACCGGTTTTTGTGTGGACAGAAAGTTTCAATTCATTTGGGTAAATACAAGGGAATTCATGACTCTGGATCATATGGTAACAGTGTGTTTAGTTTTATAAGAAACTGCCAAACCTTTCCAAAGTGGTTGTACCATTTTGCATTCCCACCAGCAGGGAATGAGAGTTCCTCTTGCTCACATCCTTGCCAGCATTTTGTGTTGTCAGTGGTCCAGATTTTGGTCATTCTAACATATGTGTCATGTTATCTTGTTTTAATTTGCAGTTCCCTAATAACATAATAACATTTTCTGTACCCAGTATCAGCCAGGTCTTGGTCTTGTAGAGGTACCATTTCTTCTGTCTTGGGCGTGCTCCCAACTAGGGCATTTGATCCCAGCGTTCTGCTTTTTTGCTGAATGCTTGAATTCTGCACGTCACCACGCAGTTTGGAGGGTACTGAGAATCCAGCCCCCAAAGTCCATATCTGAACTGGCCTCTACTTACCATTTGAATTTTCCTTTTTACTTTTCTTTCCTTGTTTTGACTATGGAGCTAAATGTTTATTATTAATATTTTCTTTTACTGTAAGAGGTTTGTGCTTATGCTCAGGCTTTCATCTTGACCCTAGAAGTAGAAAAATTGCTTTAAATCCAACTACAGAGAGCTTTTACTTATTTAATAAAGTTAGTGGGTAGTAGAGTCTTTGACTTGGGGTGAAAAATTTTAAGGTGTTAAAAATCAAACCAACTAAATTATATCTCTAATACAGATTGTAATCAACCACTCTATGACTGCCCTATGTGTGGGCTCATCTGTACAAATTACCATATTCTCCAAGAACATGTTGACTTGCATTTGGAAGAAAGCAGCTTTGGACACGGTATGCCTATATGCTTAAAGATAAGAATGTCATGATTTAATTTCTACTTCCTAGGATACTATCTACTTTTTAGATTAGTGTTATAGAGGGAAAAAAAACCCACACTGGTTAAAAATAAATCTGTCCCTTAAAAAATTCTAATACTGCTTCAACTTTTTTAAGAAGTTTTTTCACAGAAAAGTTATAAAGGATGAACTATCGTGACCAACAACTGAACTAGGGGTGTGAATCCAGGGTTTTGACTTAGAACATCAGTATTTAGAAGATAGTGAAATATTGTACAATTTAAAAAATCTTTTTGATTTATAAGTTGAGGCCATTCTTTCAGCAGCTGAAAGTAGTTGAATTTAGCATCTTGTCAGTAAAAATTGTTTATGAACTCGGAAGCTGCCATATGGCACATATAATTTTAAAAAGAATATGAACTATGAGACTTAAAAGTTTTTCAAGTGCATTTTCAGATACTCTTCTAGTTTCTTTATTACCACCTACTAGTTTTATAAGAGAGTCTAAAGTTTTCCTCTGTCCCCTATTTTTTTCAATAGTGGCATTGATTAAGTAATCATGAGGGTGCCTTAGAAGTGGAAAGATCCTATATGATTTTCACAATTCCATTGAAACAAAATGTAATGTAGACCTAAAGAGAAACCAGTTGTGTTCTACTGGATTTCAGTTTCTTAAGGTACATCGATATCTCCTGTTAATGCAGGGGTTTTTAGTGTTCATTATCAATGATCCTAGTACCACTTAGTGATGTCCAGGGACAGCATTACCTGCTCACTCAGCCTAATACAAAGATGAGAATTACTGGAGTAAAGATGGAACAGTTCTCTACTGTGGTGGTTCTTTACTAATTACTGTGGAAGCATAAATCTCTGAAGTTGAGAGTCTAATAGTTCTTACTTTGTTTATGATAAGCTTTGTATGGGTACATAAATTATTCTGTAAGCTTGTAGTGGGTGATGAGAGAAAGATATGGTCTGAGTGAATCACTGTTGATAGCTTCAGAAGTATGCTAAGAATCAGTTTTGAATTGCATATTTCTACCAGTGGAAGTAGGGACCAATTAGGAAGGTGTAGCAGAGCCTGAGAGATTTGAAAGGAAAGAAAGAATATTCAAATACATAATTAAACCATCAAATTGGGAGGTCAAGGAGATGCTGGCCAGAAGACACTCACTAATGGATCTGTGGGACACTGGGTAGAGAGGAAAAAGGGCAAGATGTTCCATAGTTATACTATTTGCTTGGGGGTCAGGCTGTAATTAAGTTACGATCGAATATCTGTACTTTGCAAACTTATATTTTTATCCTCTTTATTATTTCCTTTTCCCCCCTCTAGTATTTCTTTTAAAAACCAATCTGCCTTATTTGTGTTAATGAGGGGCACTACTCAAGGGTGCTACTTAATTTCTCTAAGTTCTGGTTTCCTTAGTAGATAATAATACCTAACTTCCTAAGGTTGTTTTGAGGATCCAAATGAGATAATTAATGAGAAGTGCCTGTCACAGCCTAAACACTCAGCGAGTATTAGCGATTTAAGTGGAGGTTATACCGTTACAGAAGTAGTTCAAGTTCTGCTAGATTTGTTCTCAGTGTTTCTGTGACATCATAGTCATGAATAAATGGCAAAATAATAGCATTTACTCCTTTTAAAAAATATGTATTAACATAACTGAGCCTTTATTTCCGTAGTTATTTTATTCTAAACATTAAAAATGTATAATAGGTATGGATAGAGTCCAGTGTTCTAGAGATCTAGAATTTGCTCAACAGCTTCAACAAGAAGAAGACAGAAAGAGGAGATCTGAAGAATCAAGACAGGAAATGGAAGAATTTCAGAACCTGCAGGTACAAA
The DNA here is from genome assembly GCF_002837175.3 of Physeter macrocephalus. Lineage (NCBI taxonomy): Eukaryota > Metazoa > Chordata > Mammalia > Artiodactyla > Physeteridae > Physeter > Physeter macrocephalus. The sequence goes on from NC_041223.1 coordinate 44,921,440, forward strand.
GATTAATAGCAATTATGTTATGTTGGTTTGGTTAGAGTTCTTATTTTTCAAACATGCTATCAAGCCTTCAGCCTATTATTTTTGTCTTTATTATACAAAATATTTTTTTACATATATTTTTTATAGTTCATAACAGCCACCATTTATAAGTATTCATTCTGGTCATGTACTAGGGTGAGCACTTCATATAAAGTATCTTAAAATCTTCACTGCTCCATGAAGTTATTTTAGACTTTTTTTTTTTAACAGCAGATGAAGAAATGGAGACACAAAGTACTTAAGTAGCTTAAGTAGCTTGCTCAGGGTTTGGCAGTATTAAATGGTAAAGCCTGGATATAAACCTATGTCGATGGGGAAAATTAGGAAATTGAGACTCAGAATTCTAAGTGTTTGTATAGGTACTTAAAACAGAAACTTAGAATTAATGTCTCCTGAGTCTTAAATTCTTTTAGTGATTGCAATTCAGGCATTTAGAAAGAACCATTTTTAATGGAAAATGCTTTTTGATGATGTTTGAGACTTCATTTTTTTTAGGTGAGTGGTGGTATCTGTTGAACTAAACTGGTAACATCTATTATATTTTTAATGCATTAAAAATTTTAACAGCTTTTTCTACTTTTTTCAGACCTAATTTGCTGTAGACTATGATGTCATCTGTGCTAATAATGCTCATAGAGATTTTAAGTGTTCTTTTTCTATGTGCTAATAGGGTAATGTATGAGTAAAAAGGGTTTATGATTGAATAGGTTTGAAAGTGTCCAGTTAAACAGTTTTGTGTACTTGGGGTCTTCTCAAAGCCTTTAATATACTAATATGCATTGTACATATCATAATCTTCCTGAACTTATTTGACCTCTGACTTTTTTTTCTCCAGTATCTTAGACATGGCTATTCTTCCTTTGGAATATCTAATTTAGGCTATTTTTCTCATTCATGATTCATTTATTTGCAAAATTATTTTCCCACCAGGATTCGGAGGAGAAAAGAAAGTTGGCTTTTCCTAAGTCTTCTTTGCCTTATATAATTTTGAAACATTTATCAATACAAAAAGTTTTCAGTGTTTAAGGGAGTTTATTATGTAAGTTTGCAGGTTACTTGTTCAGATCTCAGAAATGTTTTCCATAGGGGCTGTTTTAACATATTGTCAGGGTGCAAAAGCATAGTTCATTCACTACATAGAATGAATACCTGAATGAATTATGGATTAAGTAGGCCTTTGTAGGCTAGCCTAGGAACCAAATAACAAGTAGTGACAGGTTGTCTTGAAAAAATCAGCAGTGTGGTCAGGACTCATCTGCCTTTCACAGTACCATTAGTATGAAGACAGGATTCTCTACTTTCCCTACTACAAGGAAAACAAGTCTCTTGCCATGATGGTTGTTTGTAGAGAAAGGCTATTATTAACTTAGGGATTTTTTTGTGTGTGATTTATTTTTCATGAAAATCTTTAAGTTGACTTGTATAAAAGTCTATAAACCAGAATGTTTCAAAATATATTTCCAGATATAAAAAATAGTGGGAAGTTTCCATCCTCATTAATGTAAAGGGACATAAAAATTAAGTCATTTGTTTTTATGTTCAATAGAGACAGTATGGTTTAAATAATTCTGGAGGGTACAAACAACAGCAGCTACGAAATATGGAGATAGAAGTAAATAGGGGAAGAATGCATCCATCTGAATTTCATAGAAGAAAAGCTGATATGATGGAATCACTAGCTATTGGTATTGATGATGGAAAAACAAAAACTTCTGGTGAGTATTTAAACATCCAAATCATGGTTTTAATATTCCATACATCACTGAAGTAATAATCAGAATTATTTGAATTTTGCTTAATTTTCATAACCCATAGTTTATATAGTTTTAGGTGAGACTGTGTGTTCAAGTAATTTTTTGTTTGTTTTAAAACTCCTGAACTTTTATTTTTACAGTAAATAATTCACTTAAATTTAATTCATTTTTATATTGTGTTAGTTTATTTGACATTTGAAAACAAACCTTTTAGAAAAGTTTTTAAGTGCTTACTATGTTCTAGACAATTGCTGTCTAGTAGAATGTGAGCCACATAAATAATTTTAAATTTCCAGTAGTCACATTAGAAAAAATAAAAAGGACTAGGTGAAATTAATTTTAATATTTTTCCAGCGTGTCCATAATATGTCAACATGTAATTGGTATTAAAAACTATTAATGGGATATTTTGCAATTCTTCAAAATCCAATGTGTATTTTACTTTGCAGGGCACCTCAGTTTGGACAAGCCACACTTCAGGTGTTCAAATAGCCACCTGTAGATAATTTCTACTGTATTGTTCAGTACAGTTTTCGATACTAAGACCTTTATATATATTGTATCATGTAACTCTCAAAAGAAAAATCTTGTGTACTGTTAGATTTTTCTGGATGAGGTCATTGTGACTTAGGTTAAATTACTTTCCCAAGGTTAGGTTACATAGCTAGTTGCTGGCCCAGCTGGTATTCACAATCAGATCTGCCTTGTTCCAAAGAATGCCATTTTTCCTGATGTTTTTAACATTTTTTTTAACATATCTGCTAGTATAGTTTAAAAAAAACAACAAATTATATGGAAACAGCTTTGTTCCCACCACCCAGTTTTTATGAAATTTAATGTTTTAAAGCTGTAAACGCTTTCATATGTATTTTAAACCCCTTGCGTACCCCTCATTCATTCTGATTTCTGTCCTCCACAAAGGGAATCATTATCCTGAATTTGGTATTTATCAGTCTCATATATGTTTTAATAATTTTATCTTATATGTTGGTTTCCATAATAATACATAATCTTTTATATTTTAAACTACATGTAAATTGGTATGCAATATGTATGCTTTAATTGGATTTGCTTAAATATATTGATTCCTATAACTGTACTTCATTCATTTTGATTGCTGTATAGAATTTCCTTGTATTACTTAGGTTGTTTCCAGTGTTTTATTCCTACAAATTGTTAACAGGTTTCCCCCTCAAGAGTTTCTCTAACATCCAGACTGTAAATACTAGATTAAAGGGTATTTGCATAATTAACTTTGTTAAGGGTATTATGGAGTTGTTTTCTAAATTGGTTGTAATCTACATTAGCATCAGTGTGTTCTGACTTATACTTTGTATCGTGACACTTTTTAATTTTTGCCATTTAATAGGGCATGAGAGGAGGATACATCTCTTAACTGTATTTCTTGGATTACTCCTGAGTTAGTTTCTTCTGTAAATAACCTAGTCCCTTCCTTTTTCCCTTCTCTGTTGGGTTGTTTGTCCTTTTCATATTGATTTTTGGAAGTCCATTAAGTATTCAGGATACTAATTCTTCACTGATTATATGAGGAGCAAATATCTTCTTCAAATCTAGAATTTGCCTTTAAATTTTGTACATGGTGTCTTCAATTAGACAGAACTTTAAATGTGAATATAATCGAATTTCTCAATCTTTCCCTTTATTTGTGTTCTAAGTGTCTTGTTTAAGAAACTCCCCCATCTTTGAGATCATAAACATATTCCTTTATATTGTCTTTAAATATTTATACCCTTAAAATGGATAACCAACAAGGACCTACTGTATAGCACAGGGAACTCTGCTCAATATTATGTAACAACCTAAATGAGAAAAGAATTTGAAAAAGAATAGATACATGTATATGTATAACTGAATCACTTTGCTGTACACCTGAAACTATCACAACATTGTTAATCAGCTATACTCCAATATAAAATAAAAAGTTTTTAAAAAGTATATATTTTTTAAAAAAGATAGTTCCTTCACATAGATCATGGTATTTTTTTATGCCAACTGGAAGTGATTATAGCACATAAAAATCAACTCACTGTGATAAACCATAATATGAAAAAGAATATTATAGGTATAACTGAGTCACTTTGCTGACTTTGCTGTACAGTAGAAATTAACACATTGTAAATCAACTATACTTCCATAAAATAAACTAAAATTTAAAAAAACAGAACAAAACAAAAGAAAAATTTATGCCTGCTTTTCATATTCAGGAATTCCCTGGCGGTCCAGTGGTTAGGACTCCGCACTTCCACTGCAGGGGGCACAAGTTTGATCCCTGGTTGGGGAACTAAGATCCTGCAAGTGGTGTTGCCAAAAATATAAAATAAAATAAAGTAGCCATTACTAAAAAAAAAAAATTATACCTTTTCATATTTTGACTTTTAATCAACTTGGAATTTATTTGTGCATATGTCTGTGTGAGAGGAGAGGGAAGGAGGGAAAAAGTTGAGTGAGAGAAAGAGAAGGTATGGATCTAACTTTTCCCCTTATTTATAGTGATACTTACAATACTAAGTTGCTATTGCTTGTTTATCTCAGTACCATTTAGCAAATCTGTACTGTCTCCATGTATTTGTAACACATATGTCATATTTTCATATATCCATAGGTCTGTTTCTGAAGGCTGTCTTTATACTTCAAGGGTCTCCCTGCAGAAAGTTTCCATACAGGATAGGACTTCCCAGCAGATGTGTAATATGATGCATTAGGGTATATAGGAAGAAAATATTAGAACTTCTGCTTGTCTTTAATTTATGGTATCCTTTAATTTCTGTTTATGCATATGTTTTAGAGTTACTGGAGAATATAGAAGTGTATGTATAATTTAAAATAAATATATCTGTAAAAGATTGAAGAGCACTGCCCTGTAGCGTACTGTGTCCTTTTTATAAGCTACCTTGAAATTTAGAAGTAATCGATTTGGTGCTAAAGATTTTTTTTTACTCCCTTCACTCATTTCTCCCATCCCCCCACATCCTGCGCCAGTCTGTTCCCTGTATCCATGAGCTTGTTTTTGTTGTGGTGGTGGTTGTTTTGTTGTTGTGTTTTTAGATTCCACATGTAAGAGAGATCATGCAGTATCTGTCTTTCCCTGTCTGACTTACTTCACTTAGCATAATGCCCTTAAGGTCCCTCCACTGTTATAAATGGCAAGATTTCATTCTGTTCTGTGGCTAAATAATATTCCATTGTATGTATGTATGTGTGTGTGTGTGTTATGTCTTCTCATTTTGTTTTTTTTGTTGTTGTTACATTAATTTTTTTTATTCTTTTTTTTCTATTGGGGTATAGTTGATTTACAATATTATATTAGCTTCAGGTATACAACATAGTGATTTCAATACTTTTTAGATTATACTCTATTTAAAGTTATTATAAAATATTGGCTATATTCCTTGTGCTGTATAATATATTCTTGTAACTTATTTATTTTATACATAGTAGTTTGTACTTCTTAACCCCCTACCCCTATCTTGCCCCTTTTTCCTTCTGTCTCCCCACTGGTTAACCACTGATTTGTTCTCTATATATGTGAGTCTGTTTCTGTTTTATTATATTCATTTGTTTTATTTTTTAGATCCCTCGTATAAGTGATAACATACAGTATTTGTCTTTCTCTGTCTGACTTATTTTACTAAGTGTTATTACCCTCCAGGTCCATCCATGTTGTTGCAGATGGTGAAATTTCATTCTTTTTTATGGCTGAGTAGCATTCCTTTGCATGTATGTATGTGTACCACAATTTCTTTATCCATTCATCCTTCAGTGGACACTTAGGGTCTATACTTGCCTATTATAAACCATTATGCAGTGAACATAGGGATGCATATATCTTTTCAAGTTAGTGTTTTTGTTTTCTTCTGATAACAGATTGGCTTGCTGTGTCATATGGTAGTGAAATTGCTGGATCATATGGTAGTTCTAGTTTTATTATTTTGAGGAACCTCCGTACTGTTTTCAATAGTGGCTGTAACAGCTTTCAAAAGTATGCAAATATATACAGTCCTGTTGGACTGCTAGTATAAGGCCTGCTGACCAGGTGATATGGCAGTGTCCCCTGGGTGACAATCACAAAAATCGCACACAAGTGTATGGGCTCTTTTCTGGAAGTTACTGGTAAGCTGGAGTAAGGCAGAGGGAGAATGCCAAGGTGGCATCCACAGCCTTCGTTCCTTGAGAGCAGCTCCCTAGTCCACTAGATATGTGCCAATCCTGAAGCTTTCCCCCCAGGCTGAAGCTCTAAGACAAAGAAAGAGGCTGCCTTCAGAGAAAGACTTGGGGATATGCCTCAGTTTTTTGTCTGTGCAGCGCCCTGGAGGTGGCGGCCTTCTAAGAATCGTCTTCCCAATTGCCATAGTCCTGTGAGCCCCAGGAATGCAAGCCTACCTGGCCACCAGAATCAAGCTGTCAGGGTGGCAGCTGTGAAAGCTGGGGTACCAGGCATAAAAACCAGGACACCAGCCATGTGTAAGGCTCCCCTTCAGGAGACACTGGCTCTCTGAAAACTTCCCTAACCTTGGGAAGGAGAAAGAAATCCAGATCCAGGAAATCCAGACTTCCAAACAAAATTTTTATTTTTTGTTAGTTATGCAGATGTTAATTGAAGCTGCTCTCATTTGAAGAGTCTCATTATTTTAACATTCTGTATTCTATATAGAATAGAATGTAATTTAACAGAAGGTAGATTCATCTTGGAAAATATCTAAAGACATTTAGGTGCTAAGAAATAAAAAACTTTAATTTTGAGGAAATTTTCCTTTAAAAGCAAGTGATATGATGTGGTTACTAGGACAGTATTACCTACACAATGAGGCACCATTGAGTTAGTAATAACTATGCCAAAGTATATTAGAATGTACATTACTTTTTTTTTCCATTTTTCTATTATTCCACCTCACTCTTAAATGTCTCTCAAATCTTGATCTCTTTATCAAAGTCTATGATACTGAATCTCACATTAATTTCTCTGAATTCCTAGAGTACCCATTCCATGCTACAACATTTAGTACTCAGTTATATAGCATTTTAATTGTTCTTTTTCTTGACCGTGAGTCTAATCTTTTTAAGTTTCCTGGGAATGGTTATAATGGTCTATATTTCTGTCCTTCATAGTGTAGGCACAGCTACAACTCTTGGTTCCTTTAATTGTTTTGATTTATCGACTCTGCCTTCTTAAAGACAAAAACCCATTTTCCTATAGGATAATCTTCATTCAAGTAAAGCATTTAGTGATTGCCTTTTTGGTGCCATGTTCTATGTGAGAAAGTATGGGCTATCCAAATAAGATTTTCCTGCCAATAAGCTTCCCAGAGTCTGTAAAGTATACACAAAGAACTGTAGTATTCTGCCATGAAATATGACCAGTACCTAGGAGGCACAAGTAAAATGTAGTGATTGTTCAGAAAAAGAGGACCTTTTTGTTTGGGGTTATGGAATCAGGAAAAGTGTTTACGGAGACTGTAGCATTTGCTTCTGAAGGTATCAGTACGATTTTTAAATATAGGGAGAGTTACTAGAAGGAGGAAAGGGATAGAATCAGATGTACCCTGTCCTGTCCTAACACCTTGTTATTCATGCTATAGCACTTATTATAATCTGGGTCCAGGAGATTTTAAGGAATATTGTCATAATATTTTGTATCCTCAATGCTTAGCATAGTGCTAAGTATATTAAAAGTGCTTAGTAAATATTGTAATTGAATGAAAACTCCATGGTCAAAATCATGTTTAATGTGTTCATTTAGGCCACAGCCAAAATTGTGGCAAGAAGAGTGGTTTGAAATAAAGGTAAGTTAGAGGATAGCTTGCTGTGGGCTTCATATACCATGGATTAAAACTATTCCATGGGTAATAGGAAGCTATTGAAGTTTTTAAATTGAGAGCAATTGACTAGGACTGAGCTTCAGAAAGAATGATGTCCAGCAGAATGTATAATAAAATGGGGGGTCAAGAACATTCATTCAGCAGTGTACTTTTATGTGCTGGCCCTGCAGATGCAGAAGTGAAGGAAGCAAACAGTTTCAAATCAGCGTAATAAGTAATATGCTAGTATTAGGAAACTCGCATAGTAGTAAATAAGCAGGACAATAACCAAGATTATATCAGTAAAAAGATAAAGAAGATAGAATTGACAGGATTTAGATGTGGCCCTTGAGAAAGAGACTGATATTACAAATATATGAGACAACCATAGAAAGATGATATCCCTCTAAACTTTCTAAATCTCTTTTTCACTTTAGGAATTATGGAAGCACTTTATAGGTATTATCAGAATGCTGCCACAGATGTGAGGCGTGTGTGGCTTTCTACAGTAGTGGATCACTTTCATTCATCTTTTGGTGACAAAGGTTGGGGTTGTGGTTACAGAAATTTCCAAATGCTGCTTTCATCATTATTGCAAAATGATGCTTATGATGATTGCTTGAAAGGTATGTGAAATACGATACCCTGAACTTATCATCTGATAAAGTACATTTGATGTGGGATGAATTAATATATAGTAGGCATAATTAATAGCTTTAATAAAGATGTATTTTAGTGGATATTTACATTAAAAACCTGAATTCTGGTTGAAGGAAGAGAAAATGATACAGTAGATGTTAGAAATAATGACTTAAAAACTGTAGGTTCCTGTAGAATGTATGGTGTACTGCTAAATGATATTATTCAGTACTTTAGTAACTGTCATATTACATATTTGCTTTGTATAACTTTAGGTATGTCAGTTCCTTGTATACCAAAAATTCAGTCTATGATTGAAGATGCATGGAAGGAAGGTTTTGATCCCCAAGGTGCCTCTCAACTTAATAACAGGTTACAGGGAACAAAGGCCTGGATTGGGGCATGTGAAGTATATACACTTCTGACCTCCCTAAGGATAAAGTATGTACCTAAAAAACCAAGTTAATGTTATTGTCATATCTGGGAAATTTTTGTTATTGTGGGATTTTTTAATCAAAGGGATAGTTAAAAAATAAAATTTAAATAGTATTAAACTGAAAGACTTACAGTGAAAACCAGCAACTCATTCCCCATTTCATGCTCTTCTGTATTCTCAAGTCCTGTCTCTCAGAGGCAGCTGTCACTTTCATTGTTTTTAAATAATATGCTTTCATGGCTTTTTTTTGGTGTGTCACTTTTAGACATTGTCTATTGCATTCTCCTGATATCTCCCATCTGTTTCCCCTCAATTTTTGTAATATGGTTAAATCTCAGTTTTTATTAAGTTAAAGTCAGAATTTACATCATGACTGTGTAAATATTATTCATTGCTGATTTTATATCTTTCCTGAAAAGCTTTTTAAAATTTTCTTTGAGTTAAGAATTGCCTTTCCTTTTCCGTTTTACAGTTTGGCTGCATCCTGGTCAAATTTTTCCAAAAACTCCACTTATCATGAAATCTGAGGCTCTCCTTATTCCTGGACACCTTTTTCTTGAAGCTGTCTTTCCTCTGCTCTAGTCTGGATTATTTGCCTTCTAGATCCCTTCCACAGCTCTAATCATGTTGCATTTCTTCACTCTTTTCTTGAATTGGATCCTGGATTTTTCCTGGATTCCATGTCTTTCTCTTTTTTGGATTACTCTCTTTTGCTTGAACACTTCGTTTATTAGCCTTCTAAGAAAGGGTACCTAGTCTTATTATGTAAGTGATAGTTTGTGTGGCTGTATTATTCTTAACTCAAAATCATTTTCAAATCAGATCAAGTTGTTACTCTGTTGATTTCTAGCAATCAGTATTACTAAAGAGAAGGTAAGCTGCCATCTGATTTTTGTTCCTTTGTGTATAACCTATTTATTTTCTCTGGAAGTTTTTTTGCATCTTTCCTTAGCCCCGATACTATGAAATTTCACCATTGGATGTGGGGCTTTGATTCATTGTGTTGGGCATTTGTTTTTCCTTTTGAATCTGGAATTGTAGGCTATAAGATCTCAATATAGTGGTTAAGAGCTTAGACTTTTTGAAGTAAGATTGCCTGCAATTGATTCTAGCTTTCTGCCTACTAGCCCTATGACTTAACTTGTTGTCCTAGTCCCACCATTGATAAAAGAACATGTAAATAGTTACTGCTTTATAGAGTTGTAGTGATAATTAACTGAGATAATAATGTCCTTAGGACTATGACTGGCATGTAGTAAGAGCTTAGAGGTTAACTGTTGTTTGATAATTATGATCCCTCCATTTTCTTTATTTTTCTTTCTGGAACTCCTGTTAGTTGGCCACTGAACTTCTTTGACTTTCTTTGATTTTGTTTTACTATCTAAATTTACTCAACGTTATCTCCCAACTACTCTATTGAAATTTTTATTTTAACAATCATGTTTTTAATTTTAAGGGGTAATTTCATAGCATCATATTCTTTTATGGTTGTAAAATTTTTTTCCAACATTCTCTTTTTTTCTATTCCTTGCATTTTTCTGTATCCTCCATGTTAAATTGTTTTCATGTCTATTTATTTTAGTCTTTTCCATTTGGAAAGCTTTCTTCTAACTTTAAAAAATCCTTAGCTGTCTGTTCCTAAGGTGAAGAATAAGGCACTAAAAAGCTGATTGGCGGACCTCGGCTTTCAAGAGGCATCAGAGATAGATGCTTATGATCATCTTTAATGGAAAGTTTGCCTTAAGCTTCATGACTCTATATTTCCTTTTATGTTTGTTTCTAAGTAATTTAGCCAGTGTTTTACATCATTTCTATCATGTTAATTGATTCAGAAGTAAAAATATTTCTTAAATTTTAAATAGAAAAACGAATGTGTGTAATAACTTTCTCAAAATTCTTAAATTGAAAGGACTATTTTAATGCCCTCTAAATTTATTTTTTCTTTTTTTCTTTTCCTTTTTGCCAGTCTGTTCACACCTTCAGATTATATACACTATATCATGTTTTGAGCTTTTAAGTAATTTTTAAGGAAAGGAAAATTTTTTTTTAAGTACCTGATGTATCCAGCTGTTTTCCTGGCACCTGAAAAAGTTTAGTTTTTTGTAAAGCCTTTTTATTACTATACCCTGAATTTGCTTACTAGTTATTTAAATGTCTTTCTTTTGCTGTCTGTGAATTATAATCTGTAGGATACTATTCACAATCTAAATCTAAGCCTGCAGTCAACTGCTAACTCAAAAGCACTGTTCTTTTTGATAGTTTTTCCAGAAGTTCATTTCAACATTTAAAGCTCAGTAGTAATCAGTTGAACGTTATCAACATTAATCTTGGTGTATTTGGAAACTTTATGGCCAAGAGAGACAAGGATAGGATATCTGTGCTATATTTTAAAGTGAAAATAAAGCTTTTATTTGCTTTTACTTATATTCGACCTTTTTAAAAATAGTTGTTGAGAAGTGTAAATAGTGCTCCTGATTAAAATAGTTTGGTTTATTCATGGTTGACTTCCTCTTGAGGAAACAATACCACCATGGTCTGTTGCCAAATAGGAGATAGATAGATGTATAGATGGGGGTGCATACAGGTTTTTTATGATCTTTATAGGTATTCTTTTCTTGTTTATTATTGAAATTTGAGAGAACTGACAGGAAAAATATTTAGGATATTTTTGATAGCTTCAAATGGCTGTTGAGGAATTATAATTAGAGGTCGGCTTCTAATTGATCATCAGGTTTAGAGACTTTGGAGTAAAAGTCCCTATGTCTCAAGTTATATGCAGACTTTTAAAAATCAAGTATGATCCTCATTTACTACTAATGGAAGTTTTATATGTCAGAAAATTTTTGTAACTTTTATATCTGTCATCAACCTTAAAAGTTATTTAAATAATTTCCTCATAAAATAGCAGTTTTCAGATAAATAATAAAATTTTTATTTCTTTCTTCTTAAGAAAATGATGATGAAATAAAATTAATTCTAAACTAAGAATTTTTTGTATTTTATAACTCCATTGATGAAAAAATTTTTTTAATATTTTCTAAATAATCCATTTTGTCAATTTTTTTTATAGGTGTCGTATTGTTGACTTTCACAAGTCAACTGGCCCTTTGGGTACACACCCTCGCTTATTCGAATGGATATTGAGCTACTATTCTTCAGAGAGAGAAGGGAGTCCAAAAGTACTGTGTACATCTAAACCTCCTATCTATCTTCAGCATCAAGGTTAGTGTAACTTACAGATACTGAGTATAACTTATAATTTATTTTTATAAGAGGTAATTGGGTTTTGCTTTAGGATACGTTAAGATTCTGATAATGGGAGGAGAGGAGTATTGTGACATTACTCTGATTTTTAGAGCTATATTGTCATCATAATACATTCCAGTAATGGATGATATCCTTGGTATCTTCAGGGACACCTGGTTCACTCTCTCTTTATTGTTCATCCTTTACATTTTCTAAGGCTTTACCTCACTTCAGTGAGGCCTTCCCTGACCATCTTTTAAAAAATTTCATCTTGTTATTCTACCCCCCTCCAACAATGGCATTTCCTATCCCTCTTCCCTGCTTTATTTTTCTTTATCTAACATGATATATATAAACTTTACCTATTTACCTTGTTTATGGAGAATTATTTCCTATTAGAATATAAACTCCATGAAGGCAGAAGTGTTTTGTTTGCTTTTGTATCGCTAACTGCATGGAATAGTGCCTGGCATGTGGATATTTCATAAAATTTGTCGAATGGATGATTTGGATTGACAGGAGGAAGGAGAAGTAAATATTAGGAATTTCATTGTTTAGAATACAAGCTAGAAAGTTTAAGCCCTTCCCATTGACGTTCTAGTATATATAAATTGACTTTTGTTTATCTTTGGAACCATGAGAGTTTTTGTTCTTCAGTAGGTAAATTTCAAATCCATTCATCTGAGATAATTTGAATAAGAAGGACTGTGGGATTAGGAAAGAAAAACTAAAATATATGGCATAGTGAAAGTAGAATTTTTTGCCATGAAGCCTTTAGAAAACTAAAATTGAACAAAGAAAACTGAAAAGTGTCTTAGAACTGAAAGAACTCAGATAACCTATATGTCAGAGGGACTGACTGTATTTATATTCTAAACACACATGTGCACACACACTATATATAGAAAGTGTATATAGTGTGTCTGTATATGTGTGTGTGTGTATATAGAGTAATTTATATCTGTATATAGCTGTACATATAGGTAGATATCGCACACACACATATATATATACCTCTTACTTGATTTTTTGATAGGTCATAGTCAAACAGTTGTTGGAATTGAAGAGAGAAAAAACCGAACATTATGTTTACTAGTATTTGATCCTGGATGTCCTTCTCGAGAAATGCAGAAACTCTTAAAACAAGACATGGAAGCTAGCAGTGTCAAGCAACTTCGGAAATTTGTGGGGAATTTAAAACATAAGCAGTACCAGATAGTGGCAGTAGAGGGTGTTCTTTCTTCAGAGGAGAAAATTGTAAGTATCTAAATATTTATTATGTGAAGCTTGGACAGGTTGAACTTCAGAGTATAAAATTTTTAGCTAACTCCTAACACCTCATTCTGTAACATTAGGTTGGCAAAGATATTTTGTATGTCATTTAATTTCTGGAATGGACATCTTTAAATTTCAAATGGTACCTAATTTTGTCAAATATTTTACTTGGAGCTTCAAAAAATATTTAATTTTATAATACATAATTTAATTTTTAATGTCAGGGGAGTAATGGAAAATGGCAACATATATGGTAAGAAAAAGCTAACTTAATCCAAGGAGTTCTAACTCATATTGGTCTCATAATTACTGTTTATTAAATGTGATTCTAGTGATTCCTGAGGCTCTGTGTTAGGCACTTGGATATGTTGGATGAACTATTGGAGTTATATATATCACACTGTTGAGAGAGTGAAGTACTCTAATGGGCACATACACTTACTTATTGGATATATACAATTCCAGAAATTAACTTCAGTACAGTTACCTCTTTATCCCTTGCATTTAAGTGATGAGTAGTACATTATAGAAGAATTCCTAGGAATTGGAAACCCTCCACTTGTATAAACTGAAGCTATGTGGTAGCATATCAAGTCTAGAAAATACACAGTTCTCAAATCTTAAAGAAAAAAAAATGTCCCTATTAGAGTACTTCACATTTGTTTCCCTCTAAAGAGAGAAGAGATAGAGCAGTAGAAAGGAGCGTTTATGAAGAATAATAGGATCATGAGGGGAAGGACTAAAATTGTTTGAAATGAGAGATAGAGCTAGAGTAATCTTTTCAGCATCACAACTTGGGATATAAAGGCAAGGACTGTTTAAGAGGTTCTTCAGTTTAATTATGATACATTAGAGGTTTCTTTGCAGTGACTTAAATACCAAAATTGCATTCATTTTTTTCACCCTATCATTAATTTGGCTGAATAAAGTTAGAGGTTAATTTTAACTGTTATAAAATACCAAGATGCTTGTTTACCAATATACAGATAACTTTTGACATCATAGGTGGGGTTAAGATGTTATGGAAAAGCCCGAGTGAACTTTTTGGCCGACCCAATATCATGGAGTCTAGCTACACATTTTATTTAGCTGTTACCTTTCTGGTCTTGGAAAGTGAGACCTTGGTGGTGTTTCTCTGCTTGTAGCCCCATCTCTATCTCTCCTTCTCTCTGTTTTTACCTCTCTCCGTCTTTGAGCCAGGATTTTTACTTTTGATTCATTATTCCATAAAAAAGGTGATATTTTCTTTTTAATTCTTTGTGTTTTGTCTTTATCTGGAATTTTCTTTAATTTTTTAATGGTTTGGCTTTAAAAATGTTTTTCCTAATTTCCTAAATTTGAAGTTGTAATATTCCTTAAGGAATTTTCATTATCTTGAAAAAAATTCCAGATTTTTTTGTATTATATAATTAATACATATTTTAATTAATTGACTTCTCCCTTACTATTAATATTTTTTTAAATTTCTTTTCAAGGCCAGGAGACAAGCTTCTCAAGTCTTTACAGCCGAGAAGATCCCTTGAAGAAGTAAGCATTTCAGTGATTGTGGAATTTTATTTATTTTCCAAATTCAAATATTATTAAACTTTTAATACAACATGAATTCTCTAAATACTCCATTTATAATTTAATTTCTAAAATTCTAAATTATACCTTTAGTACTCCATTGTTTAGTAGTTATTCCAATAAAATATCTTGTTTGTATTGTGGGTTTTATATTTCTTATCTTATCCATGTTTCAGAAACTGGTTTTGTATTATAGTCATATGAGTATTTATTGGGTTCTTATTTGTGTTAGGTATTCTCAGTATTTTGCGTGTATTAATTAATCTCCAAAATCGTTCTGTGAGACAAGTACTGTTATTAGCCTGTGAGGAAGCTGAAACTCTGAGAGATTAGTAATTTGCCCAAGAAAGTGGTCATCATCCAGAGTGTGAACCCAGACTGCTCACCTCCAGGCTCTTACCATTATAGCATTCTGCTTTCTTCTGTTATTATATATGTAATGAAATTCCCTCCTCACTACTTAGAAATAATCTTAATATTTAATAGGCATAGCTCTAAAAAGAGGGATTTGCTTTTGTTAAATATTTACACTCGTACTTATACAACTGTGATGTAGAGTGTTGTGTTTAATGTGTCCTGTAGGAAAGAAACTTTCAGATTCGTGTTGGATTTGCCATGTAAGGTTGCAAGCTAGAATCCTACTCTGGCCAATTTAAGCAGAAGAGAATTCATTCAAATTATCAGAAGCTCACAGAATCCATAGGTAACTAGGGAACTCTGCTAGAACAAAGGCAACAGTAGGGGCTAGAATATGGCATAATTTATAGCAGGGTCAATCAGGTTAGGAGCAGAGGTAGAATGTCTGCTCAAATTTCAGATTCCAGAGAGGGCACATCTGATTAGCATGTGACCATATGCCATGGGACAGAGGCAATTTCTCCAAAGGAAATCCGGGTAGATGAAGAAATGGATATTAAATAACAAAAAAGAAAAGCAGTAAGTGTCTACTACCCCATGAAAAAATGAACAAGAACTTATTTGAATGAAGTTCTATAAATATTATTTATGGCATCAAATACAGAAAGTTGCATTTCAGGAATGAATAATATGTATAGCTGATTCACTTTGTTATAAAGCAGAAACTAACACACCATTGTAAAGCAATTATACTCCAATAAAGATGTTAAAAAAAAAAGTGTGTATTAACAGCAAGAACTGACAAAACCATAAACTTCATATTCTTAAAAAATAATATTGCCAGCTGGAAAATTCTGGAAACCATCGTTTCTAATATTCTGTCATCCAGACTGGTAAACAGGTTTCTACTCTATATCCCCATGCAGTTACGCTCCTTCATGCCATCATTATCTCTTACCTAGACAATGTAATAACCTCCTAAATGGTCTCCCTGTCTTGATCCTCTGTCAGTCCATCTTCCACACGGAAGCCCCAAACCATTCTAAAATACAAATGCGATTTTGTGACTTCTAGTTGAGTCCTCTTCATTGCTCATGGTTAAAATCCAAACATCCCACACAATCTGGGCCCTGCATACCTCTCCAGTTTCATCTCTCACCACTCTCAAAGTTTCACTCCTTTCAGCCTAAAGACCTTTGCCAAAATACAGCTGGTGCTTCCTAGGGCCCTTACCCCCTTAGTTCTCCTCTTAGAAGGGCTTCCACTTAGAAATGCTTCCTGAACTGCTCAAGTTTTTATTAAATGCACCTTCTAAGTGTTTGATAAGCAACGTTTCTCAAAGTATAGATTGCTGAGCTGCAAACCGCCAGTCTGTGACAAGATAATTATAGAAGTTACAATTGCTGACATACTTTTATTCTATTTTACACAGATAATAGCCATGGATTAGAAGTTTTATTTTGTTTTTTTAATTGGTTCTTCACCACAGAGTTTGACAGACACTGTCCTATGGTATAATATTTGTATCACAATACCTGCTATTCTAATTACCTACCTTTATATGTTTCCCTCCTTGAATGTAAGCGCTAAGATTTCAGGAGCAATGTCTAGTTTTTAACAGTAGCCCCACAGTGCCTGGCACATCACATATAGAACTTAAAAATACTATTTTGGTGAATGGAAATAACTAATTTTAGAAAAG
Source organism: Physeter macrocephalus (assembly GCF_002837175.3). Taxonomy (NCBI): domain Eukaryota; kingdom Metazoa; phylum Chordata; class Mammalia; order Artiodactyla; family Physeteridae; genus Physeter; species Physeter macrocephalus. The sequence goes on from NC_041223.1 coordinate 44,938,270, forward strand.
CAGTGGTAGAAAATATCAGTTTGAAGTCTTTGGATGTCCCAGCTAGCCATCTCTGCAAATTGTTTTCCCTGAAATCAGATAAAACCAATTTCTATAGGATGAAAGAAGAGTTACATTGAGACATTTCTTTAAGAAGCAACAAGTAAAAGAGTTAAAAAATTTGAGTGTTCCCACAGTCTTTGAGCAGGTGGTGGAGTTATATACCCTCTCCCCACAGGGGGGAAATATATATATAGATGTATATACATACACACAATATTTGCACACAGTATCACAGATTGCTTAAGAACACATGCTCTAATTTAGTTTTTATCAGTATTTTTGGTCTCAGTATTCCTTGATGCTCAAAAAATATTTAAGTTCCCAAGGAGCTTTTGTGGGTTATGTATTTCCATGTTTGCCATATTAGAAATTCAACCTGAGACTTAAAAAGAAAGAAAAAAATATAGAGGCACATATTCCATTAGCTGCAGCCATCAGAACAGTAATGGAAGAAAATGTCGTTTAGCCTCTGAAAAATCCATTGAGTATCTTTCTAAAAGTACATATTAATAGTTCTACATACGAAATTCCAAATTTTATATTTTCAAGGAATGATATTTTGCACATCAATAGTTGCCTATATATATATATATATGCAATTATATATATATATATATATATATATCAGTCCCAAAAAAGGAGTATGTGTGTATCAGTCTCATAAGACTGGGCTAATTTTATTTTTATTAGTCATAGTCATCTTCCTCATCTTCATCTTCCTCAGTTTCTTCATTTTCCTCTGTTGAATTTACAGCTGCTTCTTGTGCAGCCCTGAAAGCCTGCTCCTCTTCCACATTAGGGTCATCCATTTCTGTAATTTCTGGTCCACTGGGGTACTCTTGATAAACTGGTGGTGGAACTGGAGGTGTATAGCTGTCTGGACTATATTTATGACCCCAGCCTATGTAGAAATTTTCAAACTTTCTGTAAGTTAAAAAAAAATGTAGATCATTGTATAATTTTTCAGTAAGAAAAATTGATTCTTCTTTTCTGTAAGGATAAGGTACTTAGAGTATCATAGTCCCATGATGTTAAAACAGTACAGTATATTTTAAATGCATTAGAGATGAAATATCCCTAAATGATTCTTCTACCACAGGGAATTACTATGGTCCAAACTGCTTAAGCTGGTTAAGAAAACATAGGGCCAGACCGTGTCAAAATGTACCCCACACCTGGACCACAGCCTTTCATCTTTTAATTATTTTCAGAAAAACAAAGCAGCGAAGTTAAAAATTACATACCTTCCTTAGAGTAAGAAAGAATTAAGAAGTTGCCAACCTTGAAAACTCTTGGCTGGGTGAGAAGTCGGACTTGTGGTTAACAACCCATGTGTGATTTTTCGGGTCCATCCTTGAGCAATTACAAAAGCTTTACCTAGTTAGGCCTCATGGTGGGAAAACTGCCCTCTCCACCCCAGACTTGATGCAGAGCCAGTGCACTGCAGTCTCTTAAGAGAGCGTTGTGGTCAAGGATTCTGGCCTCTCTGGCCTGTCATGCTCTTAACACAATTGTGTTCCTGGCCCAGGTGCCTTCATTCCCAGGCCTCTTCATCTGAGGCCTTCAGCAGAGGTCTTCTTTAGGCCCCTTTGCCAAGGCTTCCTAATGAGGGTTGGGTGAGAGCAGGGGAGACCTTATAGACACTTTCCCCTACTCTTGACTCAGTACCCAGTACTTTTCCCTAGCCCTCCCCACCTTTCTCTGGTCACAGGTCCTTAAAACTGCAAGAGCCTTATGTGGGGACTTCCTTGTCATTGAGATGACCCCACAACCCTGCTGACCCATCTGACCTTCCACCAGTGTGCCATTCCATGGGGGCAAATGGAACTGGGTGGGAGGAGGGGGGGAATCAGTCCTTCAACTTGGTTATACCATCACAGTAAGTGATTAAAGGCTTAACATTTTCATTTCTGGCTTGTTGCTTTAATGGCTACTCTGACATTTGACCGCTCAGCTCTCCAGCTCAGCCGAGCTTCTGACACTAGGTTATTAAGTAAGAAATGGAAGCATAAGACAAATGAAAGTGTATGCTCTGGGTGCGGAATTAAAGGACGTTTACTATCCTCTTATCCTAATTCTTTGGAAAGTGATAGCCTAAATCATACATATTTTAAATTATCTTTTATCAAGATATCCAACAAAAATGATGAGATTTAAACTAAATACTGCTTAGAATTACCTCCATGAAATGAATATCAATTACTCAAATAATCATAGAAGAAAAAACATTTTAGCCCCATTAATTGGATAATTCAGATGAAAAGGCAGAAGTCTGAATTACTCTAATGTTCTAAATTTGATGCTTTGTTGTATAAGATGGATGTTGTTTGAATTAATCTTATGCCATACACACTTGACATTCCAGTGATAACTTATAATTTCCAGAAGTTAAATAATCAAAATAATAGCCTTGTAAGTTGTCACATACTTACTTGCCATTGGAAAAGGCATATGCTCCAGTCCAAAGGTTGGATCTAAGGACTGCAATAGCATATTGAGGAATGAGATTTGAGGATAACCGTGTTGTCCAAGGCGGTATATTCTGGATCTCTGTAAACCAAAGAGAAATTCAAAATAGACTTAACTCCTAAATAGACAAGGATATACTGTATAACAGAAAAGCTGTATTTATAAATCTTAAAACACACACTTGACATAAAGTTAAAACATTAGCAGCTTAACATAAGATCAGGAGGGTATTATTATGAGCGTTGTGGAAAAATGAAATTTGAAAACAAAATGTGTATACATTTATATAGATTATATATATACACACATATATGTGTATATATATATATTTTTGTGTGTGTGTACATTTGTAAAGCAGAGAAAATAAGTTTTACAAGAGGAGGCCTATGTCAGAAACTAACACACCATTGTAAAGCAATTATACTCCAATAAAGATGTTAAAAAAAAAAGTGTGTATTAACAGCAAGAACTGACAAAACCATAAACTTCATATTCTTAAAAAATAATATTGCCAGCTGGAAAATTCTGGAAACCATCGTTTCTAATATTCTGTCATCCAGACTGGTAAACAGGTTTCTACTCTATATCCCCATGCAGTTACGCTCCTTCATGCCATCATTATCTCTTACCTAGACAATGTAATAACCTCCTAAATGGTCTCCCTGTCTTGATCCTCTGTCAGTCCATCTTCCACACGGAAGCCCCAAACCATTCTAAAATACAAATGCGATTTTGTGACTTCTAGTTGAGTCCTCTTCATTGCTCATGGTTAAAATCCAAACATCCCACACAATCTGGGCCCTGCATACCTCTCCAGTTTCATCTCTCACCACTCTCAAAGTTTCACTCCTTTCAGCCTAAAGACCTTTGCCAAAATACAGCTGGTGCTTCCTAGGGCCCTTACCCCCTTAGTTCTCCTCTTAGAAGGGCTTCCACTTAGAAATGCTTCCTGAACTGCTCAAGTTTTTATTAAATGCACCTTCTAAGTGTTTGATAAGCAACGTTTCTCAAAGTATAGATTGCTGAGCTGCAAACCGCCAGTCTGTGACAAGATAATTATAGAAGTTACAATTGCTGACATACTTTTATTCTATTTTACACAGATAATAGCCATGGATTAGAAGTTTTATTTTGTTTTTTTAATTGGTTCTTCACCACAGAGTTTGACAGACACTGTCCTATGGTATAATATTTGTATCACAATACCTGCTATTCTAATTACCTACCTTTATATGTTTCCCTCCTTGAATGTAAGCGCTAAGATTTCAGGAGCAATGTCTAGTTTTTAACAGTAGCCCCACAGTGCCTGGCACATCACATATAGAACTTAAAAATACTATTTTGGTGAATGGAAATAACTAATTTTAGAAAAGCAGTGGTAGAAAATATCAGTTTGAAGTCTTTGGATGTCCCAGCTAGCCATCTCTGCAAATTGTTTTCCCTGAAATCAGATAAAACCAATTTCTATAGGATGAAAGAAGAGTTACATTGAGACATTTCTTTAAGAAGCAACAAGTAAAAGAGTTAAAAAATTTGAGTGTTCCCACAGTCTTTGAGCAGGTGGTGGAGTTATATACCCTCTCCCCACAGGGGGGAAATATATATATAGATGTATATACATACACACAATATTTGCACACAGTATCACAGATTGCTTAAGAACACATGCTCTAATTTAGTTTTTATCAGTATTTTTGGTCTCAGTATTCCTTGATGCTCAAAAAATATTTAAGTTCCCAAGGAGCTTTTGTGGGTTATGTATTTCCATGTTTGCCATATTAGAAATTCAACCTGAGACTTAAAAAGAAAGAAAAAAATATAGAGGCACATATTCCATTAGCTGCAGCCATCAGAACAGTAATGGAAGAAAATGTCGTTTAGCCTCTGAAAAATCCATTGAGTATCTTTCTAAAAGTACATATTAATAGTTCTACATACGAAATTCCAAATTTTATATTTTCAAGGAATGATATTTTGCACATCAATAGTTGCCTATATATATATATATATGCAATTATATATATATATATATATATATATCAGTCCCAAAAAAGGAGTATGTGTGTATCAGTCTCATAAGACTGGGCTAATTTTATTTTTATTAGTCATAGTCATCTTCCTCATCTTCATCTTCCTCAGTTTCTTCATTTTCCTCTGTTGAATTTACAGCTGCTTCTTGTGCAGCCCTGAAAGCCTGCTCCTCTTCCACATTAGGGTCATCCATTTCTGTAATTTCTGGTCCACTGGGGTACTCTTGATAAACTGGTGGTGGAACTGGAGGTGTATAGCTGTCTGGACTATATTTATGACCCCAGCCTATGTAGAAATTTTCAAACTTTCTGTAAGTTAAAAAAAAATGTAGATCATTGTATAATTTTTCAGTAAGAAAAATTGATTCTTCTTTTCTGTAAGGATAAGGTACTTAGAGTATCATAGTCCCATGATGTTAAAACAGTACAGTATATTTTAAATGCATTAGAGATGAAATATCCCTAAATGATTCTTCTACCACAGGGAATTACTATGGTCCAAACTGCTTAAGCTGGTTAAGAAAACATAGGGCCAGACCGTGTCAAAATGTACCCCACACCTGGACCACAGCCTTTCATCTTTTAATTATTTTCAGAAAAACAAAGCAGCGAAGTTAAAAATTACATACCTTCCTTAGAGTAAGAAAGAATTAAGAAGTTGCCAACCTTGAAAACTCTTGGCTGGGTGAGAAGTCGGACTTGTGGTTAACAACCCATGTGTGATTTTTCGGGTCCATCCTTGAGCAATTACAAAAGCTTTACCTAGTTAGGCCTCATGGTGGGAAAACTGCCCTCTCCACCCCAGACTTGATGCAGAGCCAGTGCACTGCAGTCTCTTAAGAGAGCGTTGTGGTCAAGGATTCTGGCCTCTCTGGCCTGTCATGCTCTTAACACAATTGTGTTCCTGGCCCAGGTGCCTTCATTCCCAGGCCTCTTCATCTGAGGCCTTCAGCAGAGGTCTTCTTTAGGCCCCTTTGCCAAGGCTTCCTAATGAGGGTTGGGTGAGAGCAGGGGAGACCTTATAGACACTTTCCCCTACTCTTGACTCAGTACCCAGTACTTTTCCCTAGCCCTCCCCACCTTTCTCTGGTCACAGGTCCTTAAAACTGCAAGAGCCTTATGTGGGGACTTCCTTGTCATTGAGATGACCCCACAACCCTGCTGACCCATCTGACCTTCCACCAGTGTGCCATTCCATGGGGGCAAATGGAACTGGGTGGGAGGAGGGGGGGAATCAGTCCTTCAACTTGGTTATACCATCACAGTAAGTGATTAAAGGCTTAACATTTTCATTTCTGGCTTGTTGCTTTAATGGCTACTCTGACATTTGACCGCTCAGCTCTCCAGCTCAGCCGAGCTTCTGACACTAGGTTATTAAGTAAGAAATGGAAGCATAAGACAAATGAAAGTGTATGCTCTGGGTGCGGAATTAAAGGACGTTTACTATCCTCTTATCCTAATTCTTTGGAAAGTGATAGCCTAAATCATACATATTTTAAATTATCTTTTATCAAGATATCCAACAAAAATGATGAGATTTAAACTAAATACTGCTTAGAATTACCTCCATGAAATGAATATCAATTACTCAAATAATCATAGAAGAAAAAACATTTTAGCCCCATTAATTGGATAATTCAGATGAAAAGGCAGAAGTCTGAATTACTCTAATGTTCTAAATTTGATGCTTTGTTGTATAAGATGGATGTTGTTTGAATTAATCTTATGCCATACACACTTGACATTCCAGTGATAACTTATAATTTCCAGAAGTTAAATAATCAAAATAATAGCCTTGTAAGTTGTCACATACTTACTTGCCATTGGAAAAGGCATATGCTCCAGTCCAAAGGTTGGATCTAAGGACTGCAATAGCATATTGAGGAATGAGATTTGAGGATAACCGTGTTGTCCAAGGCGGTATATTCTGGATCTCTGTAAACCAAAGAGAAATTCAAAATAGACTTAACTCCTAAATAGACAAGGATATACTGTATAACAGAAAAGCTGTATTTATAAATCTTAAAACACACACTTGACATAAAGTTAAAACATTAGCAGCTTAACATAAGATCAGGAGGGTATTATTATGAGCGTTGTGGAAAAATGAAATTTGAAAACAAAATGTGTATACATTTATATAGATTATATATATACACACATATATGTGTATATATATATATTTTTGTGTGTGTGTACATTTGTAAAGCAGAGAAAATAAGTTTTACAAGAGGAGGCCTATGTGGCAGAGGGAAAAATACGTGATGACCAAATCATTATTATGAAAGCGAGCTAGGGTTATAAGCATGAATGCTCCAAAACTGAATAGGAAGAAAAAAAGAATATGAAAGCAATAATAGATTAGAAAAAAAACAAAAACAGTACCTCATATTTTAACTATGTCATGTGTTTATGATCTGTAGAATGCAAAACAAGAATGATAAAAAAGGTAACTATCAGCATTTCCACTAAGAGGTAGAGCCACCTTATACTTCCTCTGCACTGAACTCCTGCAACCTCTGTCCTAGACAGTTCTTGGTGGGGCCAGCTACATTACATCCTTTATTCCCACCATGTACTGTAGTGTGTGTGTGTGTGTGTGTGTGTGTGTGTGTGTGTGTGTGTGTGTACACAGGTTTCCCCTGCTATCCAAAAGTAGAGCTACATTACATTCTTTATTCCCACCATGTAGTGTAGTGTAGTGTGTGTGTGTGTGTGTGTGTACAAAGGTTTCCCCCGCTCTCCAAAAGTAGAGCATTCCTATGAAACCTTTTGTAAGCTGAAATGACATAGAGGGAAGAAGCAATTTCCTTAGGACACGTCTTACTAATGGATTGACAAGATTAACTGAGATAAAGCATAGAAGCTCACAAGCACAGTTCAAAGCTATGGCAGCTTGATGCTGAGATGCTGAGTGTAGGTCCTGGAGAAGGAGCTTGGAGGTGCCCCTCTGACAGATTGAAGTGTGTGCTGCTTCTATAATTGCTCACTGCAAAACAAGTGCTGAACGCTATTTTTGCCTTTTTTTTTTCTTCGTAAAAGAGAAAATCCTCTGGATTTCTATCAGTGAAAATAGGTACTAATGTAGTTCTCTCATAAAAGCAAAGTGGTGTAAGGCTGTCTTGAAAAGCAGGAAATACCTGTGTATATATACATATATAGTATCAATATAGAGAGAGTATTTGGTATATATATATAAATATATATTACATTGTTTACATAGTACGGCATACCTTGTTTTATTGTGCTTAACAGGTATGGAGTTTTTTACAAATTGAAATTTTGTGGCAACCCTGCATCAAGCAAGTCTGTTGACACCATTTTTTCCAACAGCATTTGCTCACCTCGTGTCTCTGTAACATTTTGGTAATTCTCTCAGTATTTCAGACTTTTTCATTATTATCGTATTTGTTATGGTGATCTGTGATCAGTGATCTTTAATTTTACTATTGTAATTGTTTTGGGGTACCACAAACCATGCCCATGTAAAACAGAGAACTTAATTCTATAAATATTGTGTGTATTCTGACTGCTCCAACAATGGTGAATTATGTTGTGCACCAGGAACTAATATTGTGCTGTAGGTCAATTATACTTCAAAAACAAAAAAGCTCATAAAAAAAGAGATCAGATTTGTGATTACCGGAGATGGTGGGTTGTCGGAGGGGGAATTGAAACTGAAGGAAGGTGGTCAAAAGGTACAAACATCCTAATAAGTAGGTACTAGGGATGTCATGTACAACATGATTAATATAATTAACACTGAGGTATGTTATATATGAAAGGTGTGAATAGAGTAAATCCTGAGAGTTCTCATCACATCACAAGGAAAATTTTTTTTCTTTTTTCTTTTTTAACTATATGAGATAATGGGTGGTGACTAAACTTATTGTGGTTATCATTTTGTGATGTATTTTAGTCAAATCATTATGTCTTACACCTTAAACTTATACAGTGCTGTATGTCAATTATATCAATAAAACTGGAAGGAAAAAATAAATAAATGGGAGAATTTAGCAAATAAAATTTCAAAAAGAAAAAAGAAAACCTGGAAAGGATTCACCTTTCTGGATGCCATTAAGAACATATATGATTCATGGGAAGTGGTCAAAATATCAACATTAACAGGAGTTTGGAAGACATTGATTCCAACCCTCATGGATGACTTTGAGGGGATCAAGACTTCAGTTGGAGGAGGTAATTGCAGATGTGGTGGAAATAGCAAGAGAACTGTAATTAGAAGTGGTGCCTGAAGATGTGACTGAATTGCTGCAATCTCATGATAAAACTTGAATGGATAAGGAGTTGCTTCTTATGGATGAACAAAGACAGTGGTTTCTTGACATGGACATGGAATCTACTCCTGGTGAAGATGCTGTGAAGATTGTTGAAACGAATACAAAGGATTTACAATATGACATAAACTTAGTTGATAAAGCAGTGGCAGAGTTTGAGAAGATTGACTTCAATTTTGAAAGAATTTCTACTGTGAGTAAAATGCTATCAAACAGCTTTGCATGCTACTGAGAAATTGTTTGTGAAAGGAAGAGTCAATGTGGTAAACTTCCTTGTCTTATTTTAAGACCCCAGCTTTCACCAACCACCACCCTGATTAGTCAACAGCCATCAACATCAAGGCAAGACTCTCCACCAGTAAAAAGATTATGAGTCGCTGAAGGCTCAGATGATGGTTAGCATTTTTTAGCAATACAATATTTTTTCTTCCAGTTTGATCTCTTTTTCTTTGAGTTTGCATGTGTATTTGTTTTTTTGAACTATAATTGACCTACAACACTATGTTAGTTCCTGTTACACAACATAGTGATTTTTTTCTATACATTTTAAAATGATCACCACGACAAGTTTAGCCACTTTGTATGTCACCATACAAAGACCTTTTTATTTGGACTATATTCCCCACACTGTACATTTCATACCCTTGACTCATTTATTTTGTAACTGGAAGTTTGTACCTCTTAATCTCCCTCACCTAATTCTCTCATCCCCCCACAATACAGTATTTTTTAATTAAGTATGTACATATTTGGGGAAATAATGTTATTGCACACTTAATAGACTACAGTAGAGTGTAAACAAATTTTTATATGCACTGGGAAACCAAAAAATTATTGACTCACTTTATTGCAGTGGTCTGGAATTTATCCCACAATACCTCCAAAGTTTGCTTGTATGTACATGTGTACATACTTTTGTATGCCTATACACACATACAGACACACACACACACACACACACATATAGTGTGTGTAAAATTACCTAAATCTTCAGAGATTGGTGTCAAGAGAGGAGGCCCTACTTCCAGTTCTATGTAGTCAGGCTCTTCTCCTCTTTCTTCTTCTTCTTCTTCTTCTTCTTCTGCTTCTGCTTCTTCTTCCTCTTCACTTTTTTGTATGGGGTTGAACCAATTACAGCGACCCTGGGTATAAATATTGGAAGATTTAGTAGTCTAACAAGGACCTTAAAATATCAAAATACTCTTTTGGATTGAAGTAATTATCTGCATGACATCCCATTATGTGGCATATTGATCATTCATTCAACATGTATTTACCAAAAGCTGTTTTGATCAATGTTATTTTAAACAAAAGACTGTACTATTTATTTCAAGAATCTGCCCACTTCTTGAAGTTACAGAACATTTATATATTAAAATCATTAGAACCTTAGTGAAGAAGGTAATCATTTTACTGATTTATGTGAAGGTAAGGTACTGTTATTAATAACAAAAATGTGATAATAAGATTAGGTATGGAGTTTGGGGCTTATAATTTCTCATTTAATTAACTCATCTAGAGGTATTTAAGAATATCGCTTATATATATCAAAGTATAATGAAGATTTTCTACCTGCAGATGAGACAGTTTAACAGATTGATTAAGAGTATGGACTCTGGATCCATCCTGCCCATTCACATCTGACCCTGTTGTTTATTAGCTATATTCCTCTTGTGACATTTCCTAAACCCTCTGCCTTAATTTCCTCATCTGTAAAATAAGGATATTAGTCTTTCATACAGTTGTGAGTTTTAAATGAGATAATACATATAAAGTGCTATTAAGAACAACTGGCAGAATAGGTTCTATATAACTGCTATAGAACACTGTTTACTTGTTTTTGTTAGAATCTTTTATCATTCTTGGCAAAAAAAGTTCCTTGTATTATAAAAATAGAATAAAAGAACTCTTACCAAAATTAATATACCATCTATATTTAACATATAAAAAATAATTTCACAACACACCTAAATCTAAATCCTTATGTAACTTGTCAAATACTCCATAGAAATATTTATTTTATTTACATTTGGATCACAGGTCTATACTACTTGGCAATTACACAGTACTCTGTGTTTTCACTAGGTTTTTTAATTGTCTCTGTCTGGAGTCTGAAGGCCTTTGTCCTGTATATATTGTATATATTGTAGACAGAATTTAATAAATATTTGCTGACTAGATGATAGATTGAGAATTGCAAAGCCCCTACCTGAGGGAGTATATGTTGTACATGATGAACCCAATTGGATAGGGATTCCACTAGATCAATCACTTGGATGCCTTCAAAATCAGGGTTTTCTTCAAAGCTATCTCGCCTGCCTTCTGTTTCTTCCTCCTCTTCTCCTTCTTCTTCACCAAAATGGTAGAATCCTAGAGGGCTGACATGAGTCCCTGCTGAAATTCTGGCAATTTGTGCTCGTAAGTAATTACTCTCATTTCCTGGGAAGGGTGGGTAGCTTATGATGGGGGTATCCAATCGCCCAGTGAAAAATTTCTTGATTTTTCTTGCAATAACAATTTGTGCAGGTGTAACTTCTGGTAACTTCACCCATGGTCTTCCTGGTTCATTGCAAACAAAATAGACATATTTGTTGGCACCTGTTCTGCTTTCTTCCTTTGGAATAGCCTGTGGGGCCTTGTAAAAGGACCTTGGTAATTCATCTTCATCAGCTTCACTGTCTCCATTGTCCCTCTCTTCAGGTACATCTTCCTCTTCCACCTCTTCATCTTCTCCCTCACGGAATTCCACTTCAGCTACAATATAATTCATTTCCAGACCTAAGATCTTACCCCAGAAACGACATTTTTGGATTGGGTGAGTGTCAGTAAGCTGCTTGAGGGCAAGAAATATGCGATAAGTCTCATCTGTGCCCAAACCAACTCCAGCTTGTTCAAAATAAAAGGCTGACTCCATTACATTTGGAAGAGAGTGTTCTGCCTGGGAATACAATTGCTGTGATTAATATTTTATCCATAAGAGAACTGCTTGCAGTCTACATTAATGTGATCCCTATTTTTAAAAACCATGACATTTTTCACAGAACTAGAACAATTAATTCTAAAATTTATATGGAACTACAGAAGACCCAGAATTGCCAAAGCAATCCTGAGGAAAAAACAAAGCTGGAGGTATAACCCTCCCAGACTTCAGACAATACTACAATGCTATAGTAATCAAATCAGCATGGTATTGGCACAAAAACAGACATATAGATCAATGGAACAGAATAGAGATCCCACAGAAATAAACAGAAATAAATAAACAGAAATAAAGCCACACACCCATGGCCAATTAATCCGTGACAAAGGAGATAAGAATATACAATGGAGAAAAGACAGTCTCTTCAGCAAGTGGTATTGGGAAAGCTGGACAGCTACATATAAATCAATGAAATTAGTACACTCCCTCACACCATATAAAAAATAAACTGAAAATGGCTTAAAGACCTGAGTATAAGTCACAACACCATAAAACTCCTAGAAGAGAATATAGGTAAAACATTCTTGGACATAAATCATAGCAATATTTTCTTAGTCTCCCAAGGCAAAAGAAATAAAAGCAAAAATAAACAAATGGGACCTAATCAAACTTACAAGCTTTTGTATAGCAAAAGAAAATGTTAACAAAACATAAAGACAACCTAGGGAATGGGAGAAAGTATTTGCCAATGATGCTGCTGACAAGGGGTTAATATCCAAAACATACAAACAGTTCATACAACTCAATATCAAAAAACAAACAACCCAATCAGAAAATGGGCAGAAGACCTAAATAGACATTTCTCCAAAGAAGACATACAGATGGCCAACAGGTACATGAAAAGATGCTCAAAATCACTAATTATTAGAGACTACAAATCAAAACCACAATAGGTATCACCTCACGCTGGTCAGAATAGCTATCATCAAAAAATCTACAAGGAGAAAAGGAACTCTCCTAACTGTTGGTGGGAATGTAAATTGGTGTAGCCACTATGGAAAACAGTATAGAGGTTCCTTAAAAAATTTAAAATAGAACCACCATATGATCCAGCAGTTCCATGCCTGGGTATGTATCTGAAGAAAACAAAGACACTAACTGCAAAAGATACGTGCACCCTGATGTTTATAGCAGCACTATTTACAATAGCCAAGACATGGAAACAACCCAAGTTCCCATCAACAGACGACTGGTTTAAGAAGATGTTGTATGTGTATACAATGGAATACTACTCAGCCATAAGCATGAACTATTGCCAGCAACATGGATGGACCTAGAGAATATCATACTAAGTGAAGTAAGACAGGGGAAGACAAATATTATATATCACTTATATGTAGAATCTAAAAACTAATGTAAATGAATCTATATACAAAATGGACCTAGAGTCTGTCATACAGAGTGAAGTAAGTCAGAAAGAGAAAGACAAATACCATATGCTCACACATATATATGGAATCTAAGAAAAAAAAATGTCGTGAAGAGATTAGTGGTAGGACGGGAATAAAAC
>NC_041223.1:44951676-44977393 GCF_002837175.3 Physeter macrocephalus
GAAGAGATATGGGAATATATGTATATGTATAACTGATTCACTTTGTTATAAAGCAGAAACTAACACACCATTGTAAAGCAATTATACTCCAATAAAGATATTTTTAAAAAAGAAAAAAAAAACAGAAACAGAAAACAGACTCACAGACACAGAAAACAAATTTATGGTTACCAAAGGGGAAAGGGAGGGGAGGGATAAATTAAAAGTATGGGATTAACAGATACAAACTATTATACATAAAATAGGTAAGCAACAAGGATTTACTGTATAACACAGGGAACTATATTCAATATCTTGTAATAACCTATCATGGAAAAAAAAAAGTCCAACATCCTCTCCTTGTAAGAAATATTTAAGTGGCCCCTTTACTATCTTGAAATAATAAAATATAGCATACAGTAATATGTATAAAATAACCAATAACCTTCTGTAATAAAAAAAATAAAATTAAATTAAAAAAATGAAATGCCATATTTGCCAAATAAATAAATAAGTATAGCAAAACCTACCTACAGATATTTAGAAAAAAAAATTTATAAATATATGTTTATATATGTTTGTATATATTATCATACATTTACTAAAATATTTATAATATGGATATGGTAAGATATAGGGTAAATAAAAATCAATATGGGTGTAATATACAGGATAAATAAAAAGAATGTATAATAAGATAAATGCTCAGGCATGACTACATTTGAAGACATAATTTAGTCAGATGCTTGCTTCTACTTATGATAAATAATTTGGGGTTTAAAATGAGAAAAGCAGAAATAATTCCAAAAAAGAAATACAGGAAAATAAAAACAGAGTCTCAAGTGAACTCTAGAAAAACATTTTTGAGAAAGTAGAAAATAACCTTAACTGAGCTAGGGATAACTTGGCAAGACAACTTTTAGACCCTGAGAAATTAAGGGCACTTTGCTATTCTTACACATGATCTGCTCTTATTTGTATTATAACTTGAGTTGAAAAATAGAGTGTCAAAATAAGCATAATGACTTTTTTCAATCCTAATCTCATCTGATTGTAAGACTGTTTCTTTGGGATCTATTGCACCACGCACTCGATCCTACTCTGTCCTCTATAACTATTTCTTCTTAGTCTTTTTAATGAATTGAGGCCTAAATTTTGGTGTCCTCAAAATTTCAGTCATCTCATCACTCAGCACTTTATGCTTAGAAGATTTCACCCACACCAACCCAAGTAATATGTGGTTTTTAAAGTCTACTTCTCTCACTCTGACTTTTCTCCTACATTTCACACCCTTATTCCTAGCCAACTACGAGAACTTTCAATCTGAATATTTTCCAAAGATATCACCATCACTCAGTTTCCCGAACTAGAAAGTTCAGTCATCTTTGCCTCCTCTGACTCCCGTGACTCTCATATTTAGTTAAAGTCCTATTGATTCCACCACCTAAAAAGCTGTTGGCATTATTCCCTGCTCTTTAACATGCTAGTCTCCACCTGGAGACTTGTCCTGTCACAGAAGTCTTCTAATACTGTCTTCCTTGTCCCCATTCAAACCCTTCTTCTTTCATTCTGCTCCACATTACTACCAAAGTTATGTTCCTAAACCATAAGTCAGACCATGCTTTCTCTACTAAAAGCCTCTATTAATTTCCCACTGTACGCAAGAGATCAATTTCTTATCAATACACAGTGAGCAGTCTAGCTTTAGAGCACCTTGCTTGCTTCATTTCCTTCACTCAAAATCCCTCAAATCTGAAGTCAGTTTCCCAAATGCTAAATAATCTTTCCTGACATTTTATTGTGCTTTTGGCCCAGAATTTTATGCCTTATAGTCTTCACCTGGTGAACTTCTACTTATCCTTCATGATCCAAATGAAATATCACCGCCATTACAAAGCATTGCCCAGATCCTAATAGCAGAGTTAGTTGCTCATAGCTTGTCAAAACAACGCAGTAGTAACTGCTACTATTCATTAAGTTTCTAGGATCTGCCAGATCCTTTATATATAGGACCTCTACCCCTCAAGTTGTTGCCATGTGATTATCCCTGAGGCTTGGAAAGGTTTAGTCATTTAGAGTCACACAGGGAATAAGTGATTGAACTAGGATTCAAATTCAGATCTAATTTGAAAGCCCCTGTTTTTTCCACCATATCTCTATTACTGAAGTAGTCAAATAACTTTACAATTTTTTTTTACCTCTTTCACTAGACTGTGACCAACGTAAAGTTAGAAAAGTCTTTTTTATGTGTATATCTCAGTACGTAGCATGCAGTGGGTATGTTTGCAAATCAGTGGGTGAAGGAATAAATGAATGCTGAAGACTAAGAACAGGAATTCTGGTGTGATCAAAGACAGGAATAGAAATATTAATACTCTAAACATATCAGTCTGGGACAGAGTTCCAAGAGCTACCTGTCTTCCTGTTCCTGAATCTTTCTACTCTCTGAGGTCAAACTTTTTATCTTCATCTGATGACTTGGTTCATCCTTTCTCTAAAACCAATCCTACTCTTTATTAGGAGGAATTGATGGAATCTGGTGAAGAGGCTCAGGTTCCAAGATCAAAACAGCTTATCTGTATTCTCATCCCAAACCTAGTTCAGGACGCAGATCCCTGCCTTGTAATACTGTGCCTATAGATAGTGCAGTGTCCTATTCTCATACTGGAGTCTAACCTTCTTTGATAAACTCCTGCATGAGAGTGCCTGCCTTCTGTTTGATCCCCACATGCTGTTTGCCGCCAGACTTGTCAATACTATATGTGGCTACATAATCAAGTGTTTGGAGTAAGATAGTTTTAGAAAAGGTCAGCCAATATCAAATCCTTGACACCTATCACTTGTTCCTTCTGAGTATTCTATATCTCACTGTGTCAATTTGTGTCTCCCTATAACAGCTAAGGAGCTCTAGAGGGTATACCTATTGTGCATATCCCTACTCCTCCTCTTTCTTTGACTGAACTCTATGTCCTTTTCTGAACATATGTTACTCCAAACATCAAATTTGCAAGTATGAGGACAGTTTTAAATAGTCTAATGGTAACAGAACATAGAAGCTCAGTAGATGTACAGTATAAATTACTCAGTAGAATAAATTGCAAATATGCAGGCATTTAGGAAACAGTAGCGTATACTGATTTGAAATATTTGGAGGTAAAATTTCAGTAATACAGCTGATTTTAGTCTCAAATGATACCTTTTTATCTCTGTCACCAACTTTGTAAATATTTTCGGCAATTTATCTATGGGGATTAAAAGAAATACTTTATTTCTCTCCTCTTCTATTATGTCTCATTGACATAATATATATACTGTCAAGACACAATATGAAGAAGTAGCCTTGGAAGAGAATGCAAATGACATTAGAAGTTCTTTTAATTTTTCCAGTAAATTAAAGGGGAAAATATGCAACTTGATTTAAAGCCTAACTTTAAATTATGTGACATTTATTCATTCATTCAGCAAATATTTAATAAGAAACAGCTACACACTCAGATCTGTACCAGGTACTTTGGAGAATATAAAAGATGAAGAAAACATTTTTTCTGATATCAAGCAGTTTAACCCTACAAACATAAAACAGCTAAGCCTCTGAAATACTAAAACACTGTGTGAAAACATAAGAAACTCTAACCAAGGAAATGAGTGGTGTGAAATGATGCTGCAATACTATTTAGTAAGCTATAAAAGGCAGTGGATATGAATTTAAAGCCACACCCCACTCACCTCAAAACCGTAAGGTTGACCTATTCAAATTTACAGGAGTGACTTACTATTTCATCTTCCATTTCTTGTTCAGCTCCTTCTAAATTTCCCTGGAGAAAAAGAGCTTTTTGCTTCTCTGCTATTTCATAGGTTGGAAGCATCTCATTCTCATTTTGGAGTGTATCCAGTTTTTTACTAAAATGTTCCATCTTCACATCTTGGCTAACATTTTCAATGATGTCCACAGCATTTTCAGGACGCTTATCTAAGACCTTGGTCAGCATTTCAGAAAGATGATCATATCTACCCAAAAAGAGAAAATTCCAGATAATAACCCTGTCAAAAGCATTTGGAAAACATTTCATGCATTCTCAGTGGGTTTTTAGGAAACTTCAAGAACTCGAAGACTTTAGAGATTTTTAGTGGAAAAACACAGTAACTTCTACCACTGCCAAGAAAAACTTTGAGCATAAAATAAATCAAAGCAACTTCTCTTTTCTTTTTTTTTTTGGCAGTGCTGCGTGGCTTATGGGATCTTAGCTCCCTGACCAGGGATTGAACCCGCACACCCTGCATTGGAAGGCGAAGTCTTAACCACTGGACCGCCAGGTTAGTTATTTTATTTTTTCTTTAATATCTGTATCTATCTAACGGATCTTAAGAATGTCAAAGAAAAATATGTAGATTATATGGACAACCAATGTGCAGGCCAGTTTACAAATATTATATATGAAGAATATCATATTCTTTCTCAAAATATTGCTATTTTTATAAATGAACAGAAATGTTATGACTGGCAAAAAAGAAGCAAGCAATTATTTTCTGTAGGCTTTTTATTCAACAATGTGAAATTTTGTATTTTAGGCAAATATTGTTTTAATTGCAACAACAAAAAAACAGATTTCATGGCTGTCAAATAAGGTCTGCATATAGGAGATGGAGTTAAAGTTGTCCTTTACTAAAAGCCATTTTTAACTACAGGCTCTAAAGCACTTAGAAAATAATAGTGACTATTATGGAAGGTATTCATTTGTTACCTCAGAGACTTAATATTTGGAAATTAAATTAAATTTAGCTATTTAAGTAATGTCAGTTACAAAATCATTCAGTAAACGAAATTTTCCCGTTTTTTGTTTTGTATTCAGTTTTAAATTTTGAACTTTCAAGTGTTTATAATGAGCTCTTTTGGCATTTTATCAAAGTTTGTAAATTCATGCTTGTTATTTAACCCAGGGAATTTTGACAAGAAGTTTATATCAGTAATTCAAATAGAATCCACTGCTAAGCAGCAAATCACATCCCTGAAACTTAAGTAAATTGTAGTTAAAAACAGTAATTTATAAATAATATTTTAGTTTGGGTTTTGTGAAGATTTCTTGCATCAAATATTCATTGGTTTCTTATTCTTCAGACTTTAAAATTATACCTCACATTTTTAAAAGCCAAGTAATAGCTACAAACATTTGCCACATACTGTATATTGAATGGGCATTCATTTAATGTTTGCTGATTAATCAGGAGGCATCTCAGCAAATTACGTGGTGGATTAACTAGATTCAAAAGGTCCGGGCTGTGTTTCCTGTACTTCCATTCATTAATTCATTCTTTATTCAGTAAATAGCTGATAGCACTGTGCTAGGCATTAAGTATATAGTGGTGTACAAAACTCACATGGTCCCTGCACTCTGAAGGCCTGCACTTTAGTGGGAGAGTCAGACATTAAATATAAGCCTATAAGTCTATGTACAATTATAAATGGCCTTACGTGCTATGAAGGAAAGAACAGGCAGTTATAATAGAGTTCTGTGGAAGTTGACTTCTAAAAGATGAGAAGCCAGCCAGGCAAAGACTTAGAAAGACTTAGGGCAGAAGCCTTTCAGGCAGAGCCAGCAGCATGGGAAATGAAGAGGCCATGTGGCTAAAGCATCGTGAGGGAAAGGTAAGAGTCAGTGAGTGCTGTGAGCCAGAGAAACCTTGAGCAAATTAATTTTTCCATGACTTAGTCCCCTCACTTAAAAAACAAGTGGATTGTATTAGATGTTTTCTCAAGTCCCTTCTAGCCCTAAAATTCTGTTGACTCTATTGTTATGTAACCCTGGCAGCAAGAATCTCTAGAAATCTATACTCAACGATAAGATCTGAATTTCAGCTATAATGGGATGGTCAGAACATTCCTGGGCCATTGATCACCACATTTTAAGAGATCTGGATAAAATGGCATGTATTTTTGGGTGACCTGTATAGCGACCAATTCTCCTGGTTTGCCTAGGACTGAGAGGTTTCTCAGGATGCAGAACTTTCAGTGCTCAATCAGGACAGTTCCAGGTTAACGCAGGTAATTTATCACCCTAGCACTGGCCTGGGTGGGGACTTAAAACCAAGCCATATAAGCACTTAGTTAGAATGCTTAGATTTTGGTAGACAGTCCTTTTTTACAAGCATCTTGGAGAGATGCTTGGACTTCACTATCTTTATGGTTTCTTTCAAAGCCCAGACTCCATAATTCCTAGATTTTATTTCTGTGCACCTAGGGTCTTTAAAGAAGCTAGAAGAATCTCCACCAGTGACCTATTTTGAGTCCTATGATACAAAGAGTTATTAAGTCACTCTCTCACTCATACAGACTTTTCAGATATATTTCCATTCACCCACAGAAACACATCCCCACACAGAGATACTCATACCCCCGTTCCTTTGCCAAATTTCTCCCCCAACCCCCTTCCTCCAAGACTTACAGATTTAAGCCCGACTTGCTACTGGACTTTAGTAGGTAAGCCTTAGCATTCTGAATGGCAATCTCAAGCATACTGGGGGCCACTTCAGAAGCCCCAGACTCAGGCCGATCCAGATCATAGTTACTGTTTGAGTCTTCTTCTTGAAACATGTCAAATCTCAGCTCTTTCCGTTTAGAGTTGTTGTAGCTCACATCCCTCGGTCCATACAGGTGACATTTGGCTTGCTGAGATTGATGAAAAGTGTTTCCCTCTGATTGGCATGTTTGATGAGGAGTTGATTCTCCTTTATCAGGTGATTGTTCCAGATGGTCACAGTGAGGTGTCCCAGCTTCAGAAATCACACGAGTGGTCTTGTGTGACTGCCATGGTGCCATAAGGTCCTGCACGGCCAGAGCCAGGGGAGGAGGGGTGGAAGAGGGCTCCTGAGATGGGGAAGGTGGAGATGACACACCTGGTCCTACGAGGTCATCCACAGGCGTGCTGGCTCCAGATTGGGGGATCCCAGGAGGGCTGCTCCTGGGCTGGGGTCCAGTTTCCGGCCTC
Source organism: Physeter macrocephalus (assembly GCF_002837175.3). Lineage (NCBI taxonomy): Eukaryota > Metazoa > Chordata > Mammalia > Artiodactyla > Physeteridae > Physeter > Physeter macrocephalus. The sequence goes on from NC_041223.1 coordinate 44,958,639, forward strand.
TGCTCCGACTCGGAGGCCTCGGATAACCCGGGTTCAGGATCTTGGGAGGTTGTTACCATTTCTTCCCACGGCCGCTCTGTTTCCCCAAGTTCTTGGTGTTCTATTTTTTGTTTCAGGGGGGTCGAGTCTTCCATGGAAGGAGTCAAGAGAAAAAAAGTTCTGGATGAAGGGGGCGTGCAGATATGGAAGGAGGCAACGCAAGGCAGTGGCTTTGCTTAGGTCTGCTAGGCGATTTCTGGGTCCTAGTTGCTCTGTAAGTCGCAGCGTCCTATCTCCATAGCAACCCCAGGCAGGGTTCCCCTAAGAGAAATAACGCACATCTGTTGCCAGGATTCTAGGGAGGAGACCAAGAAAGATGAAAATCCTAGATCTGTGATTTGGTGGAGCCTCTGCTCCTCTACCTAGCTCAGCCAATCCAATCTGCAGTCCATCAGTCGCGGTTGGAAACCTGAGAACTGGTCCGACGCAGAGAGGAGGAGCCGCGACCCGGCGGGATGATTTTCAGGGTCTGATAGTTTGATTCAAGTTGCACGTTGAGGAGTGAGTCCTGCATTAGTGGAGGGACAATACATTTACAGAGCTTGTGTGTGTGTGTGTGTGTGTGTGTGTGTGTGTGTGTGTGTGTGTGTGTGTGTGAGAGAGAGAGAGAGAGAGAGAGAGAGAGAGAGAGAGAGAGAGAGAGAGAGAGAGGGAGAGAGAGGGAGACCTTGGTAATGTTGAGGTGCAGGTGACAATGAGACTCTAGTGTGCAGAACATCAGAGTCCAAGAGAGAGAGAGAGAGAGAGAGAGAGAGAGAGAGGGAGAGAGAGGGAGACCTTGGTAATGTTGAGGTGCAGGTGACAATGAGACTCTAGTGTGCAGAACATCAGAGTCCAAGACTCACTTAGAGGGCAAAGGTGTCTCATCTGTGCCAACCAAACTTGGGCAACTTTTGAACAATAAACAAGGAAGTCCTGATTTTTGCTCTTCTCCCTCATGTGGAATCTGCCAGATGAGTAGGCAGAAAATTACCTTCAAGGAGAAGGCAGTGCAGAAGCTTACCCTATATAAATAGACAATTCATGGGTTACCTGTTTCCTAATAATTGAAATTCAAATTAACCCTAAAGCTATATTAGTATAGTGTAAGCTTTATTTGATAATATGAATGTGAATTCATAATTTTGCAATATTTAAGATCATGACTATTAATTAATATTATTCCATTTCCAACATAAAGAAGGTATAGAGGATGGAACCATATCTGCCCTTGACTAAAAACTGTAAATTAAAGTCTTTTTTTTAAGATTACAATTTTAAAAAAATTTTTTGGCCGCGTGGCTTGTGGGATTTTTAGTTCCCTGACCATCGGCAGTGAGAGCAGAGGAGTCCTAACCACTGGACCACCAGGGAATTCCCTAATTAAAGTCTTTAATGTTAATTTGTTCTGTATCTCTCTCTCTCTTTTAAAATAAACCAATTAATACTTGATATAACTTCCAATTAGCAACATGTTGGTCATAAATTCTAATTTCATGAAAGAGCATCATACTTACCTCCCACCCCCAATTTGGTGGGAGAAGCACAGAACTCCAGTCATTTGTTCAAAGCTGTGGATATTTACGCTTCCCAAAATACACATGGGTGTGCACACACAAAATGTTGCATGCAATTTCTTCTGTTTCAGGGACTCCTTGAAGTCAGACTCTCAGATTAGAACTCTTGGAATAAGACTCGGAAAAACAAAATGAAAGGTAAACTGGAATTATAAATTGGAGATTTTTTGTAATTGATACAAGGGTTGAAGGGGGGATGGCATTTTTTCCCCATCATAGTTCTATTTTTTTCCACCCTTGAAGCTGACAAGATATGATGGAGGCTTTTTTCTTGGACTGACAAGCCAGAGCAGGGTGGTAGGACCAGAAGAAAGGCATGATAAGGAACAGTTTTTTGCATCTATATTCATGAGAGATATTAGTCTGTAGTTTTCTTTTCTGCAATGTCTTTGTCTGGTTTTGTTATTAGAGTAATTCTGGCTTCATAGAATGAATTAGGAAGTATTTCACCTGCTTCTATTTTCTAGAAGAGATTGTTGAGAATTGATCAAATTCACCTGTGAACCCATCTGAGCCTGTTTTCAAAGATTATTAATTATTGATTCTATTTCCTCATATATATGCCTATATATGTGTGTGTGTGTTTTGGCAGACTGTGTTTTTCAAGGAATTGGTCCATTTTATCTAGGTTATCAAATTTACGAGCATAGACTTGTTCATAGTATCTTTTATTATCCTTTTAATGTCCATGGGATCTCTAGTGATGTTACATCTTTAATTTTTGATTTAGTAATTGCATCTTCTCTCCTTTTTTTCTTTTTCTTAGCCTGGCTAGAGGCTTATTAATCACTGACTTTTTCGTAGAACCAGCTTTTGGTTTTGGTGATTTTCTGTTTTCCATTTCATTAATTTCTGCTCTAATTTATATTATTTCCTTCTTTTGCTTACTTTGGATTTAATTTGCTCTTTTTCTTCTAGTGCCTTGAGGTGGAAGCTTAGACGATTGAAGCTTAGGTGATTTAGATCTTTCTTCTTTTCTGATATATGAATTCAATTCTATAAATTTTCCTCTAAGTATTGATTTTGCTGTATCCCACAAATTTTGATGTTACAATTTCATTTTCATTTATTTCAAAATATTTTGAGATTTTTTTCAGCTATTTTTCTGTTATTGATTTATAGTTTAATTCCATTGTGGTCTGAGAGCAGTCATTGTATGATTTTAATGTTTATTTTCTTTATCCTTTAAATTTGTTGAAGTGTTTTTATGGCCCAGAATGTGGCCTATCTTGGTGAATGTTCCATATGAGCAGAAAGTGTATTCTGTTATTGTTGGATGAAGTAGTCTATAGATGTGAATTACAGCCAGTTGATTGATGGTATTGTTGAGTTCAACTATGTACTTATTGATTTTCTCCTTGCTGGATCTGTCCATTCTGATAGAAATGTGTTGAAGTCTCCAACTACAATAGTGGATTCATTTATTTATCCCTGCAGCTTTATCAGTATTTGCCTCATGTATTTTGACCCTCTGTTTTTAGGTGTGTAGCCGTTAATGATTGTTATGTCTTCTTGGAGAACTGATCCCTTATCATTATGTAATGACCTTCTTTATCTCCGGTAACTTCCCTTGTTCTGAAGTTGCCTTTGTCTGAAATTAATATAGCCACCCCTAGTTTCTTTTAATGAGTGTTAGCATGGTGTATTTTTGCCCATCCATTTACTTTATTCTATATGTGTTTTTATATTTAAAGTGGGTTTCTTGTAGATAGCATGCTTCAAGACCCCACACTTGTATAGGCCCCTTGCCATGCCCTTTACTTAATTTTGCATTCATAAATTTGCATTCTTTTTCTTAAGAGACCCCCTCCAAATTATATAAGCTTTAGGCACCACAAAGCCTGGATCTGCCCTATTCCTGTATAGGAATCAAGAGGAAGCTCATACAAATAAAAAGTAACCCTGTGTCCTGATTTAAATTGATAACTTTACAGATTAACAGTCTAGTTCTCTTGGGTGACCAGCTCTCTTATGTTAGCTTGAGGTGAATGGATGTAATTCATTTATGACTTAGTTAATTTTATGTGCAGTCTTCTATAGAACCCTATTTTACAGTGAGAAATTAACACTTTTGAAAACACATATGTGCTATGTTGTTGATATAGAATATTTTATTTGACCCCTACTGGAACCCCAAACTGTAGGAATTATGGTCCCCAACTCTATCTCAGAGTATTAAAGTAACTTGTCCAAGGTTATACAGCTGGAAAGTTTGCATCTGGGATTTTAAATGAGTTCTGCCTGACTCTAGAGCTCATGGGGCCTCCATACAACACAGCTGTAGTGTTCTTTTTATTTTTCCTAAATTGATATTTGATTTTACCAAGATCATCCATAGAATCAAAGCTAGAGATAAGTGTGGGGGATAAGATACTCAGAAACTTTTCAAATAAATTACTTGGTAATAAGAAATTTAACATAATGTACTGCATTTTTCCATTTGCCACAAGATAAAATTATCGATGAGGACTATTTAAAAGAATTGTTCAGCTCTAAATAGGTGGTGGCAACAACATTTTCTTCTGCATAGTAACTTTTCACTTCCTCATACAATTAGCATTGCTATTCCTCCTCATACATATCCAAGTGGAAAAATTTGTCATGGGCTTGTGCAAGGGCCAGAAAAATAAAAATAGATCACATCCTCTCCTAGCTTCCTATTTGGCTAATTGTAAACTCAGTTAACATTTTGGGGATGGATTTATAAAATCCATGCAAAAATGCATAGTTTGCAACTATGCAAAAATGCATAGTATTGCCAAGCATTTGCAAAACAGCAGAATTCCTTAATCCTGAGGCATCAATTTCCACAGCATCTTCCAAATGCCTTAAACTCTGCTCACCCCCATCTGTGACTCTTCTGGCTGCGGCGGGGCCTAGTCATCACAGTCCAGAAAAGCACGGTAGGAGTAGCCCTGGCAGCCTCCGTATGCTCTGTATGCGATGATCGGGTGGTAAAATCTGGGGAGGAACACCAGGATGCCAACAGTCAGAACTGGAAAGGCTCGGTTGGCGCCAACTTTGCTGATGTAACCTGCCAGCAGGAGGCAGCCCGTAATAATGGGAAAAACACCAGTCAAAAACTGTAAGGAGGCGCAGGCAGTGGCCTTATAAGGAATGTTAGTAGGGCTTTTCTTGAACTTCGAGATCTCAGGACACCTGGACGTTTTTTTCGATTGAAGCTCGCTTTGGCAGGTAAAGTTTCCTTCTGACAGTTAATGTGTCCATCATCAGTGCTGGAGAGCTTTGAGTATTTCACTTTGCTGCTGGGGATCCCAGCAGACACATTGGTGAGAGGGGGCACCATAGCCAGCAGAGTGGGTGGGGAGCTTGCTCGCCGCCACACAGGGCGGAGGCGTCGAGGCCAGGGCACCCACCCAATGGCCGCCTGACCTCGCGGTGGGTTGCCTCAGCCTCTCTCCTTCATCTGCCTCCCCCTAACTAACTGTTTCTGGGAGACTGCCCTGTTTTTGATGGAATCTGTCTTTTATCATACAAGGTTGACATTACTTTGATAATCTGATGTTATATTGGCTCTATTTGTTTATTAAGCCAGTTCTAGTAAACTCCCAAATTCCTTTGTGATCGAAAATCTGCATTTAACAATCCAAACATTCACACTAAAAATTCAGAATCAAAAAAATAAGTGATAAAGCACTGTCTTGGTTTCCATGAATGTTTTATCTCAACCTCCAGAGAAGGCTTCATGGGATGTCATTTGACTCCCAGTTAAAAGATCCAATTAAGCCCTAACCTGCCAGAGTTTCCTCACTCAAGCTGAAATCCAGTCAATTTCTACGAATGAGAACTGAGTTAGAACAGACTGGCTGATAAGCCATCAAATACCGTTTCAACAGAGGTAGGTGGAGAGTGATTATGACACTAGTACACAAATTTTCCAGGAAAAGCCTTGGAGAAACTAGTCTGTGGAATGTGGTAAGGAAGGATTTATACTGAAGAACATGGACAATGCAAAAGTCATAAGTTTGGGAGGGTAGTTGAAGAGAAAAGCAAAGATGAAAATGTGAGTCACTATCACATCCCTCCTGACACCCCACAATACCACACACACACACACACACACACACACACACACACACACACAGACTTGAAAAACCAATTCCAGAAAATCCGGATGCTGAGAAAAGAGACAAGAGTGTCAGCCAGCCCACACAAACACTGAACATCATTCTGTTTTTGCTGTTTATTATGTTTAGTCTGTCTTGCACAGTTTCAGGAGAGAGAGAATTATAAGTGTTGGTGTATCATAGAAACAAGAGAAAAAGAGTGGGATATGGGGTAGATTCATGTGGGATGTGGGTATTGGCAAAATATATATTGTTTGCATCTCCTTGATTAATATGGAGGAAGTGATTGTGTAAAGGACATCTTTTGTATCTCTCTTATTCTTGCACTGAAGTTCAAAAAAAGAGAAGGAAAAATATAAAACTGATGAAAAAGTAAATTCATTTGTATGCTAAAGAGGGGGTGAGATTTGAAAGAGCTCTAAGTCTACCCTTTTACTACTCACTGTTACAGGTTCACTGAAGAAGCAAAATCCACTTCTGATATAACTTTAAGGATGATAGGGATCAATTTGTTGTTGAGAAAGAAATATCCCCTGAAGAGTTCGTCTTTGCCAATGAGTATTGTTCTAGGGTGTCAGAAGGTAACACAGTTTGGATAAATAAATTGGGTAAGATTTTGCTGACATTAGGAAAATGATATCCATTTATTCCAGGAACAGCAAGAGTCAAAACTGTTGGGTATACTAAAGAGAACTGCATGTAACCAGTAGTCATACTTAACTTAACTTTGGCAACTATCCAACACACAGCAAGATGTATTTGAAAGCTACAGCAGTGACTTCCTTGGGCATGAAATAAGGTTAGTAAGATCTTTTTACCTATCTCACAGGGCTGATATTTATTTTTCATGTCTTTATTTGCACCATCCTATGTAAAAGTGGCTATGGCTGTGGAATGTACCAAGCGTCTTATAAAATCACTGATATTTAAATTATTTTTTCAAAAACACCCAGGGTTGTCCATCCTAAGTGATGCCCTTCCAATTTGTTTATCTTTTTTTTTAAAGTAGACATTACAGAAGCTTTATCATCAGGAATGAGACTAGAATGCCCACTCTTGGTACTTTTAGTCAACACAGTATTGGAAGTCCTAGCCATACAATTAGGCAAGTAAAATAAATAAAAGTCATTCAAATTGGAAGGGAAGAAGTAAAACTTTCACTTTTTTCAGAGGATATTATATTATACTTAGAAAACTCCAAAACTCCAAAAAACTGTTAGACTAATAAATAAATTCAGTAATGTTGCAGAATACAAAATTAATATACAGAAAGCGGTTGCATTTTATACACTAATAATGAATAATCAAGAAAAGTGAAGAAAAACAATCTCATTTACAATTTCATCAAAAATAATAAAATACCTAGGAATAAATTTAATGAAGAAGGTGAAAGAACTGTACTCTGAAAACTATAAGACATTAAGGGAAGAGATTGAAGACAGATAAAAGGGAGCAATAGACCGTGCTCATGGGTTATAAAAATCAGTATCTTTAAAATGTCCATACTACCCGAAGCAATCTACAGATGCAATGCAATCCCTATCAAATTACCAAAGCCATTTCTCACAAAACTAGAACACATAATCTTAAGATTTGCATCAAACAGCAAAAGACCTCAAATAGCCAAAGCAATATTGAGAAATAGAAACATAGTTGTAATTATCACACTCCCAGCCCATTTTTTCTGAATTCAACAATAACTGAAATTTGTCGCAGATCTGTCCTAACATCTCTTTTGGACATTTCCTCATTCCTCAGTCATCATGCTTACATAAGCTTCTCTTTGATAATGATTTTCAGGTTTCCACTAAACACAGAATTTTATTCCAGGGGAGATCTTTTATCCCTTCAATGTCCAAATCAGCACTGATAAGGAAATAGGGTTTAATCTGAGGGTAATTTATGCTTGGAAATGTTCATCTTATCTCTTGTTTTACCTAATGTTCGTGAATTAAGGCACTAATACATTTTGTGAGAATGACAACCCTAAAAGTAGAAATCAAAGAGATTAGAACACTTACAAAGGTGAATAGCTCACCCAGTAATTTCTGATTTCATAGCAGGAATTTTCATTGAATTGAATGCTTTAGGGGCCTTTAGAGATGCTTGAGATCTCTCTTTAGACAAGTCTGTAATAACATGAGAGTGAAAAAGACAGTGCCACATCTACAATTAAAGGAATTGTCTTAGTTTCCTCATTTCTATACCAAAAAAAAAAAAAAAATGATATGGTACATCTGCAACTAAGAATGCTACTAACTTTTTGTTTCCTTGGAACTTTTTAGTGATCAGTGAAGTTTTAGTTTCCTAAGCTGTTGGAGGGGATGCCCTATTCCAATAATGGTCTGCCCCAAATTTTAACTAAAGGTGAAATGGAGAAACGTTTTAGAAAGACCTGTATAATTGTGATGTTGTAATTTGTTCCTCTTCTTCACTCCAAGTAATCAATTCATTTTTTTCATTTTGTCATTTTGGATCTCAAAGAATTGAAGTAATTGGGAGCACATCATATCATCACATGAAATTGTACCATGTTATATTACCTAGGTCTGTCTGCTGAGGGACCTGGAAGCAATGAGAAGTCAGAGCAATGAGCATACCTAAAGCATACCTAAATCAGTCACAATCAATGACTGATTGCAGTGGAGGGGCAAGGAAAGTACAAATGAGCCTAGAACATCTTCCTATATCAGAAGGAACTGAAAGAATACTGGAAACATGTCAAAAGCACACCAGAGCCAACTTGGACTTATTGCAACTGACAAATTCTGGGACACTTTAAATATTAAAATAAATAAAGGTAGTACAGATTGTACTGTTTAAATAAAAAAGAAGACATGAGCCTAATACGAGGCATAGGCAAACTTTTCGGTAATGGGCCAGTAATTGTTTTAGTTTTGCGGCCCAAATATTATGTGTTTATATAACAAGAAAGAAAAAAGTTTCCACAGCTTTTCTATTATAATTTATTCAAAATAGATTATAATTTATAATAATTCTTTGTAATATATGTCTACTAAAAACAAGGGGAGACTCACGGATGTTGGGAGATAGTTTACAGTCTTAGGTATGTTTATTTTCTATAGACATGTTTCTTTAGATGCTTTACTCAAACTCTAATCAACGCAACATCAATAAATAACTTATTTTGCTTGGCTAACAAATGAATCACTGCATATTTATTTTGATTGCAGCCTCAGTTTTTACTTTTATTTTTGTGAAGCGATTTTGTTGAGATGAAATATTCTGTTTAAAATTTTATATTTTTTCTGTCCATTTCTTTCCTCTGAGTTGGGAGTATTGTGATTACTGCTTAGTGTGGTTACATTAATGCATTTCGTATTCTTTTAGCTTAGCTATAGTGTCATTGTGTAATAAACACGATGCTTTACCTATTCTTCAATAAAAGTAATCCATTCTCCACTGTGCCTTAAAAGCATGACATTCAAATCTACTTTTCTTTTCTTGTTTCTTCAAAATGAGCATGTACTGGTAATAAAAAGTAAAATATTGAAGTATGGCCATACATACTCTGAAAGGCTGTTTATTTATAATGACATCATTGTAATTATGTTTATTATTTATGTTTCACCAGTTTTATTAATATATGACAAAATACATTGAAAATCACTAATCACATGCACACAGCCTGATAAATATTCACAAAGTGACCACACCTATGGAACCAGCACTAAGATGAAGAAACAGAGTATTACCAAGACCACAGGAATTCTGTCATTTGCCTTACCAGTTACTATACCACTCCTATAGGTAACTTCTCTTTTTCTAAACCCATAGATTATTTTAACCTATTTTTTTATCTTATGTACTGTTTCATGCAGTAAGTGTCTAGCCTTTTTTCCACTCAATAGTACATTTCTGAGATTTGTGTACGTTTTCAATGTGGTTGTAATTCATGCATCCTCAGTAATGTACACTGTACATAAATATTGAGTTCTTTCCTTTGTTGATTGCTGTGGATAGTGGTGCCTTGAGTTGTTGATGATTGTAAGTTTACTAATTTTTTCCTTTAAGTGTCTTCCATTGATTTATGCTTCACAAGTTTTTCCCCATTTGGGAATTATGATCAGATTCACTTATATTTTTCTAGTTATTCAAAATGATTTTATCTTAAATTATTTAACCAGTAAATACATATGGAATTAGTTTAGTGACTGAGATGTTATGGATAAAAGTATTTTTTCAACCAATAGTTAAATGATAGAACCATTAGATGATTATTTCACCTTTGAACCTCTGCTCTTTCATGTAAACTTTGTGATCTGGTAAATTATTAAATAGATGCATGTGTTTCATGTGAGTTCTCTATTTATTTTGACATTCACGTTGGTTAAAACTAAAGAATAAAGTTCACTTAGAAGGATGAAAGGATTTTTACTTTTTAATCCCAAATTTATTTGTAGATAAAGGAAAAGTACACACTACAGAAAACTGTCTCAAGGGATTTACAATTCATGCTGCATGCTTTCTGTTTTTCCCTTTATCTTACAGGCTACTAATGCAGAGAATCTCCCAAATCATTTTAATGTTTGAAATTTCAAAGTGTTTGCAAAACTCATGGCAACAAATGTAAGCACTGTTCACTAATTTTGTTTAATAATAAAGTTTTATAATCAACATTAGCATGAGAAGTATGTATTAAAATATATATTAAAATATGCCCACAACTTTAGTAGATTTTTATGATTCTTTTGCATTGATTCTACTCCTCATTTATGTCCCAGATGAAATTCAAGGGAAAATATTTCATCTTCCTTTGGAATACTCTGTCAAATGTTTCATTTTGCTCCATGGTCAAGTGATGTTTCCAGTCTCCGATGGTACCTAGTGGGACAAGCACATCAACAACAACTGGGTAAGAAATAGCACTATGAGGGCAAAAAGTTCCTCCAACCCACTTTAATCTCTTCTCCAACTTACTTCAGTCTGTTCTCAAGCCAGCTAAATATCTGTTAGTTCTCCATAGGCTTTGATACTTCACTTTCCTTTTACAGTTATCAGCTAAGAAACAAATTTAGGATGTAGTGAGACTGAAAATAGGGTTATAGTCCACTTCATTATCAGTTAGACTTCCAACAACCACTACCATTAAATTATAACATTTCTTTAGGGAACAAAACCTTAAAATAAATGAAGAGATTTGAGAACTTAAATATGTTTTACTAAATGCCAGGCACCATACTTGGCCAACTACATCTATCATGTAATATTAGTTCTTAATACAACCCTTAAAACAAACCAGCAACATATTAAAAGGATTATGCACCATGATCAAGTAGAATTTACTTCTGGGATACAAAGATGGGTCAACATATATCAATTAATTAATGTTATACCGCATTTACAGAACAAAGGGAAGAAAACCTCATGATCATCTCAATAGAGAAAAAGTATTTTATAATATCCAACACCTTTTCATGATTTAAAAAAACAAAAAATAAAGAATAGGGAGAAACTAAACATAAAAAGTCATATATGAAATAGCTACTGCTAACATCATAATCAATGTTTGAAGACTGAAAGATTTTCCACTAAGATCACGAACAAAGCAAGGATGCCTATTCATGCCATTTCTATCTAACATAGTACTGGAAGTCCTAGCCAGAAAAATTAAGCTAGAAAAAGAAATAAAAGGCATCAGTTGGAAAGGAATAAGTAAAATTGTCTCTGGTCACAGACAACATGACTTTATACATAGTAAAACCTAAAGATTCCATGCAAATATTATTAGAAGCAGTAAACAAATTCACAAAGTTGCATGATGCAAAACCAACAATCAGTTGCATTTCTATACACGAGCAAGGAACAATCCAAAGAAAAAAATTCACAGAACAGTTCGATTTAACATTGCATTAAAAAGAATAAAATATTTAGGAATAAACTTAGCCAAGGAGGTTAAAGCCTTGTATACTGAAAACTACAAAATAGTGCTAAACAAAACTAAAGAACACAAATAACTAGACAATATCCCTTGTACATAAATTGGAAGATATAATAATGTCAAGATGTGAATACTAACCAAAGTGATCCACAGATTCAATACAATCTTATGCAGTAGTCCACTAATATTTTTTGCACATAGAATAATTTACTATAAAATTCATATAAAAATCTCAACAGACTCTGAATAGCCAAAACATTCTTGAAAAAGAACAAAGTTGGAGGAGTTAGATCTCTTGATTTCAAAACTTACCACCAAATCAGTTATCAAAATATTGTGGTACTGACATTAAGACAGACAAATAGATCAATGGAACAGAATACAGAGCCCAGAAAGAAACTTTCACAATATCAAGCAAAATGAACTTTGACAAAGGAATCAAGACCATACGATGGGAAAAAGACAGCCTTTTCAATAAATGCTGTTGAGCAAACTGGGTATCTACATGGAAAAGTGTATAAAGTTGGGCTTCTACTTATACCATATCGAAAAATTAACTCAAAAAAGGAATATATTTAAACATAGATATTTTACCAAAGAAAATATGCAGTAAATCAAAAAGCACATGAAAAGATACTCAACATCACTAATCATTAGGTAAATACATGTCAAAACTACAATGAGCTACCACTTCACACCCATTAGGATGGCTAGTTACAAAAAAATTAAAATTTAAAATTTAAAAAATAACAAGTGTTGGTGAGAATGTAGAGAAATTGGAACCATCGTGCACTGTTTAGTGGGAATACAAAATGATGCAGTCACTATGGAGAGTAGTTTGAATAGTATGGTGGTTCCTCAAAACATTAAAAATACAGTTACCATGTATACAATAATTCTGTGTGAGGGTAGTACTCAAAAGAACGGAAAACAGGGACTCAGATAGTTGCAGTCTTATGTTCATAACAGCATTATTCACAATTGTCAAAAAGTGGAAGAAATCCATGTGTCCATCAATGGACAAACGGATAAATAAAATATGGTATATAAATACAATGGAATATTTTTCGCCATTCAAAATGTAGGCAATTTCACAACATGGATGAATCGGGATGGTGTTATGCTAACTGAATTAAGCCAGTCAAAAACGTTTAAATACTCACATGAGATCTTAGTATAGTAAAATTTATAGTGACATAAAATAAAATGGTGGTTGCCAGGGGATAGGAGGATGGGGAAATGGGGAGTTACTGATTTGGAGTACGAGTTTCAGTTTTGCAAGATGAAAAAAACAAACAAACCTGGAGATGGGTGGTGGTAATGGTTGCACAACAATGTATAGTTAATGGCATGGAACTGTATGCTAAAAATGATTAAAACAGTAAATTTTATGTTGTATTCTGATACAATTTTTAATAAAACTATCGAGGGGGGAAACTGGAAAGAGAAACACCATGAACAATGGAAGTTCATAGGAAAGAGAGATTTAATTTATCTTGGAAAAGAGAGCAATTTTCAAGGAAAAAAGAACATTTCTTCCAATTCAAGTGGAAAGATAAGAAATATCCCTGAAAAAGCTGGAAACTTCCTTTGAAAATGTGAAAGTAAGTCCCAAACTACAGAAACTTGAAATATTTTCCATATTCAACAAAAATTAAACTTCACTGTCCTTGGTACTTGATAGACTCACAAGAAATTTACCTGGAGATGCAGGTTGGAGAGAAGATGAATCGTCTTCTACGGCTGACGAGTACCTTAGTATTTATATTTTAAGTAGATTGTATTTCACTTTTAGTCAGTGGAAAAGGTTGAGTGTGATGGGCTGAGTAAAATAACAGGACCCTCGTTATCAAATTATTTCTTCAAATAATGTTTGTATACAGTAACTAACATACAATCAAGACATGCAAGTATTTGAAGATATAAGAAAATGTAGCCAAAAACAGCAGAAACTAAGACAATAGAAATGAATGAAGATATTACACATACTGCAATTATCTGAAATAATTCAATTACTATGCTATGATATTCAAGGTATCAAAGACAAAATTTAAATTAAAATCTGACAGAACTGGAAACTATAAAAAATAATATAACAGATTTACAAGAGATCCCAATGCATGAATAGAAATGAAGAACTTGATGAGATTTACATTCTAGCCAAAAATTTTGGGTTGAATATTACTATATAAAGTAAATCTTATTATCTGAACAGTAAAAATGTATACAGTTTTAAAACATAAAAATCAAAGTGACTGCCTAGATGAACTAAATCAAAATTGCATACCCTGAATGCTATTTTTTTTTCACTTGAACGATGGTTGCATTGTTGTTCATTTTGTAGATTCATTATTATGTACACATATGGTCATGAACTTGGATAATTTATTTTACTTGATTATTTAAGCCAAGGGTTTTTTTTTAAAAAAAGAGAACTAGCATAGGAGACAACAGAAAGACTGGATTATTCACAAATATGAGTTTCAGCAGTAAAATCCTGAGGATTCCTGCTAAATATTGCCAGAGATCTCTGACATGTGCCTGCCGGGCTTTCTGCCTGCATTTTAGGAAAAGTAGAAACTCCATGACCCACTGTGAGGAGTTCCTCAAGCATTGCTTGTGTTCTGGAGAGAATCTGATGGGAAATTACGTTGTTTTAAATAAGGATCCAGATAATTTAACAGTGACCAGAATAATGCTTATAAATTAGCAATAATAAACAAAAGATTAAATTATCTGCTTATTCAAGAGCAGATCATCTGAGGATATGGTGGTAACTGGCCAATTAGCCATGACTGCCACATGATTTTTCCTTGACTTTTACCAAGAGTTAATAAATAACACTCTCCTTTGTTATTTTTTTACAGTGCTATATCCTCTCTCTCAACAACTTTCTCTTCATATCATTAAAAAATTAAAGTAATACTAGTTTATGTTAATATTTACTTCTTTAAGTAAATTAATCATTTGAGAGTGCTTTACAGCTACATAGTCAGTATTTGTTGGCCCAAGCAATACATCTTCGCATTGTGGTCTGTCTTATTTGTATTTAAATCCATAACTGTTTTGTTATATGGTCAGTGGCAATTAAGCTTTCTGATGAATTTTTGAAATTAAGCTTTCTGATGAATTTTAAAGGCCAAAATTCTTGTAATGATCTTTTCAGTAAATTAGCATCCATGTAATCCTTAGATTGCAAAAATAAAAACAGGTTTATTCATGGGGATTATCCCAATAAAATTTAAAATCTTGATATCAGTTCAGTAAATAAGGCAGCTCCAATTATACTTTGTGCTTTAAAAGGAAAGTTTCTCAGACTCACAGGCATAGAGAACAGACTTGTGGCTGCCAAAGTGGGGAGGGGGCTGAGGGAGGGATGGAGTGGAAGGTTGAGGTGAGCAGATGTAGGCTATTATATATAGGATGGATAAACAACAACGTCCTACTGTATAGCACAGAGACCTATATTCAATATCCTATGATAAACAATAATGGTAAAGAATATTAAAAAAATGTCTATATACATGTATAACCGAATCACTTGTTTTACAGCAGAAATTAACACAACATTGTAAATCAACTCTACTTCAATACAAAATTATAAATAAGGCTGTGATAAACATGAAAAAATAAAGTTTCTGATCTTTCTATTACTATTTTGTGACTAGTTCAAGATGGAAATGGCTATTATACTTGAGAATATAGCTAATTAAAACATGTTTTTTGGTGAGACTGTTATTTATTTGCCATCATTGTATCCAAGTCTTGTTTTTTCCCTCCATTTGAGGCCTAGGAGTGGAAGAAATAATTAAAGGAGAATTTATTAATGAGACAAACAATATGTGATTGAACTGAGGGCTATCATGTTAAAATTTTAGAGTAAGTGACAACCTTGGGCTAAATTACAGAAAGCTCTTACTTCCTTATACTACACTTACTTTGGTGTGGAAGGCAAGGGGGAAAGTAATTTACCTCCAAATTTAGAATTTACATAGGGACCACATTAGTGTAAAATGGTTGTTGTATTCTGAATTGTATATCACATGAACTTTCTCTGGGGTCTTTTTTTTTTCTTTCTTTTTTTTTTTGCGGTACGCGGGCCTCTCACTGCCGCGAACTCTCCCGGCTCCGGACGCGCAGGCGGCTATGGCTCACGGGCCCAGCCGCTCCGCGGCATGTGGGATCTTCCCGGACCAGGGCACGAACCCGTGTCCCCTGCATCGGCAGGCGGACTCTCAACCACTGCGCCACCAGGGAAGCCCTCACCAAGTACTTTATTCCCCAAAATGTTTAAACCAAGTACCTGATAACCAGGTGTCTCTGTTGCCTCCAATTCTTTTATTTTGTTAAGGAATATGAAACTGTTTTGAAAGTCAATCCAAGATCAAGTCCATACCAAAGTTCTAGCGCTTGGATATTTGTCCTTGTTCGCTTTTTAGGAAGTATGATTAACAGTCATCAGTAGCTGCACAACTGAGTTTATAATGAGTATTTTTTTTTTTCTCTTTGTAAAGTCTGCCTACTAGGTTCTACCTCTTCCCTGCCCACCCCTGGGAGCTCCACCTCCCCAATCAGATTTAGATTTGAGAGGAGGTGATTTTGTTCCAAGTCTCTCAATTTCTTCTGTGGTCAAATTATATGAGTTATTTAAGATTTTTCAAAAAGGAAGAAAAAAAAAAGTCTATTTTTATTGTTTCAACAAGAAAATATTAAAAGTCTAAGAGAAGTTTACCATCTGTCCCAACTCCATTCCATCAAGGCTGTCAAACAGCTTCCCACTTGCTGTGACAGCAGTGGCAGGATGCCCATTATCAACTACTGTCAACACTAGTATGATTAATCCAGATTGGGTCTTTTTCACTGCTCACTTTATTTCTAAAGAGCAAAAGCCTTTGTAATTAGTTGAAATCTATCAGAATAAATTCAGTCTCTGAAAGTGAAGGTATTTGTGTTGTTCCATTCTGTTCGGTTACATGCACATGACAAAAGACAGGATGACTCATTTATTCTGGACAAAACCAGAAGTGACAACTGCAACGGAGGTTGGCTAAAATATTCCTGCAGCTTGGAGAAACGAAAGCAAAGTGCTTTAGTTCCACCTCTTCCTCCTCCTCTGGGAGCTCCACCTCCCCGATCAGATTTAGATTTGGGAGGAGGTTATTTTGGTCTAAGTCTCTCAATTTCTTCTGTACATCCAGTCAAGTAAGAATTTGGGGCACTGAAGTAGGATGCATACGTTTCTGCATTGTAGTTGCTATTTATAAGAGTTGGTCCAGCTGCAAGCCAGCCTGGTCGAATTGTACTAGCTCTTCCAAATAAATGAAGGCGTCTTCTACCAAGACAAAGTTCAATTATATGAAAAATTTCTACGGGCTTTTCTATATTGCCAATTTCAGGTTCTTCTGTGATAATCAAGTCAATGTCAACATTAGCATGAATGAAGTCCCGTCTGTGCTACGCTTAACAGTTCCTTTGATCCCCATAAGGCAGTGTTCCTTTGTTCTCTGGAAGACGGCCTTTGGATCTAAAGTCTTAGTCTTCCCAGGATTGTTTATATTGGTTTTAATCCAACAAATATCTTCACATCTGTAACCCTACTTGCATAAACACACTCTTCCAAAGTCCAATCCCTCCCCAGAACCACACCAGAGAAAAATAAATGATCGAGGTGCTGCAATCTCATCAATTTCTAACTTCATGATATCACCCCAAGTCCAGCATTTTTCATTAGCAGTGATGCCAGTCTCTCTGTACTATTCTTCTAAAGGGGGTTCAAGAAGAATCACATCAAATTTGGGTGTTAGTTCTCTGATGTCAAAGGCTTCTATATCTGCTTGTAAGTACATACGAGGATTGTTAGATTTATCTATGAACTCATGCTTCAGCCTGATGAGCTCCCTCAGTTTAAGGTATTCTTCAAATCTGTCAGCCAAACCTACATCTCTGATGAAATTTTGAGGTCTATGTCCAGTGTCTACAAAATGTTGGCAGTAATCATTATGGGGATTTAAATTCTGTGTTCCCTTAAGAAAAGTACTAGAATCTTTGTAAATCTCTTCTTCATATGGCAAATTCTCTTCCTCCTGTTGCATTTCTAATTCATCCTTATATTCTTCCATTTTGTCTTCATCTGTCTCTCCTTCATCCTGATACTTAACGTTTTGCATAGGAAGCCCTGCAAGTTTCTCTTGTTCCAGCAATTTCTCTCTGCTCGTCTTTGCTATTTAACACAGCACCAATACTGGCAGCACTTTCAGCTCCCAACTGCTGCGCGAGAAGCTGTGGCGTTAACTTCTGCCGCTCCCGGATCTCCTGCAAGTGGCTGTCCATGTCCCAACCCTTGTTTTCCACTACCTCGAAAACTTGGCAATTAGCGGATGAATACCCGCCCAATTTTTCTTCGGAGACTGTGGAACACAAAATTCTCCAGGAGCTTCAGGCGACGGGTACCCAGTATTTTTTCACTAGGTGTTTCCTCTTCCAATGTATTTATGCTTCACAAGTTTTTCTCCATTTGGGAATTACAAACTCATTTAGCTATATTTTTCTACTTCTTCAAAATGATTTTATCTTAAATATTTAACTATTAAATACACTTTGAATTAGTTTATTGAGTGATATGTTATGAATACATCTTTTTTTAAATATCTTTATTGGAGTATAATTGGTTTACAATGGTGTGTTAGTTTCTGCTTTATAACAAAGTGAATCAGTTATACATATACATATGTTACCATATCTCTTCCCTCTTGCCTCTCCCTCCCACCCCTCTAGGTGGTCACAAAGCTGATCTCCCTGTGCTATGGGGCTGCTTCCCACTAGCTATCCACCCTACGTTTGGTAGCGTATATATGTCCATGCCACTCTCTCACTTTGTCACAGCTTACCCTTCCCCCTCCCCATATCCCCAAGTCCATTTTCTAGTAGGTCTGTGTCTTTATTCCCATTTTATCCCTAGGTTCTTCATGACCTTTTTTTTTTCTTTTTCTTAGATTCCATATATATGTGTTAGCATGCGATATTTGTTTTTCTCTTTCTGACTTACTTCACTCTGTATGACAGACTCTAGGTCCATCCACCTCACTACAAATAGCTCAATTTCAGTTCTTTTATGGCTGAGTAATATTCCATTGTATATATGTGCCACATCTTCTTTATCCATTCATCTGT
>NC_041223.1:44977977-45001481 GCF_002837175.3 Physeter macrocephalus
TCTTTTCATTTTGTTTATGGTTTCCTTTGCTGTGCAAAAGCTTTTAAGTTTCATTAGGTCCCATTTGTTTATTTTTGTTTTTATTTCCATTTCTCTAGGAGATGGGTCAAAAAGGATCTTGCTGTGATTTATGTCATAGAGTGTTCTGCCTATGTTTTCCTCTAAGAGTTTGATAGTGTCTGGCCTTACATTTAGTTCTTTAATCCATTTTGAGTTTATTTTTGTGTGTGGTGTTAGGGAGTGTTCTAATTTCATTCTTTTACATGTAGCTGTCCAGTTTTCCCAGCACCACTTATTGAAGAGGCTGTCTTTTCTCCACTGTATATTCTTGCCTCCTTTATCAAAGATAAGGTGACCATATGTGTGTGGGTTTATCTATGGGCTTTCTATCCTAATACATCTATTTTTAATCCAAATAGTTAAATGATTGCACCATTACATGAAGTAATCCACCTTTGAAACTTCGATCTTTAGTGCAGATTTTGTGATCTCATAAATTATTAACAGATGCATGTGTTTACATGTGTTTTCTTTATTTCAACACTCATACTGATTTTAAACCAAAGAATTAATGTTTAATTAGAAGAAATAAAGGACTTTTAATGTTGATTAATTCTAAATGTAATTATAGATAAAGAAAAAATACACTCAACAGAAATCTCAGTCATTTGAGAAATCTCAATCTCAAATCAAAAGACATAAAGAATTCATTTTGCATGCTATTTTTCCTTTTGTCATATTGGTTACCAATGCCGAATATTACTCAAATCATTTTAATTTAAAATGTTCAAAATGTCCATCAAACTCATGGCAACTAATGTAAGTACAGCTTACTCATTTTGTTTATTAATAAAGTCATGTAATTAACATTTATGTGAGCAGCACAAATTAGTATGTATATTTAAAATATGCTTTCTGGCTAGTAGATTTTTTATGTGATTGTTTTACACTGATTCTACTCCTCATTTATATCCCAGATGAACTTCAAGGGAAAATCTTTCATCTTCATTTGGAATATTCTGTCAAATCTTTCATTTTGCTCCACGGTAAAGTGATTTTTCCAGTCTCCGATGGTACCTAGTGGGATAAGCACATGGACAGCACTTGGTGAGGAGGTAGCACCATCAGGACAAAAGTTTCCTGCAACCCACTCTAATCTGTTGTCCAAGGCACGCTAAATGTCTATTTGTTAGTTCCCCATGGGGCTTGATACCTTACTTTTTTCTTATACAGGGATGAGCTAAGAAAACATCTTAGGATGCAGTAACAGAAAATAAAGTTATCGTCCACTTCCTTATGTATTAGACTTCCACCAGCCACTGCATTGAATTATAGCCTTTCCTTAGAAGGAAAAATAAAGCTAAAATACATGAAGAGATTAGAATATTAAAAAATATTTCAGTAAGTACCAGGCACCACCACACTTGGCAAACTACATCTATCATGAATATAATTCTTAACCAACACTTCAAGATAAGTACTACTTCATTAAAAAAATTGGACCCAAATGTTTTCAAGTAATGAAATCAAAGTCACAGAGGTTGGCCAGAGCTGCCATTGCTGCAGTTTTATATGACAAAAGTTTGAAACCATCATTATTCAGACAATTTTACAATGAAGATTAATAATTTGGCATTTTTAAGGTATCAGTTTTCTTATGTAAAGTTATTGTTGGAATGTGGAATAGTAAGCAAGCTTTTATGGGCATGAAAAATGCTTTATATGTAAACTGATTGAGCAATGAGAAGTGAAAACTGATAATACATGGGACAAAAGAAGAAACAATAACTTTAAAAAATATCAATATCTATATCAATTTCAATAAGATCTTTAGATAATTAAGATCAATCAATGCCCATCACATAATGCTAATTTATGAATATTTTAGGGAATAAAATATGAATAAATTAGAGAAGTACCCATTATGTTTTAGAATGATGTACGTTAAAAGATTAAATTAAGGGCTTCCCTGGTGGCGCAGTGGTTGAGAGTCCGCCTGCCGATGCTGGGGACACGGGTTCGTGCCCTGGTCTGGGAAGATCCCATATGCCGCGGAGCGGCTGGGCCCGTGAGCCATGGCCGCTGAGCCTGCGCGTCCGGAGCCTGTGCTCCGCAACGGGAGAGGCCACAACAGTGAGAGGCCCACTTACGGTCAAAAAAAAAAAAAAAAAAAAAAGATTAAATTAAAAAATTTTTGAGCTTAAGAAGTGTCAGAAGGAAAATATTTTCTTTCTTAACTCCTGGAATGTTATAGGATCACAATAAAAATGTATCACACATTTTTGAATAATTGAATAGCAGATTAGGTTAATGAGGTATCAGTCTACTTTTGACAATGAAGGAAATCTAACACATGAGGAAATTACAATAGTTCAAACCCCGTCTCTCAAAACAAAATACGTGTTGACTTTACTTCTAGGATGTTCTAGGAAATATAAAACAAAGACTTGCAGCTATTCTGGTCACATATATCCTTTGCCTCCAGATAAGACTTGTTAACAAATTTTCAAGAGTAGGGTCACTTATACTAGAAGGAAAGAACCTAATATTTATAAGTCAGAATGGTTCTGTTTCCAGGGATACTTTTAGAGGCTATTTTCAGTTAGAATCTTTGATCGTCTCTAGGGCCCAGATGGCAGTGCTCGGAAAGAAATGTTGGAAGCACTCCTTAATTAATCTAGGGGCCAAGGAGTCAAGAAAACATTCAACATTTTGCTCCTCTTAACCACTGAGCATCACCTTTGCGTAGGAAATCTCCTTCATTTGTTCTTGTCCAGTTTTCAGATTTTAGAATATTATTGTAATTTGCTTGTGGATCAAGCTTCATGTTCTGAAATGTAGCCTGGTTCACAACAGCATCCAAGTCCTCTTCACTCAGTTCTTTTTCAAGAAAACTGCTGATTTTAAGCACAGAACTTCTGAGATCCTGAAAAAATTGTGTGTATAAGAGTCTATTAAGCCTATAAGGAATACATGAGTTACAGACCAACATCTTTATCACATATTGGAAAACTGAAAGTGCTTGGGGTTATTCTAAGTCTAAAGTTTGACAAGAATATATTCCTACCTTATTTGTTCTTTGAAAATGAGTGCTCTGGTTGTCAGCTCTGTTAGAGCATCCTACTGTTGGATTTTATAAGGAGAACTCACCTCAATTCATTCAAATAACCAACACTATTAGGATACCTAATAAGTTTAAAAAACTGTGCAAGATGCTGGAGAAGGTTAAGAGAATAATAACATGCTATCTGGATTCATTAAGAATCCACAGTATCATAATGAGTAGAGTCAAGCAAGTAATTAAATACCATGGGCACAAGAAAGAAAAGCCCAGGTCTGGATGGCTTCTTTGGCGACTTCTACAAAACATTTAAAGAATTAACACCAGTACTCATCAAACTCTTCCAAAAAATTGAAAAAAAGGGAATATTTTCAAACTTATTCAATAAGGAGCATTATCCTGATACCAAAGCCAGAAAAACACTATGGGAAAAGAAAATTAAAGACCAATATCACGAAAGATAAAAATACAAAAATCCTCAACAAATTACTAGCAAAATAAACCAACAACACATTAAGAGAGTTATATACCATGATCAAGTGGGATTTACTCCTGTGATGCAAGCAAGGTTAAACATATGATAATCAATAACGTAATACCACATTTACAGAAAAAAGATAAAGAAACGGCATGATTATCTCAACTGATGAAGAAAAAGCATTTGACAATATCCTTCACCTTTTTGTGACAAAACACTGAATGAAGGAAGAAAGAAGGAAACTACTTCCACCTAAAAGGTCATATATGAATTACCTACTACTAATATTGTACTCAATGGTGACAGACTGGAAGATACTTTGCAAAGATCAAGAACAAGGCACTTTTTTTCAGCATAGTACTGGAAGTCCAAGCCAGAGCAATTAGGTAAGAAAAAGAAATAACCAGCATCCAAACTGGAAAAGAAGTAAAATTATTTCTCTTCACAGACAATATGATTTTATACATAGAAGACCCTAAGATTCTGCAAAACAAACTGTTAGGACTAATATACAAATTTTAAAATGTTGCACAGTATAAAACCAACAGGCAAAAGTCAGTCGCTTTTCTATATAATAACAAAGAAAAATCCAAATGGAAATTTTTTAAAAATTCCATTTACAAGTTCAGCAAAAAGAAAAAAATACTTAGGAATAAACTTAACTAAGAGGTGAAAGATTTGTGTACTCAGAACTGCAAGACACTGCAAAAGAAATTAAAGAAGACACAAATAACTGGACCAACATCCAATGTTGATGAATTGGAAGACTTAATAATGTCAAGATATCAGTACTACCCAAAGTGATCCACAGATTCAATGCAGTCCTTATCAATATCCCAGTGACATTTTCTTCTAAAATTTATGTGGACTCTCAAGGGACCCTGCAAGTCTAAAGTAATCATGAAAACAGAGAGGAAAGATGGAGGCATCAGACTCCTGAGTTCAAAACTTACCACAAAACCACATTTATCAAAACAGTGTGGTGCTGACATAAAGTCAGACAGATAGGTCAATGGAACAGAATGTACAGCCCAGAAAGAAACCCCTCCATATAAGATCAAATGAATTTTGAGAAGGGTACCAAGATCATTCAACGGAGAAAGGACAGCTTTTTCAATAAATAGTTTTGAGAAAACTGAATGTCTACATGCAGAAGGATAACTATGGTATGCCATTTATGCCATTTACAAAAATTAACTCAAAATGAATTAGGCTTAAATATATTTCTCCAAGGATAATATATTAAAAATGTATAAGCACATGAAAAGATATTCAACATTATTAATCACTAAGGAAACATAAAACAAAAACCACAATGAGATACTTCACAAGGACTAGAATGGCTATTATTTAAATAAATAAATAAATAAAATAACAAGTGTTGATGAAGATGTGGAGTAATTAGAAATACCTCGTGTACTACTAGTAGGAATAAAATGGTGCAGTCAGTATGGAAAATAGTATGAATAGTATGGTGGTTCCTCAAAAAAATAAGTATATAATTACGATATCATCCAACAATTCCACTTATGGGTATAAACCCACAAGAATTCAAAGGAGTACAACAAAGGGGTACTTCCCTTGCTACGTTTCTGATAGTATCTTTTCTGTTACCTGGGTAGGCTTTTTCTCTGTACCCAAACTATTTGTCTTAATGTCTCTCAATTACAGACTCTAGTTCTTTTTTTTCTCTCTCTCCTCTTTCTCCCTTTCTTTCTTCCTCCTCTTTTTCTACCTTTCTCCCTTCCCACTCTCAATTTTATGCACAATCATAGCTTCAATTATAGTCTATACAGTGATACAAAGATAACTAGGAGAATGCAGTTCATTAACCAAAATAAGAAAGGGTCTCAAAGGAATAATTTTAAAAACAAAACACTCCTCCTACCTTCTTCATCTCCTCATACATCATGAATAAAATATTGAAGTCATGTCTGTGTTCATACCAGCCTCTGATGTGATCAAACCAAAGGCTTCCCATCACTGTGGAAAATTAATACATAAGAAGGTAAAGATGTTGCACTTATTGAACAGCAAACTACAGTTTTTCTTTTCTGTTCTGGATCATCAAGACAAATCAAGCACCCACCACTGGACTAGATCTATGCTACCTTTTTAAAATGGTGTTTGGGCAAACAAGTACATGGTTTTCACAGAAACCTGCCTTTGCAAGGTACTCTGTGTATGTAAGGAATAGGGAATTCAGAAAAAACAATCTCAAAGAGTTCATTTTGAAGATTTCTTTAAGGTAAGCCCCTTCCTTTTCCTACTTCCTCCGCCTGAAAACATAAGTCTTTATTTCCCCTCTTGTCGCCTATTTTAATATCTGTTCAGAGCAAGTTTAGCTATCTGTTTATATTGGGTTGGCCAAAAAGTTCATTCGGGTTTCTCCATAAGATGTTACAGAAAAACCCCAAAGAACTTATTGGCCAATCCAATATTTAGCTAACCTGAATATAATTTTTGAAATGAGTGAGAGCCCTGATTGCACATTCCACAAGCCTCTTGCATCAATTAATCCTCCTCAGTGCTGGAATGAACATTTCACAGCTGCCATATAAGGCCTACCCAAGGGCCATAACAGAGCACAAAAACTTCACTCAACCTAAACATTAGCTATATTGAAACACCTGGATCTAACTTTGGATCTAGCCAGTTTGAATTGCTAGGTCATTTGTAGATCTCTTTTCATTTGGTCAAAATATATCTTTGCAACCTTGACAATCCCCAGAGTGGTCCTGCTGAGGATAGAAAAGCCTTTGGGTGACAGATTAAGTTGACAGACAATAGTAACTGCTTATGTGCAATTCCCCCTTCTATGATTACCCTTCTCCATCTCCCCAAACTTTGTTCCATAGGTTTGAGAATTGTTGACTAAACAGCAACATTGCCTCATAAACATGTGGCCTGAGAAATGAATTAATAGTTACCTTTTCCATCTAGAAACTTTTTCATGAAATGTTCTATGTTTTCTGAAGGTTCAAATGTAACTAACCAATTTGAAAAATGAAAATATGAAGTCAAAACATCCTTGGGGTTTCTATAGATGTAAACAATCTGCAGGGGGAAGAGTGAAACAATTTTAACAATTCTTGGTTATCTTAACAGATTTTTTAACATCTACATAGTATTGCATCATATGAATGCACAATAATTTATTTTATCTAGGAAAATCATAATACTGTTTTAGGGAAAGACAATTTCAATAAACGCATAAGAAAAAGGAAAAATGTGGAATTATGAAGGTAACAGGGTCAGATATACTTATAATGGACTTTAATTAAATCTTCAAAAAATTCTGTTGATTTACATTTATAACTATTTGATAACTTAGCAAAAATACCAAAAGCTTCTAAACTTATTTTACAAGACTAGAATAAAAGCAATACTAAAATAAAGATAGAGCAATCACAAAAAATTAAAGTATATTTTTAAATAAGTACAGATAAAAATTTCTGAGTAAAAGAAAACAAAACAGGGCTTCCCTGGTGGCGCAGTGGTTGAGAATCTGCCTGCCGATGCAGGGGACACGGGTTCATGCCCTGGTCCGGGAAGATCCCACATGCCGCGGAGCGGCTGGGACCGTGAGCCATGGCTGCTGAGCCTGCGCGTCTGGAGCCTGTGCTCCGCAACGGGAGAGGAAAAAAAAAAGAAAAAAGAAAACAAAACTCTTCTTGCAGTATGTTAAAACAAGTACTAAACTATAAACAAGTAGGATTTATTCCAGAAATAGAACATTAGTAAATTATTAATGAATTTCATTTCACTACAAATTGAAGGGAGGTTTGGGGAGGAGGCGAGACGTGGTACCTTCAGATTTGTCAAAAAAGGCATTTTATGTGAGTAGACCTTTTCTGAACAGCAAAAAGAAAAAAAAAAGTAAAACTCCAAGTAAACTAAGAACAGGAAAAAATTATTTCTCAGCATCATGTGCCTCAAAAATCAATTGCAAAACAAAGCAAAACAAAAAAACACAACCAAGAAAAGATATTAAAAATGCTACAAAGACAAGAGAACAACATTCATCATCACCTCCATTATTCTGTTTTTTTCTGCAGATTTTAACTAAGGAAATAGAAGTGCAGATACTGGAAAGTAAAGGAATATAAAATGTATTATTATTTTAAGAAGAAATATATTCCAGAGAATATAGGAAAAATTAATAAAACTAATCAGAGAAATTAAGGAAGCCAAATATAATAATGTACCAAAATCAGTGCCATTTACTTTATAACCAAACAGAAAAAATAATTGTGAAAAAATTACCTGTTCATAATATCCATAAAATAGGAATAAAATACTGCAACTTCAGAAAAAAAAATGTGTAAAAAACATGCAGAGAAAAACAGCACATGAGGTGGGTTTGAAAGTAGACCTGATAAATAGAGCTTCAGAATAATGCAGGATGAAATGTTGGAGTACTGCAATGCTAATGATTGTCCTAGAATTAATCTATATAATTGATCAATTCTAATCAATATCTAAATATTATTGAGGGAATAAACATATTAAAAATAAAGTTGGGCTTCCCTGGTGGTGCAGTGGTTGAGAGTCCGCCTGCCGATGCAGGGGACGCAGGTTCGTGCCCCGGTCCGGGAAGATCCCACATGCCGCGGAGCGGCTGGGCCCGTGAGCCATGGCCACTGAGCCTGCGCGTCCGGAGCCTGTGCTCCGCAACGGGAGAGGCCACAGCAGTGAGAGGCCCGCGTACCGAAAAAAAAGAAAAAAACAAAAAAAACAGTTGATGGCAATTTGCCTTATCAGTTATAATATGAAGAACTGTCACATATTAAACAGATCGTACCAGTTTTGGTATGAAGAATGCAGGGTCAGAGGGAGGAACTATGGAAACGTAGTATATCAAAGTACAGACTTCAAATTAGTAGGAAAGACTAAATACTTAACAACTCATAGATGGTCAACTGGCCAACCCCCTAGCAAATACCATTCAATAGTCATATTTCAAATCACATGTATTATCAGATATAATTTACAGTGAAATGTAAAAAAATAAATACATAAAGTTAATTAGAAAAAATCTGGCGTGTATTTGCATATATATATATATTTTTTTTTTTTGGTGGGGAAATGTTTTCTTGGCAAGACACAAGATCCAAAAGCTATGAAAGAAAGATTGATAGGTTGATTCTATAATATTAGAATCATTCAACAATTTGTAAAGGTAAATTGTTAATTGGGAAAATATTTCCCCCGTATAAAGGCTTCTGCAAAACAGTAAATAAAAGACAAGCTAGAGAAAAATGGGCAAAGAATATAATAGATATTTCAAGATCTCGAAATATATAAAAAAGATGCTCAAACTTATTAAAAACAAAAAGGTTCCAGTTACTTAAGAATGAGATTGCTTTTACCTAGCACACAATCTCTGGTGAGCGTGTGAGGAAAAAATCATTCTTGCTATTTGAGAAGTGAATTGATATATTATAGAAGGCAAATAGATAATAAGTACCAACACAAAACTTTTGGACACTTTAACCTGAAAATTCTACTTTTAGGAAAGTATTTCATCAGAACAAAAAAGTGCAAAGATCTATGAGACTGTTTATTGCTATATGATATGTTCATTGGCTGCCACCTACCTGTCCATCAATACACATTCAATATTGTGTAGTCATACAGCAAAATCCTACTAAACCATTAAAAAATAGAACTATACATGCTGACATAAAATTATTTTTAATATATGTTACATAATTATACTGCAAACAATGTTGTATGGTGACCCAATTTATATATATACTTATAATTTCGTATACATTTTTAATATGTAAAACAGGATTATAAAGACTATAGGAGTCACATTTGAAAAGATGTGGATGAATGGGGCTGGAAAACAGTATCTGAATAAAGTAATTTTGTCTGTGAAAAATGTCTATAAGCTATTTCTGTGACTTACTTTAGCTTTTCGGTTCTTGAGGCCTTTCGGTGCTAAATAATATGGGATGTGGGAAGTGAAGAGACGAGGGGATGGTCTGTTGACATGGTCCACTTTGTGTACACCGTGTTCCAGGAAGGGGACTCTATCAAATGTGTTCACCGTTTCACTTCTGTTACGATGTCCTTCAAAATAAATCAAGCTTAATATCTGCTGAGTCCATATTGTACCTGTGGAAACAAATAATCTTGTTTTCAAATCTGAGTTAATTTTTAATTATAAATGTCAACAGTAAGGCTGTCCTTCTCAAAATTATTTGGAAATTTTATTTCTTTTAATCGCTCTAAGGATGCCAATAATTTGCCCAACTTTTTGTTTGTCTGCATTTACATTAAAATTAATTAAGATAAAATCAAGGACTCAGTTCCTTTTTCACTCTGAAGAGCTGTGATGGTTCTGACTCCATGATAGCAGTGATTCAGATTAATCTTTCAGCTCCTCTCTTTCCTGTACTTCAAGTAAAACCTGTTTCCACAATTTTCTCTGACTACCTTTGTTTCTCTTTCCTTAGTCTCCTTTCTTACAGTGTTATCTTTTAGAAGGCAAGTTAAGAACTCAAGTCCTCTTTTACTTTTTTTGTTTACTTATTGTGTAGCATAAGTCTTCCCACACAATATTGAATAACAGTAGTGATAGCAGGCATTCTTGTCTTCTTCCTGTTTTTAAATGTAATATTTATTTGTATCACTGTTGCACATTATATTGTGGAAATTTTGGTAAACTCTCTTTATCAAGTTGAAGAAGTTCCCTTTTCTCCTTAGTTTGCTAATGGTTTTCATTATGAATGACTGCTGAATTTTTTGAATGCTTTATTGAGATGATAATTCAGGCTTTCTCTTATACTTCAGTAATGTGGGTGAACTACATTAAATTTTTTAAACCAATCTTGACTCTTGAAATAAACCCACTTTTGTCATAGTGTAGTTATGTTTTAACATTGCTAAATGTGTTTTGCTTATATTGGGTTTAGGATTTTTGCATTTTTGTCCATGAATATACCATCAATATTCTAAAAGGATGTGAGATACGAAAAGTCTCACAATGTCACTATGCAACCGATGTACCTACGTGATAGATTTGATGCAATTTATAGAGACTCACTAATCTCCCCTCCAAGATAAGCAAGAATCCAGCAAGCTGCACTGGGGACTGGTGTGTTGTGTCCCAAACACTAGACTAGGATTAATGGGAAAGAAAAGACTCTTTTATGGACTGCAGTGCTTGACCTAAAAGTAAGCAAACTGAGCTACCACTAACATCTAATGCAGGAAAAAAAAAGCTCAATCAGATGTGCTCATAAGTTCTGAGAGTGGAAGAATTCAGGAGTAAAGCAATGTGTTACTAATTTGGGGAAAGTAAACAAGGTCATGAGTTTCAAAGTAGATTAAAAGGGAGGGACTGGAGCATTTTCATGAAAATCAGGAATACTCTTTTTTAATTGCCTTAGACTCCAGTATATCTTTGAACCTCATTAAATACTCCGTACAACATTGCTTCAATGGCACCAGTCATCCTATCATCCTATGTTCTGAAAAGTGCAATATAAAAAATAAGGTTGGGTTTTTGTCTTTTTTTTTTTTTGGAATGTAGGATTAAGAGCAATTCATTTTAGTTTAAAATTATTGCATTATTCTAGGGAAATACAAAGCAATTAGAGTAATTGAAAAGAATACTAGGAATTAGTTCTGACTGAGATATGATGGTAACAAAAATCTTCCTAGGTTTTTAAATATATTTTCTTCCATTCTCAGACCAAGCCAACAGGTCAGTATTTACCAGCTATCTCCTCTTGGTTCAATATTTGGTTTCTTCATATATTCCATCAGAAATGACAATATATGCATTTCAAATGCATAGAGATTTGAGATTTATTTAACTTTTTGTGATCCTAAACAGTTCTGTAAATGTAGATGGGTTACCATCAATGTCTGGAAAAGGGCACATTTGTCCACATGAATTACCAAACCACGGTGAAGACTAAAACAGGTGACCATTCCTCAAACTTACCAGATTTTGGATATGTAATTATAAACACGTCATCATCTCTAATTTCAAAATCATCTAAATGTTCTATAAGGTCAACATCAAGTAAAGAACGTTGAAAATAACAGCCTTTAAAGTTCAGTAAATATGTGTCTGTGTTGTCCATAATTATTCACCTACAAGTAAAAACAGATACAATTATTTCAGAGTTCTGAGTATTTCATAATAATGACTAACACTTCCTGAGTGTTCAGTACGTGCAAAATATCCCATGTGTATCAACTCATTTAGCATACAAACTACCTTCTCTATATTAAATCATTTACTCTTCACAACAACCTAAAGTTGCTAAAGGTATTGTTATTACAACTACTTCAAGGATTAAGAAACTAAGATACTAAGAGGTTAAACATCTTTTCCTAAAACCCCATGAATGAGTTATAATCATGATTCCAAACATACAGATGAGAAAATTAAGGCATAAGAGGTTCGGCAAACTGTTCAAGGTGGCCCAGCTGCAAGAGTGGGCCAGAGTCCATGCTTTTAATCACTTTATCATATTTTCTTAATACTTTATATTTTTATTCTTACTTTTTTTCATTGTTCCAGAAATAGAAAATTCTTTAATTAATACAATTTTTATTTCTGTTTTTTTTTTTTTCTGGAGCATAAATAATCTGCTGTCTGTGAAAGAAGCTTCTGAGGCTTTGAGATCTGATACACTGTTTGAAATGAATTGTGGGAAATGTTTTGCATGAGAAATACTAATTGCATTTACTTTGGAAATGTTCCCTCATATAGTTGCAAGATGTTTTATGGTAATCGTCATATTTTCCAAAAGGAGTTTTTTATCAGAATTTTGAAATAAATCTAAACTGAAAGCGAAAAATCAGAAGCAAACTGTCTAAAGATACACCTGTTCAAAAATTGGACCAGGGACTTCCCTGGTGGCTCAGTGGTTAAGAATCCGCCTGCCAGTGCTGGGGACACAGCTTCAATCCCTGGTCGGGGAAGATCCTACATGTCGCAGAGCAGCTGAGCCTGTGCGCCACAACTACTGAGCCCACGTGCCACAACTACTGAAGCCCACACACCTAGAGCCCGTGCTCCACAATAAGAGAAGCCACCACAATGAGAAGCCCGTGCACCGCAACCAAGAGTAGCCCCCACTCGCCACAACTAGAGAAAGCCTCCACGCAATAAAGAAGACCCAACGTAGCCTAAATAAATAAATAAATAATTTTTTAAAAAGTTTAAAATTGGACCAGGCAAGCATTTCTTTATTAGCCATGCCTGAGAAATGTTAAATGTGAAATAGGTGAGGGATCCCAGAAGTTCTAATAACGTTAGATTTAGAACAAGCATATATTTTCATTATGCACTTTTAAAAATTTCTGTGAACACCAAGAAAATGAATTTGTTAAAAAGCTGCACATATGGTTTTGTCTAAATTGCATGTCAAGAAACAATTAATCCCTTTACAAACAATCAAACTTGAAGTGAAAGCCAAGGATGACAGTGTGAGTCACTGTCACATACCTCCTGATGCCCCACAGAACCACCCCAAACATGCCCTAAAAAACACCGATTTCAGAAACCTAGAATGCTGAGAAGAGAGGAAAGAGTGTCAGGCAGCCCACAGAAACATTCTGAACATCACTCTTTTTTGCTATTTGTAAGCTTAATCTCTCTTGCACTGTCTCAGGAGAGAGAAAATTAGAGAGCTTTTTGTCACAGAAACAAGAGAAAAAGAGTGTAGATTCATATAGGATCTCAGTATTGGCAAATCATATATTGTTTGTATCTCCTTGATGAATATAGAAGAAAGTGCTTGGATAAAGAGATAGGACATCTAATGTCTCCCTCTTATTCATTCACTGAAGTCTGAAAGAATAGAAGGAAAAACAGAAAATTGAGGAGAAAAAATTAATACATTTATATGCTGAAGAGAGGATGAGACTTGAAAAGGCTCTAAATCTACCCTTTTTCTACTCACTGTTACAGATAAACTGAGGAAGCAAAATCCACTTCTGATATAACTTTAAGGATGATAGTGATCCACTTGTGGTTGAGAAAGAAATATTCCCTGCAGAGTTTGTCTTGGCCAATGAGTAGTGTCCTAGGGTGTAAACAGCTAGGTCAGTTTGGATAAATAAATTGGGTAAGATTTAGTTGGCATTAAGATTATCTGGTTACTCCAGAAAAACCAAAGGAGTCAAATACTAGAGAATTTCAGGTACACAGTAGTCCTGTTTACTTAATTTTGGCATCCATACAAAACACAAATCAATCTGTGTGATACACCACATCAACAGATTGCAGGATAAAAACCATATGATCATCTCAATAGATGCAGAAAAAATTTCTGACAAAATTCAAAAACACCCATTTATGATTAAAAACCTCTCCAGAAACTAGTTTACCTAGTTCTCCACATTGGGGGGGAATCAGATATCATGAACAGGCTCAGAGGTATGCTAATGGGGAAATGCTGTGTGGGCTATACATTTTATCACTTGTACTTAATTGTTACACAAGCATTGTATATGTGCTTTTAGCAATACACTTAAAACAAGCAGTGATACATGTCATGGATAGTTACACTCTGACAACTTCACTAGAGGATTTTCTTTTCATCCTGAACATTGGGGTCAAAAGTATGGTTAGAAGTAAAACAACAAATTTCCATTTTGATAGGAAGACAAACACTTGGTAACAGTGCAATTGAATTAGTTGGATGGTTCTTACAGGTCTGGTCCAGATTTTTATGTCAGCTGTCTTCCACTGCTATTGTCTTCTTCTCGTCCTGGTGTGGGTGTCATTTGGGGTCAGCAGTCTTTTCTATAGAGAGTCCAATGCAGAGGCCCTTCTTAAATGGAAATACAAATTCAGGAGTCAATTCCCTTCAGTTCTGTTGTACATGTGCTAGTTAAGAGTACCTGATAACAGTCCTTTTACTTAGTTTGGAGACAGTCCTTTAAATGATGTCTTTTCCAGTATGCATATCCTCTTAGATGTAGGTCACAGGGCAACCGATCTTCAACCAAAAATAGATTACTGTGATCTGCTTTAGAAACAGGCTTAGAATATTCTTTTACTAATTCAATTAAACTTTATAATAATGTAACATAGCAACAAGGAGGCATCTTGGACATAGATAATAAATGCAAAGCCTCAGTAAATACAAAACTTCAATATCCACAAACGTATACTATTGAAACATAATTTTTCTCTCTGGATTATCCTCATTTTTACTAAATCCAGCTAAATTAAGGCTGATTTGTACAAAATAAGTCTGGTTTCAATAAACATGGCCTGATTATTCATATAAATGTAATTGCTCATATAGGCTCTTTTAAATTGGCTGCCCTGAAACTTTTCATTAGGAATCTCAGATGGAACTTTTAAAAGGCCTTTCAAGGCCAGGAAAGCCATGCCAGTGGCTTGCCTTCAGATTCTGCCTGTGATATATATATATATATATATATATATATATATATATATATATATATATATATATATGACAAATCTGTCTCTTTTCCAGGTCATCAAAATATCTAGATTCCTGCACATGCCAAGAGACAGTTTTTTCCATTCACCTGATAAGGTTGCTCAGAACCCAAGAGTCTCCAATTTCTGGAGGAACCAGGCAGCAAGAAAAGAAAAATATTTTAATTTTAACCACAAGTGTAAATTACCAAATTGTTGTAAATCATGAGTAGCTTGAGGAAAAGGCTTTTTTATATCTGAAAAACAAACATTAGAAGCCAGTAGTATGTCAGACAAGTCATAAAAATTAGTCATATTTAGCAGTTCATTTAATCCCGTATAATTAATCTTTGTTCTGTTTGAGCCCAGTTTTTCCATTAGTTTCATTGACCTTGGCTGATGATTGAGGATGATAGTGACAGTGATAATTTCAAGAAGTTCATGAAGTTTTTGTTAAGGCTTGTATGATTTGTCCAGTGAAGTGGATGTCTTGATCACTGGAGATTGTAGAAAGTACACTCCAAGTGGGAAACACATTTTCTAACCTTTTCTTTTTCATTGTGAGGGCATCAGCCCTGCAGCCAGGGAAAACTTTAACCCACAGAATAGAAAATGAGGTTTGTCAGGGAGCCAGGAAAAGTCAAGCGGCCATCTTGGACTTCCCATAGCCCTGATTTTTAAAAATATACAGCTATTGTTTATTCATTTTAAATTTCCTGATTTAGGAATAGACCGTTTCCATGCTATAAGGTCATCAGAATGGCAGAAGTCTGACAATGAGGAGCTCAGTCTTAATGATGTACAAAATTCTTTTCTCAAAGTGCCTTTTTCACAACCCTTTTATCACTTTCTGGATTCATATTAATTTGTCCCTTATTTTTTCCATCCAGAAACAGCCAACTGTAGGACAAAATTATTGTCATCATTATTTTCCTCAACAAAAATATTTCCAGTCTTTATCTCTTCTCTCGCTGGCAATGTATCTCCTACTTGCATTACACATTGAAATGTTTACTATATCATTTTAGTAGTTTTAATTACATATTATAATTTTTAACCCTTAAAAAAAAAAACCCTTGCTCTCTAGTGAGAACTAAGAAGAAAGCAATTGTGAATTGTTTGTCATATTGGCATTCTCTGATTAGCAAATTTAAGAACATATTCTATAACCTCTAAAAACATGCATTTTCCCAAAGCACAATTTCTTCTCTCAAAGTGGCACAAGACATGTGTCTAATAAACATCTTTAGTTTCCCTCTTGCAAGAAGATAAAAGTAGGTAAATTTAGATTTGTTTCATTTGTAAGCACTTACCTTTCTTTAAGCCAATTAAATAAAGCTCATTTTCAAATTAACCTCAGCAATATTATCCAAAGACAAAGACATACTGAGACATACATACATCCAAACAGAGATCTCTTTGTTTCATCTTTTTATATTTCATGAATCAGGCATTGCAATTAAACTTACCAGTTTATGAATAACAGTCAGAATAGTCAAATTTACACATTTGATTTTAAAAGGCTTCTTTTTCTTCCCTTTTTTCCTCCCTTGGCTTGAAGTTCTACTAATTAACCCAAGGCTGAAGTCCCAGGCAAAGTGGGCTGTGTTTGTACTTCAAGGACATGATAAGAGTTAACTTCAAGTTTTCTCCTAAGAATATTTTTGTTCTCTCAGGGTCAGTGTTCTGAAAAAAGTATTTTATCAAGCCACCTTTCTATAACTGCACATGGGAAAAGGGCCAGTTTTGGAATTTCAAAAGAGTTTCATCTAAACAAATTGTCTCCAGAGTCTAAAGAATATTGTGACCACACAGTGTTAAATTTTTTCATTTACAGGTTTATAATTATAGGTTGACCAGTGTGCCAAAATATTCCCTAGAGGGTTGTCAGTTGGAATTGAAGAAGCACTTTCCATGTTGAGTCAAATTAAACACTGCCATACTCCCTCTGAAGACTGTAAGTGAGAATCCTTCCTTGTAGCTTCTAGATTATGGTGTTTGCTGAAAATCTTTGCCATTCCTTGGCTTACATCACTCCAAACTCAGCCTCTGTCATCACATGGCCATTTCACTCCATATCTTTCTTCTTCTTATAAGGACACCAGTTTTATTAGATTAAGGACACACACCACTCCAGTGTCTGAATATAATTAATTATATCTACAATGACCCTATTTCCAAAAAAAAATGTTACATTTTGAAGTAATGGGGGTTAAGACATTAACATGTCCTTTAGGGATAATTCAAGCCATAGCAAGTTTAATAGATTTTTTTTCATATCTATCTCATCCTTTCAAGGATGCTACAAGGTTCTATGTGCTGTGCTTATACTCCATGACCATTTTCCCTTGACCTTAAGTTGACTGCTCACAGAAGCTAAATGACCTAACCTATACCATTCATTTTCTCGCCCTGGAGTTTTCATGTGAATTCAACAACACCAGCCTATCTCTGTTTGTTATTTGAACTAATTTCATTTGGACTTAGTGTCTGACTACAATCATGCTGAAGCACAGCTAGTCTTCAGAGACACAAAAAAGAATGTCTTCTTCACATAAAGAACACAGAAATGAGAGACCACGAAACTCCAAGACAAGAGAGAGAGAGAAAAAAATTGAAAAAATATATGAATCCCTAATGGCTTCATACCCTTTGGTTCTAGTTCTTCAGGAAGGTAAGACAATTTCTTCTGATTCCTTGAATCTTATCAATCATAATCATATTATGCATAAACTGGTCAGAAGTGGATTATTCTTATTTGCAACAATGTGCTTGACCAAATGCCAGGGAAATCATTTTTAAAATGAGAGAAAACCTCAGATTCATATTCCCACAGATATGTAAATAGATGTTTTAACTGTGTAAAAAAATAATCCAATTGTATGGACATGGAAAAAAAATGTTAGTTTAAAAAAACTGGCGTGAAGGTAAAATTTAAATTACAGAAAACTGAGTTAATTGAAAGGAGTTGAGAAGCTTCCTAGAAATGAAATCACAGGATAATAGGACGTAAAGATTCTTAAGACTATTGATCCTGTATCAATATTGCTATAAAGAAGATTGGAAATGATTTCCATTTCCACAAAAATATATGAGAAAGTTTTTTTCATCCTAGTCTTTCTAACATTGAGCATTCTGCATTTTTAAACTTTTGCTAATTATGACTAAATGTTTTGCATTTTCTATAAATGGCAAGCTTTTGGTTGTCTGGTCTCACAAAACGTTTGCATGTTCAGGAATTATTTCACAATTTTTATTAATTATGACATAAATACAGAAAAATTCACAAATTGTACATGCACGTCCCAGTGAAAATTGTCAGTAACAACACCTAGGGAACCAGCACTAAGACTCAAGAAAAGAATATTACCAACACCCCGGGAATTCCCTCATTTACCTGTCCAGATACTACACCATCCCCCAAAGGTAACAACTCTGCTTCTAACCCATAGAGTAACTTTGCTGTTTTTTAAATCTTACATAACAAATCATTCAACAAGTGCCCGGTTTTTCTCACTGAATATTACGTTTCTGAGGTTCATGTATGTTTTCCATGTAGTCGTAATGCATGCATCCTTACTGTGTTTCCTTATCTGAAATGCCATAATTTACTTGTTTTTTTAACTGTACGTGGACATTGAGTTGTTTCCATTTGTTGACTATTAAGGACAGTGGCACTTGAACTGTTTATGATTGCAAATTTCCTAAATTTTTTCTTTTAAGTTTCTTCCACTGCTTTTATGCTTCATGAGTTTTTCTCTATTTGGGAATTATAAACAGATTCACCTATATTTTTCTAGTTACCAAAATAATTTATCTTAAATATTCAAATATGAAATGTAAAAATTAAATTCCACGTGGTGGAATTAGTTTAGTGAGTAATATGCTTTGGGTACAGTTATAGGTACAGCTGAAATGGAGCAGGACCCTATGGTCCTTGCCCGGATCCTCCATCTGCCTTTTGTCTGTGGAAAAACTCTAATATTCTTACTTCTCTGATAAGTTTAATCGGAGAAGTGAGAAAATGCAGAAACAAAGGAAAACAGTCAAATGAGACCACATAATAATGTAGTCATTAACCAAAGTCAAGGCCCCTTAGTTCCCCCTCAAGGGCTGTAGATAATATTCTGAGCCATGTCCTCTGAGCTATCTTATAGATACTGAAACACCTACCAGTTGGAAGAAGTTAACTACATGATGACCAGGCTATAGCCATGACACAGGCTGCCACAGTTCCGAGAATTGGCTTCAAAGAAATGGAAACAAACCGACCCTGGAACTGAAGATTAACTGTACTTAAAACAATCAAGATGACGCTGGTCAGACCACCGATGACCGATTTCAAGATGACGGTCAGAGCTGACTGTGCTGTTTTTGCATGGAGCCACCTCGCGCCATCTATAAAAGAAAGCTCTTGCCCCCTGATTGTCAGTGGGGGGCAGTTGGCCTTGCACAGACATTCCCCCCGCCCCGGTTGCAGGCCTCGGAAATAAAGCGAGCTTTCCTTTCCACAAACCTTGCCTCTTTATTGGCTTTTGAGCGGCAAGCAGCCAGACCCCACTTTCGGTTACACAACTACTATTTTCAAACAAATAGTTAAATAATTGAACCATTAAATAATTAATCCATTTTTGAACCTTTGATCTCCCTTCAAACTTTGTGATCTGGTAAATTATTAATAGATGCATGTGTTTACGTGAGATTTCTCTATTTTGACATTCACAATGATTTTAAACCAAAGACTTAAGGTTTAAATAAAAGAATAAAAGGATTTTTAATGTTTGATTGATCCTAAATTTAATCGCATATAAAGAAAATGTACACGCTACAGAAAACTCTCTCCATACATTTACAATTCATCTTGCATGCTTTTTGTCTATCCCTTTATCATATAGGTTACAAATGCAAACTATCTCTCAAATCATTTTAATTTTCAAAATTTAAAAGTGTTCATCAAACTCATGACAACTAATCTAAGCACAGTTTATTCATTTTGTTTTGTAATAAAATTATATAATTAACATTTGTATGAGCAGCACAAATTAATATGTGTATTAAAATATGCTCCCTGGTTAGTAGATTTTTTTATATGATCCTTTCACATTGATTCTACTCCTCGTTTATATCCTAGATGAACTTCAAGGGAAAATCTTTCATCTTCTTTTGGAAAATTCTGTCAAAGCTTTCATTTTGCTCCACGGTCAAGTGATGTTTCCAGTGTCCAATGGTACCTAGTGGGACAAGCACATGGACAGCACCTGGGTGAGGAGGTAGCCCCATCAGGGCAAAACTTCCTACAACCCACTTTAATCTCTTCTCCAACGCAAGCCAAATATCCGTTCGTTCTCTGTGGGGTCTGGTACTTCACTTTTTCGTACAGGGTGATGAGCTAAGGAACAAACATAGGATGCAGTAACGCAGACAATAGAGTTATAGTCCAGTTTCTTATCTGTTCGACTCCACCAACCACTACACACTATCTGGTTTGGAACATAACTCAAGCTCTTCCTAACACACTTCCCCTGACTCCTGTCCCGTAGCCACTGCACCAGGCAAAGCCACATTGTATTTCTCACTTAGAACAACTCTTAGTAGCTTTGGAGTTCATAGTTTCATCTTTCCTATTGTCACCTTTCATTAAATAAAAACTTGATCCAAGGAAGGCTTCAATCCCTTTTTACCGAAGAAATCACTACTGCTAAGAAAATAAGAGTTTAATGTGACAGACACTTGACCTTATAATTATTCAGACTGTCTTTTTCCACAGCGATTTCTAAATTTTAAAAAATAAGCCATTTCTAGAAGACAAAGTATGTTAATAGAGGAGAATAATTATGAGATTCCAACTAAAGTGAATAAATTAAGGCAAGTAAACCGAATCTTATGGTTGGTGAACTTTCTAATTCATTTCCAGTCTTATAAGGGTGGAAAGGTGGAAAACTTACTAGCTTAAATTATTTAAGCACACATTCTGACGTGTTATTGACTGACCGCTAGGCTATGCTGCTATGCAGGCCCATATGTAAATATAAAACCTACAACTTTTAATTTTTTTTAATGAGTGGAGACATCAAAGTTTGCATCCTGCTGGGGAAACAGATTCCATAGAGTTAATTTTATTCTTGAGTTCATTAAATTGCCTTTCTGAGTTATCTTGTACCTCGTTGAATTTCTTCAAAACAGCCATCTGAATTCTTTATCAGTTAGATTGCAACATTCTGTGTCTTTCAATTGCTTTGCTGAAGAATTGTTTTCTTCTTGTGATGCCGTATTACTGGGCAATTTCACAGTGTGTGATAATGTTAAAATGCACCTTTGCCATCTCATTTGAAATGGCAAACACCTTTCTTATTTAAGGAAGGCTTTGTTTACCTTGATTCAACAGTTCAACAGATTGACAATTAGAAATCTTTCTTTTGTTTTCCAGAAGTTCGCTCTTAGCGCAAATTTTTGGTTTCTTTTAGTGGAGCTGACTTGCAACTAAAGTTGGGAGTGACCCTAAAAAGTATGGTATAAAAAGAAGCTGGTGGCAGCGTGGGAGAGATATATGCATAGCACCTGGGGCTTCGGCTGTGTCTAGAGCCCAGTAGGGAGTCCCAGGGGACTGTGGGTTGTCCTCTTGCTGAAATCATGGGGTGGACAGCAGGAAATGTGATCCTTTTATTCTCTTTGTCTGCCTTCTTCCCTTTCCTTTCCCTCCTCCGGGTCACAGAGGTCACTTCACAGATCCAGGTGCTGCTGGAGAGCAACAGGTCTCTCCGGCTGCACCTGGGGAAGCCAAACAGATTTTCACTAAACACTTACCTTTCCACCTCCTTGGCTAGAGAGGCCACCACTGCCGCCTTTGCCTCTATAGCAGCGGTGACACCCTCGGCTCCAGAGTCTCCTTCAAGGTCCAACCCACCCACTTTCAGATGCACAAAATGGATGTATCTCAGGTGTCCTGGTGTGCTGTGCAGAGTCCCTTTTGTTTGGTTATGGATGTCCAATTAGTTATAAATCAAAGGAGAAGAGAAAGGGAATACCTTATGCCACCAAGATGCTGACGTCATTCT
Organism: Physeter macrocephalus; assembly: GCF_002837175.3. Classification (NCBI taxonomy): domain Eukaryota; kingdom Metazoa; phylum Chordata; class Mammalia; order Artiodactyla; family Physeteridae; genus Physeter; species Physeter macrocephalus. The sequence continues at coordinate 45,000,000 of NC_041223.1, forward strand.
CTATTTCTCTTATGTCAATGGGTGTGATTGAGACTTGGAAAAAAGAAATCTCTTCTCTCTGAATTTTTTCTAAGTGGGCGTTGATTTAAGGTTTAAATGCAGTACAATTGTTTCCTGGGAAAAACAGGGATGCAGGAAATTTTAGGCAGGGAACCTAAGACAGGCCACATTCCAAGGAACAACTACAGGTGCCTATTTTTCTGTATAAAAATCTTACTCATACTAGAAGAGAGAGAGAATCTTATCTGGGAGTCAGAATTTTCTCTGAGATCAATCCAATCTAGAGGAGTTTAAAGCCCAACATGGTCATCCAAAGCTCCATAAGATTCTAGAATCAAAACCCTATCACTCAAATTCTTATTCCGGGATGGTGGCCTAACTCCTTTCAGCCCATCTTTCAAATATCTATAAACTCTCTGGACAAGTGACTTAAAAACCCACAACTAGATGAAGATACCAGAGAGTATAAACGAAGGCAGACATTGTGTGGAGGGGATGCAAAACTTGAATAATTGGTCATGATGGGGATGGTCTCCTATTTTTTGTTTGTTTAGTTTGGGTTTTTGCCCTCTTTGTCCCTGGAGCCAGCCACTGTTGTCCAAAAATACTGGTGGTTACAAACGCAATAGATTCCTTAACCACTAGATGACACTTGCGAACCCAGCATTTTCAAGATGATTTACTCATTTTGGTTGATAAATGGCGATACAGTCCTCTTCAAGATCAAAAGAGGTATTTAACATCATTTACAGAGTGAACAGGCAGTCTCAGGAATACACTCTGTGCTTAACAAAAAGGACTCTATTATGAACAAAGAGTTTCTTCTGAAATGGTAATAATGTATTGTATCAGGTGGTAATACAGACTAAAACTGACTTCCCCATTCACAACCATGCTTGGGCATGTGCTTATCTTTGCTTATTTTTTCATCATAAAAATTATGAATAATTAAAGAAACTCATCTCACTTGCTACAATATAAGCAGTACTGTCTTTCTGATATAGCTAGAACCTAACATTCTTGAAGCATAACTGCAGGACCTGCATGATTTTCATACCCGCAGGGATTTTCAATAGATTATACTCTGTGCTTATTTATTACCTAAGCTATTTGCTACCTTGAAGCTGCCTCCTGGCACTGAGTCAAATTCAAGACAAGGCTCTAACTATATTATCTCAATTTAATTCTCCTATAACAAAATTAATGATTTATACTCCATGACTAAGCGCTGTGTGAAAAAGTAAACATTTTCTATTTTCTATACCAATTCATCTTATTCACAAATCCTCCTTCCCACTAACAAAATAAATAAATAATAAAACGATAGATTAAGATTATACGTCTCCTCCAGTGTTGAACACGGACTTGAGGTAAATTTTTTTTTGTTGCGGCCTCTCCCGTTGCGGAGCACAGGCTCCGGACGCGCAGGCTCAGCGGCCATGGCTCACGGGCCCAGCCGCTCCGCGGCATGTGGGATCTTCC
>NC_041223.1:45001495-45022121 GCF_002837175.3 Physeter macrocephalus
ACCGGGGCACGAACCCGTGTCCCCTGCATCGGCAGGCGGACTCTCAACCACTGCGCCACCAGGGAAGCCCGAGGTAAATTTAATTACGACACTTTAAACTCCCTGTCAGGCTGTTTCACTCCTAACATATCTTTCTTTCCACTTCTCCTTCACAAAAGGGTCTGCATACTGGTGGGGGGAGTCTCGTCTAGACTGGCCTATGTTCTGTCTTCTCAAGCTTTGCAGACCTCCAGGCAGACGTCTTTCCTTCCACCGGGGACTCGGGCACAGGTGTGTGTTGCATGAAACTGGCAGCTACTGCTGGTGACCGTGGACCTGCTTTGCCTGAGGTCTCAAGTTCCTCCTACTCAGGAGCCTCTTATCCCCCCTTTCAGGTTTCTTCTTGTCCGATTCTATTATTACTTCTTCATCCTTTATAGAGCTTGGTGGAACTTACGTCCTAGAAAAATAGTTCTCAGCCCTATCATATCCCCACATCTTTGGGGGGGTTCCCCCCTTTTTTTCATAACACTCTGTTTAAATTGAGGTGTGATTTACATTCTATAAAATTCATGAATGTTAAGTGCGTAGTGGATGAATTTTGTAAAATATATACATTCCCCTCAACCCAGGAAGTTCTCATGTGATCTTTTCCAGTTAATCTCCCATAACATTGTTTTGATTTTCTTAATCAACATTGATTAGATTTCCCTGTCCTAAAACTTTACATAAAGCACATCAATTATCTTTTGCTAAACAGAAAATTGTTGATAGTCATCCATGCTTGAATGTGTACCAGTAGTTTGTTCCTTTTTATTGCTGAGTAGAATTATATTGCATAAATATAACACAATTTGTTCATTTACCTATCAAGAGAAATTTAGGTTGTTTCCATTTTAGGACAATTATGAATAAAGCTGCTATGTATATTCTTGTACAACACTTTTTGGACATACATTTTACATCTCTTGTACAAATACCTAACGATAAAATTACTGGGTTGTAGGATAGATGTATTGTTTACTTCGTAAGAAACATCCAGTTTGCCAAAGCGCTCATGCCATTTTTCACCCCAGCATCAGTGTGAACAAATTGCAGCTGCTGCACATCTGCACCAACATTCAGATTGTTCACTTTTTTAAAATTTTAGACATTCTAGTGAGTGTATATTATTGTGATTTTTTCATTGTAATTCCTTTACTTTCCTAAGATAAAATCCATAGATAACGTGATCTAACTACATATGAAATTTGAAAAATAAATCAATATAATACCAAGTATAAAGAAATACAAAGTAAGTTACAAGTAAAAAATAACGTGTATTTACATATGAAATACTCAAGTTTTCCTGAAGTATGTCATAAAGTAGGCCAGTCATTTCACCTACAAGCAGAATCACCATAGAGGCAACAACTCCAATGAATGCAATATATACATTGCCTTGGTAATTCATGTTGAATATGAGGACCTGTTACCTGCAATGCTATTTTTTTTGTTTTTTTTTGTGGTATGCGGGCCTTCCTCTGCTGTGGCTTCTCCCGTTGCGGGGCACAGGCTCCGGACGCGCAGGCTCAGCGGCCATGGCTCACGGGCCCAGCCGCTCCGCGGCATGTGGGATCCTCCCAGACCGGGGCGAGAACCCGGTTCCCCTGCATCGGCAGGCGGACGCGCAACCACTGCGCCACCAGGGAAGCCCTATGCTATTTTTTTGATGTTGAAAAATTTTTAAATAAATTTCTGGAAACAAAATACAATCTTTTCTTAATCTGCATGGTAACAACTTCTGAAGTTCTTAAAATTATGCAAGATAAACTTTGAGTTCACACACAACTGGAATTAGTTCAATGCTAAGGTAGTTAGACAGGCTTTTCACAGCCATGAATGTCCAGAGGAAGGTGAGAAATTTGTGCAAGATTCAGCAGTTTTTCTTGTTGTGAGAGCCTCCTCCCACTAGAAAATGTCTAGTATCTCTGGCTTCTAGCCACCCTGATATATTGTGACAGCCGAAAACGCTCCCACACTTTAACGCTGACCCAGAGTCACTCCTGAGCCCCACTTAGGGCCTGTGGGCGGCCAAGGGCACTGAGTCAAGATCCATCCCACCAAACTCTGCCCTCATATGTTCCGATCTATCATTGTTCTGCCATTGGGTCACCGTGCTGCTTTCATTTAAATTATCATTGTAAGACATTTATTGTAAAAATGATTGTAAGACATTTTAGGTTGGGTTCCCCCAGGAAACAGAGACGTGCCTGCGGACTGGGAAGAGCTCTCAGGAACAACACCTGTGAGGGAGTGAAGGCAGCAAGGCTGGGCACAGGGGGAAGCTGAACTGCAATGCGGTTTAACAGCATCCCCGGCGGGTCACAAACACGGGGCTAAGGAGCTGGGACACCCTTCAGAGCGGTTCTCACTTGAGGCACTTTTGCTGCTACAGATGCAAATGCAGGGCAACAACTGGAGCTAAAGGAGGTGCTATCTCTGCTGCAAATATATCTTTTGTTCTTTTCCAGAATTAGATTTTTTGATGAAATACTGGCCAAAGGAAGATGGAGGAGTATTTGTCTGAGTCTATTCAGGCTGCTCTAACAAAATACCGTGGACTGGGTGGCTTATAAACAATAGAAATTTATTTCTCACAGTTCTGGAGCCTGGGAAGTCCAAGGTTACCACAGCAGCATATTCTTGTCTGGTGAGAACTGGCTCCCTTGGCTGTCTTCTCACTGTAACTTCACATGGCAGAAGGGGCAGGGAGCTTTCAAGGCCCTCTTTTTACAAGGGCAATTATCCCATTCATCAACTCCCATAGGCACTACCTCCTCACATCATCACGATGGGGGTTATAATTTCAACGTTTGAATTTCAGGGAACTCAAATCTTCAGTCCATAGCAGTAGACGTCTTCATTATAATTTGATTGTGTAGGGCAGGTGGAATGGGAAAGGTGGGAGAGATTTGTAGACAAAGGCCTGTGAAGAAGTGCCCTGTTAACCGCCCAGTTTTGATGTTTATTAAGTTTCCTTTTTTAAACACCTTTTTCATGTTAAGGAACTATTATAATTCCCCACCTTACAGATGAGAAAGTTGAGGATCAGAGGTTATGTCAATTTTCTTCAAGCTCCCACAGTCAGTAGACAAGCCCATTATTCCAATTCACACCTCTTTCCAGCAGAACCATCTCAGATATTTTCATATTAAGCAACACATTAAATTTCAGTGGTGAACTGAAATATCAAGTGTTAAATCTTTACTTGTTTCCTTTGGTGCTCAAGCTCCCAGGGGCTGGCTCAAAGTGTGCCTGGTTTATTATCAATTGAGCACCAATGTCGGTGAGAAATCTCAGCCTCACTATGTAAAAAAAATACATGTGCACAGAGACACTTCCTACTTCTATTCTATTCTCAAATAGAATCCCATAATATCAGCTGATAATAGCATGGAAAACATTAAATGCATACCTTTATTAGCATCAATATTTACCTTTTAAAACAAATACCTTTAGTAACAGATCCTAATGTCTTAAGGGCCTTTACATCAATAGGGATGGATCACTCTGATACTTTAAAAGCAGAATATACGTCAGAAGATACATCCAAATTAAAATCAGTAAGTTTTTTTAACTTTCTCTCAAATGTACAGGTGGAGAATGTTCTAGATCCATATTTTCAAAACAGAGTTCCACAACAATAAATCTATTAATGATACCACCAAATATGGAGTATAATTCATTTTCATTTAATGATTATATCACATTTAAATAAGCTTGGACTGGTATGAGTAAAGCCAGTGACCTATTTTTTAATGTCTTGGGCATGTGGCAGCAGCCCACACTCCAGTAATTTCATGTCCTTAATTACTTTACCTTAACTATTTGGCTGGTAGTAATATGGCTTCATTTTGTTTGTCCACTGAGCACTTTCATTTATGCAAAGAAGCCCACTTTACCTGAAAAAGTAGTTTCTTTTTCTGGTCTTTCTACCTAATGTTCTTTGGGATGGAGGCCATAGGACCCTGAGAACCTTTTTGAAACAGCAAGGACGACGGTCAGGTGAGTGAGGCATTTACCTCGGGTGCAAAATTTAAGGAGATGCATAAAATTCAACAAAGATAAATAACATTTTAATGCAGCATTTAAAAACTAAAAATCAATGTAAAAATCCATGATAAATGAATTATCCAAATTTTACATAATTATTGATTTTTCCTTTTAGCTCAGGTGCCATTATGGCTTTGCGCAGTGCTGTGAAATTTTTGATTCGATAACCCTTTACAATATTCTTGAAAATTCCCCAGCATTTTCCCATATTTTATTAATGGAGGGTATTTAGTACATTTGGAATCCAACTCACCCCCCTTCTTTCAAGTCCTTTGATGAGTTTGCCCAAGAAAGGTGACATGAAAAAGAAACCTATAAACTTCACAGTACACCTTTTGGCAACATTCTGTCATCTCTGTCACTCAGACACACGTCCTAAGGCAGCAAAAAAACTAGTGTCATTCACATTTACCTATCTATATGAATTCACACTCCATGTGTCATTTGTGGAAAACTTTCCCTGTCACTTTAGACCTCAACGGTCTCTCGAAAATTACTCCCTACAGTTCTTGAACTGTGTGACTCATTTTTGACCCATAACCATACAATCCCTACAATTGCTGCCTGTCATGTATGTTCTCTGAAAGACAAACACTAGGAGCTACCTGCAGTAGTTTACTTACTATCTGTTTGCACCTTCACAACACCTAACAACCAGCTAGCACATAAATACTGAAAACCCACAATTTCCTTTCTTCTGGAATCCAGGAATGCGTCTCTTTACTTCTTGGCACATATATCTTGGGAGTTTGTGACAGTACAATCAATGATCTCATCCTTTTCACTGATAAGAGATATTACTGATATCTCTCTTGGTTTTACCTCAACTAGGAAATGTTCATGTAACCTTTTAGATGTGTTACCTTAGATTAGTATTTATTCACTTTTTTTCCTAAGTCATCCTTGCTGCCAGAAGGGTAACCTTTTAGATGTGTTACCTTAGATTAGTATTTATCCACTTTTTTTTCCCTAAGGCATGCTTGCTGCCAGAAGAATGTGAAGTAAAGCAGAACCTAGAAGCATTACTCAAAGTTGCAGACGGCAAATAGATCATTTCTTTGAACTCTTATATTTTATCTTTAAAATGCATAAGCATCTTACATACTATTCCAACAATTAGGTGCCTACTCAGTGCCATTGTTCCAGGGATACAGCAATGAATACAAATATTTGTGTATGTTTTTAACTTAATCATATTGTATACAAGTTAACACAAGTAGAAAAACCAAAACAAAAATTTTCCCAAATCCAAGAGCAAAACTGATAATTCAAGATGGGCCAATTATTGCTTCAAATACCACCAGTCATGCTGTTACACATCCAGGAATTATGTGTGCTCCAGTCTGAGAAGCAGAGTCTTTGGTTAATTCCAAGAATACAAAGCCAACAGTAAAGTTAATTTTTACTCCGGGTGAAAATATTTGGGATTATCATTAGAACTAACCAGGTTGTCTTCATTTCCATTTCATTAGGTTCTGCCTACATTCTGAAATGACAAAGATGGTTATTCAATATCTGTAGGAAATGTATAAAACTTAGACTTTAAAAAATTATGTGAGGGGCAAGTGTAATTATTCTTGACACTTCAAGGTCAAGTCTTCACTGACCTCACACTACACTGCTCACGACTGCTTTTCTTAACTGAACCACTTTCAGGTTCTTATGCAACTGCTTATCAGCTGCAGAAAGGACCTCTAGGAAAAGCAAAATCTCACATAACAAACTTTTGGACTTCTCTCTGCATAGAAATACTGAACATTACTGCTATTCCTCTTTATTGGTCAGGATCAAGGTGGGTGAAAAGCATTAAATTCCTCAATGATAGTTTTGTCTTAACTTTATTTTAATCATAAGGTCTGACTTCAAAAATAAACATGGATTGTTGTTGCTGTGTTTGTGGGTATATAGTATTTCTGAATGGAGGAAGCTATTTGCAATAGCACAAGTGATTTCCTATTGAAGTTAAGATTCAATCCTCCAGAAGTGCAATGACTGGATAACTTGCATGAAGCCTGGCTCTCCTACCTGGAGCCCCCAAGTCAATCATTCCAAATTATCACAAAGGTCTAATGTGTGCATGAATGTGGATGTGTGGTACTCTTGCAGACAGTGTACAATCTCAAGAATTCAAACCACTTCAGACTGGTTAATTAGAAAAGTGGGGAAAAATCACAATTTATAGACTTGACAACCGTAGGACAGTAGTTCTTCATCAGGAGTGTGTATCACAATCACCTGTGTCACAGGTATGAGATTTCACTGTTTTAAAACTCAGACTGAGGCTCAGTGTTTATTAGCCTCCACTGAGAAGGGACTAGGAGTGCACACTTTTCAATAACTCCAAAGATGATTCTGATTCAGATACTACTATAGGACTAAAGTCCATTTTACTCCTGACTATTATATGGGCTTCTGGTTTTGTTAAGACTTAAATTTATTATGCCCGAAGGCTAGAATTCAGAAGGTTTAATGCTCTGTTCGCCTCAGTCTTCTAATATTTTATATGAACGACAACCCTTAGAATTCAAAAGCCACCAGTCTCTAGCACAGAAATTCCAAGTTATTCCAATTCCTTGCATATAAACCCACACCTGCGTACAGCAACAGCTGACCTTCCAGTCTTGGTGTTTTAGGCAGAATTTCTCTCCAACACTAAATGATTTTAAACATGTGGCCTTCTTCCCACCAATAAGAGGAATTGAACATTTTATATCTGAAATTTTAAGATCAGTTTATTAAGTTCAATGATGAAAGCCATCAGAAGAATATTCTCCTGAAAATTATTTTTTCTTAGAAAAAAGAAAGGAAAATCAACACCCTCTTAGCACAGCCACAGATGCTATGGCAGTCAAGCCTCTCTGAAGACGGGATAGTCCATTAGTCAGTCAAGTCACTCTCCCGGTCAGCAGGATTGTAGTCTGGATCATCCTCATCATCCTCCAGCTCCAAGTCATCCATTTCCTGGAACAAGGACTCATCTACCTCCACGTTGTTTCCAGCTGCAAAAGACAGAAAATTTCCCCTGCAGTCTTACGCTCAGAAATAAAAGATACAACCCAATGGCAGTACCAAACAGAGACTTCTTAAATGTGCATCTGAGGTGCAAGTGATGAAATCCTAAACGACTACTCATACCAACAGTGATCTGCATTGGTCAGCAGAGACTCACACATTTTAAGAGCAACTTCATGCTTCCAGTTCATAGTCTAAAAAATCCAGCTACAAAAAAAGCCATTCTAGAATGAATTATTTATGACCTGTCATGTTGTAAGTTGAAGACAATGATGATACAAAGTTGATTATCACTGACCATGAGACCTGTACCAAGAGTTTATCTCTTCCAATACTGGAGATATATACATCATTAAAGCTCAACTATACGTATAATTAATTGACAAATTTGATCTTCACCCTCACCCACTTCCCCTGTAACCCGTGGTATGCCTTTCTACGATTCCAAATGTCTAAACCCTATAGGTAGTAACACCCAGGCTTTGTATGAAACATCTTCACTCTTCAGTCTATCTGTAGTAAATAAAGTAGGCTATTACAGTACTCTTAAATCACCACTGTTTACCTTCTTTCCCTCTCAGACTCTAGTCCACTGACATTCAACTCAATGAGAAGGAGTCTTGCTTCATGCCTAAGAGCAGTTCAGTAATAAAATACAATTTGTTAAGTCCAAGCTGAAGAATAACTGACTCAGCCTGGAAGAAGTAGTGAAACCCTCACAGAGCAGATGACATCTGAAATATCTTCATGATGAATTTGAATCCAACCAGAGGAAAAGGAGCCAGGATGAAGCAATTCTAGGTAGGTTATGCAAAGGCAGAGAGAAGAGCTAAGACCTTGAATACTTCTAAGTGGAACACAAGATTCTTGAGGAAAAACATCTGGAGATAACACAGATGAAGGCCAAACTGAAGGCCTGTGCAGGTCAACCTCTCCCGCTAAGCAGCAGAGAACCACCGGAGGACTGTACAGAGAGAAATGGCAGCATTACACATGGGTTTGAGAAATACCACCTCAGAGGTGGTGACTACAAGGTAGGTAAGGGCACCAGGAGGAAGAGACTGAGGCAGGGAAATAATTTATGAAGCTATTACTAAAGTCCAGTTGAAAAATAACAAAACTTTCAAATTAGGAGGAAAGAGCTGAAAAGACATTTCAGAGGCAGAATCAACAGAGCTTTTGGTAAGTTATTGGATATACGGAGACACTTGATCCATTAGACAGGGAAAAGAGTCAAAAATGAGTAAAGACAGTAAAACTTTTAAAGTTCAAGAGAGAATGAGACTAAACTTTCTGGATCTAACTTCTCAACAAAATAGAAAGTAAAATAAGCTCCTAAAATGAGAGGGAGGATAGATGAAGATATCCTTGTTTTCTGTTTCACGGTTTTTGGTTTTGGATTTTTTTTTTTTTTTTTGAGACTAAAAATCTTAGAACAAGAATGTAATACGATATTAAAATAAAAAAAAATTGCCCAGTGTCAGTAGGAGCCCAGCTTAGGTTAAGAAGCATGATTTAGCAGTGGGCCACCTCAACAGATAGTTGATTCTTAACCTTCTTAACCTTTTCCAGAAGGTAGTCCAGGAACAAGGTCGAAAGGCCAGATTCTAGAGGATCCCCAGCTGGCATGATGGGCATGACAGAAGGACGATGAAGTACAGAACCCAGGGAGCTACTGGAGGGGTGACTGAGTAAGGAGCTCAGTTTAAGAGATACACATAGGGCTCAAGCTCCATGAGGGCAGGGAAATCTGTCTAAATTGTTCTCTGCTGTATCCTCAGCAGCCAGGACAGTGCCTGCCTTACAGGGATGCAATAAATTATTTGTGGATGGATGGACAATGGATGGACAAAGACAGCAAGAGCATAAGGGTCAGGATAAAAAAGAAAAGGAAAGCACAAGGGACTAGAGGTTCCAAAGACAGTGAGAGTGATATAAAATCTAAGACTTTTGGTTAGTTCTACGTTTGAGGTTTTTATAAAGCTCCATGACAGACCATAGGTTTGTGATACTAGAAATTTGAAGAAAACAGGTCACTTGAGTCATAGTGACCTGGTTTACTAGTTGTTAGAGGCAAATATGACCATATTGTTTATCTATTGCTATCTTTGATATTGCTTAAGTTATCATAAAACTTTAAAAAATACATTGCTGGGGGAAGACCTTCAAGATGGTGGAAGAGTAAGACGTGGAGATCTCCTTCCTCCCCACAAATACATCAGAAATACATCTATATGTGGAACAACTCCTACAGAACACCTACTGAACGCTGGCAGAAGACCTCAGACTTCCCAAAAGGCAAGAAACTCCCCACATACCTGGGTAGGGTAAAAGAAAAAAGAAAAAACATATACAAAAGAATAGGGATGGGACCTGCACCTCTGGGAGGGAGCTGTGAAGGAGGAAAGGTTTCCACACACTAGGAAGCCCCTTCACGGGCGGAGATGGGGGGTGGCGGAGCGGGGGAAGCTTCAGAGCCACGGAGCAGAGCACAGCAACAGGGGTGCGGAAGGCAAAGCAGAGAGATTCCCGCACAGAGGATCGGTGCCGACCAGCACCCACCAGCTCGAGAGGCTTGTCTGCTCACCTGCCGGGGTGGGCAGGGGCTGGGAGCTGAGGCTCGGGCTTCGGAGGTCAGATCCCAGGGAGAGGACTGGCGGCGTGAACACAGCCTGAAAGGGGCTAGGGCGCCACAGCTAGCCGGGAGGGAGTCCGGGGAAAAGGTCTGGAACTGCCTAAGAGGCAAGAGACCATTATTTCGGGGTACGCAGGAGAGGGGATTCAGAGCACCACCTAAACGAGCTCCAGAGACAGGCACGAGCCGCGGCTACCAGCGCGGGACCCAGAGATGGGCATGAGACGCTAAGGCTGCTGCTGCCGCCACCAAGAAGCCTGTGAGCAAGCACAGGTCACTCTCCACACCTCCCCTCCTGGGAGCCTGTGCACCCCGCCACTGCCAGGGTCCCGTGATCCAGGGACAACTTCCCCGGGAGAACGCACGGCACGCCTCAGGCTGGTGCAACGTCACGCTGGCCTCTGCCACCGCAAGCTCGCCCCGCATCTGTACCCCACTCTCCCCCGTCTATTTTTTTTGTTTTGTTTTGAGTATAGTTTTTAGCACTTGTTATCATTGGTGGATTTGTTTTTTGGTTTGGTTGCTCTTTTCTTTCTTTCTCTCTCTTTCTCTCTCTCCTTTCCTCCCTCCCTCCCTCCCTTCCCCCTCTCTCTCTCTCTCTCTCTCTCTCTCTCTCTCTGCATAAAATTCAACAAAGATAAATAACATTTTAATGCAGCATTTAAAAACTAAAAATCAATGTAAAAATCCATGATAAATGAATTATCCAAATTTTACATAATTATTGATTTTTCCTTTTAGCTCAGGTGCCATTATGGCTTTGCGCAGTGCTGTGAAATTTTTGATTCGATAACCCTTTACAATATTCTTGAAAATTCCCCAGCATTTTCCCATATTTTATTAATGGAGGGTATTTAGTACATTTGGAATCCAACTCACCCCCCTTCTTTCAAGTCCTTTGATGAGTTTGCCCAAGAAAGGTGACATGAAAAAGAAACCTATAAACTTCACAGTACACCTTTTGGCAACATTCTGTCATCTCTGTCACTCAGACACACGTCCTAAGGCAGCAAAAAAACTAGTGTCATTCACATTTACCTATCTATATGAATTCACACTCCATGTGTCATTTGTGGAAAACTTTCCCTGTCACTTTAGACCTCAACGGTCTCTCGAAAATTACTCCCTACAGTTCTTGAACTGTGTGACTCATTTTTGACCCATAACCATACAATCCCTACAATTGCTGCCTGTCATGTATGTTCTCTGAAAGACAAACACTAGGAGCTACCTGCAGTAGTTTACTTACTATCTGTTTGCACCTTCACAACACCTAACAACCAGCTAGCACATAAATACTGAAAACCCACAATTTCCTTTCTTCTGGAATCCAGGAATGCGTCTCTTTACTTCTTGGCACATATATCTTGGGAGTTTGTGACAGTACAATCAATGATCTCATCCTTTTCACTGATAAGAGATATTACTGATATCTCTCTTGGTTTTACCTCAACTAGGAAATGTTCATGTAACCTTTTAGATGTGTTACCTTAGATTAGTATTTATCCACTTTTTTTTCCCTAAGGCATGCTTGCTGCCAGAAGAATGTGAAGTAAAGCAGAACCTAGAAGCATTACTCAAAGTTGCAGACGGCAAATAGATCATTTCTTTGAACTCTTATATTTTATCTTTAAAATGCATAAGCATCTTACATACTATTCCAACAATTAGGTGCCTACTCAGTGCCATTGTTCCAGGGATACAGCAATGAATACAAATATTTGTGTATGTTTTTAACTTAATCATATTGTATACAAGTTAACACAAGTAGAAAAACCAAAACAAAAATTTTCCCAAATCCAAGAGCAAAACTGATAATTCAAGATGGGCCAATTATTGCTTCAAATACCACCAGTCATGCTGTTACACATCCAGGAATTATGTGTGCTCCAGTCTGAGAAGCAGAGTCTTTGGTTAATTCCAAGAATACAAAGCCAACAGTAAAGTTAATTTTTACTCCGGGTGAAAATATTTGGGATTATCATTAGAACTAACCAGGTTGTCTTCATTTCCATTTCATTAGGTTCTGCCTACATTCTGAAATGACAAAGATGGTTATTCAATATCTGTAGGAAATGTATAAAACTTAGACTTTAAAAAATTATGTGAGGGGCAAGTGTAATTATTCTTGACACTTCAAGGTCAAGTCTTCACTGACCTCACACTACACTGCTCACGACTGCTTTTCTTAACTGAACCACTTTCAGGTTCTTATGCAACTGCTTATCAGCTGCAGAAAGGACCTCTAGGAAAAGCAAAATCTCACATAACAAACTTTTGGACTTCTCTCTGCATAGAAATACTGAACATTACTGCTATTCCTCTTTATTGGTCAGGATCAAGGTGGGTGAAAAGCATTAAATTCCTCAATGATAGTTTTGTCTTAACTTTATTTTAATCATAAGGTCTGACTTCAAAAATAAACATGGATTGTTGTTGCTGTGTTTGTGGGTATATAGTATTTCTGAATGGAGGAAGCTATTTGCAATAGCACAAGTGATTTCCTATTGAAGTTAAGATTCAATCCTCCAGAAGTGCAATGACTGGATAACTTGCATGAAGCCTGGCTCTCCTACCTGGAGCCCCCAAGTCAATCATTCCAAATTATCACAAAGGTCTAATGTGTGCATGAATGTGGATGTGTGGTACTCTTGCAGACAGTGTACAATCTCAAGAATTCAAACCACTTCAGACTGGTTAATTAGAAAAGTGGGGAAAAATCACAATTTATAGACTTGACAACCGTAGGACAGTAGTTCTTCATCAGGAGTGTGTATCACAATCACCTGTGTCACAGGTATGAGATTTCACTGTTTTAAAACTCAGACTGAGGCTCAGTGTTTATTAGCCTCCACTGAGAAGGGACTAGGAGTGCACACTTTTCAATAACTCCAAAGATGATTCTGATTCAGATACTACTATAGGACTAAAGTCCATTTTACTCCTGACTATTATATGGGCTTCTGGTTTTGTTAAGACTTAAATTTATTATGCCCGAAGGCTAGAATTCAGAAGGTTTAATGCTCTGTTCGCCTCAGTCTTCTAATATTTTATATGAACGACAACCCTTAGAATTCAAAAGCCACCAGTCTCTAGCACAGAAATTCCAAGTTATTCCAATTCCTTGCATATAAACCCACACCTGCGTACAGCAACAGCTGACCTTCCAGTCTTGGTGTTTTAGGCAGAATTTCTCTCCAACACTAAATGATTTTAAACATGTGGCCTTCTTCCCACCAATAAGAGGAATTGAACATTTTATATCTGAAATTTTAAGATCAGTTTATTAAGTTCAATGATGAAAGCCATCAGAAGAATATTCTCCTGAAAATTATTTTTTCTTAGAAAAAAGAAAGGAAAATCAACACCCTCTTAGCACAGCCACAGATGCTATGGCAGTCAAGCCTCTCTGAAGACGGGATAGTCCATTAGTCAGTCAAGTCACTCTCCCGGTCAGCAGGATTGTAGTCTGGATCATCCTCATCATCCTCCAGCTCCAAGTCATCCATTTCCTGGAACAAGGACTCATCTACCTCCACGTTGTTTCCAGCTGCAAAAGACAGAAAATTTCCCCTGCAGTCTTACGCTCAGAAATAAAAGATACAACCCAATGGCAGTACCAAACAGAGACTTCTTAAATGTGCATCTGAGGTGCAAGTGATGAAATCCTAAACGACTACTCATACCAACAGTGATCTGCATTGGTCAGCAGAGACTCACACATTTTAAGAGCAACTTCATGCTTCCAGTTCATAGTCTAAAAAATCCAGCTACAAAAAAAGCCATTCTAGAATGAATTATTTATGACCTGTCATGTTGTAAGTTGAAGACAATGATGATACAAAGTTGATTATCACTGACCATGAGACCTGTACCAAGAGTTTATCTCTTCCAATACTGGAGATATATACATCATTAAAGCTCAACTATACGTATAATTAATTGACAAATTTGATCTTCACCCTCACCCACTTCCCCTGTAACCCGTGGTATGCCTTTCTACGATTCCAAATGTCTAAACCCTATAGGTAGTAACACCCAGGCTTTGTATGAAACATCTTCACTCTTCAGTCTATCTGTAGTAAATAAAGTAGGCTATTACAGTACTCTTAAATCACCACTGTTTACCTTCTTTCCCTCTCAGACTCTAGTCCACTGACATTCAACTCAATGAGAAGGAGTCTTGCTTCATGCCTAAGAGCAGTTCAGTAATAAAATACAATTTGTTAAGTCCAAGCTGAAGAATAACTGACTCAGCCTGGAAGAAGTAGTGAAACCCTCACAGAGCAGATGACATCTGAAATATCTTCATGATGAATTTGAATCCAACCAGAGGAAAAGGAGCCAGGATGAAGCAATTCTAGGTAGGTTATGCAAAGGCAGAGAGAAGAGCTAAGACCTTGAATACTTCTAAGTGGAACACAAGATTCTTGAGGAAAAACATCTGGAGATAACACAGATGAAGGCCAAACTGAAGGCCTGTGCAGGTCAACCTCTCCCGCTAAGCAGCAGAGAACCACCGGAGGACTGTACAGAGAGAAATGGCAGCATTACACATGGGTTTGAGAAATACCACCTCAGAGGTGGTGACTACAAGGTAGGTAAGGGCACCAGGAGGAAGAGACTGAGGCAGGGAAATAATTTATGAAGCTATTACTAAAGTCCAGTTGAAAAATAACAAAACTTTCAAATTAGGAGGAAAGAGCTGAAAAGACATTTCAGAGGCAGAATCAACAGAGCTTTTGGTAAGTTATTGGATATACGGAGACACTTGATCCATTAGACAGGGAAAAGAGTCAAAAATGAGTAAAGACAGTAAAACTTTTAAAGTTCAAGAGAGAATGAGACTAAACTTTCTGGATCTAACTTCTCAACAAAATAGAAAGTAAAATAAGCTCCTAAAATGAGAGGGAGGATAGATGAAGATATCCTTGTTTTCTGTTTCACGGTTTTTGGTTTTGGATTTTTTTTTTTTTTTTGAGACTAAAAATCTTAGAACAAGAATGTAATACGATATTAAAATAAAAAAAAATTGCCCAGTGTCAGTAGGAGCCCAGCTTAGGTTAAGAAGCATGATTTAGCAGTGGGCCACCTCAACAGATAGTTGATTCTTAACCTTCTTAACCTTTTCCAGAAGGTAGTCCAGGAACAAGGTCGAAAGGCCAGATTCTAGAGGATCCCCAGCTGGCATGATGGGCATGACAGAAGGACGATGAAGTACAGAACCCAGGGAGCTACTGGAGGGGTGACTGAGTAAGGAGCTCAGTTTAAGAGATACACATAGGGCTCAAGCTCCATGAGGGCAGGGAAATCTGTCTAAATTGTTCTCTGCTGTATCCTCAGCAGCCAGGACAGTGCCTGCCTTACAGGGATGCAATAAATATTTGTGGATGGATGGACAATGGATGGACAAAGACAGCAAGAGCATAAGGGTCAGGATAAAAAAGAAAAGGAAAGCACAAGGGACTAGAGGTTCCAAAGACAGTGAGAGTGATATAAAATCTAAGACTTTTGGTTAGTTCTACGTTTGAGGTTTTTATAAAGCTCCATGACAGACCATAGGTTTGTGATACTAGAAATTTGAAGAAAACAGGTCACTTGAGTCATAGTGACCTGGTTTACTAGTTGTTAGAGGCAAATATGACCATATTGTTTATCTATTGCTATCTTTGATATTGCTTAAGTTATCATAAAACTTTAAAAAATACATTGCTGGGGGAAGACCTTCAAGATGGTGGAAGAGTAAGACGTGGAGATCTCCTTCCTCCCCACAAATACATCAGAAATACATCTATATGTGGAACAACTCCTACAGAACACCTACTGAACGCTGGCAGAAGACCTCAGACTTCCCAAAAGGCAAGAAACTCCCCACATACCTGGGTAGGGTAAAAGAAAAAAGAAAAAACATATACAAAAGAATAGGGATGGGACCTGCACCTCTGGGAGGGAGCTGTGAAGGAGGAAAGGTTTCCACACACTAGGAAGCCCCTTCACGGGCGGAGATGGGGGGTGGCGGAGCGGGGGAAGCTTCAGAGCCACGGAGCAGAGCACAGCAACAGGGGTGCGGAAGGCAAAGCAGAGAGATTCCCGCACAGAGGATCGGTGCCGACCAGCACCCACCAGCTCGAGAGGCTTGTCTGCTCACCTGCCGGGGTGGGCAGGGGCTGGGAGCTGAGGCTCGGGCTTCGGAGGTCAGATCCCAGGGAGAGGACTGGCGGCGTGAACACAGCCTGAAAGGGGCTAGGGCGCCACAGCTAGCCGGGAGGGAGTCCGGGGAAAAGGTCTGGAACTGCCTAAGAGGCAAGAGACCATTATTTCGGGGTACGCAGGAGAGGGGATTCAGAGCACCACCTAAACGAGCTCCAGAGACAGGCACGAGCCGCGGCTACCAGCGCGGGACCCAGAGATGGGCATGAGACGCTAAGGCTGCTGCTGCCGCCACCAAGAAGCCTGTGAGCAAGCACAGGTCACTCTCCACACCTCCCCTCCTGGGAGCCTGTGCACCCCGCCACTGCCAGGGTCCCGTGATCCAGGGACAACTTCCCCGGGAGAACGCACGGCACGCCTCAGGCTGGTGCAACGTCACGCTGGCCTCTGCCACCGCAAGCTCGCCCCGCATCTGTACCCCACTCTCCCCCGGGCCTGAGTGAGCCAGAGCCCCCTAATCAGCGGATACTTTAACCTCATCCTGTCTGAGCAAAGAACAGATGCCCTCAGGCAACCTACACGCAGAGGAGGGTCCAAATCCAAAGGTGAACCCCAGGAGCTGTGCGAACAAAGAAGAGAAAGGGAAATCTCTCCCAGCAGCCTCAGGAGCAGCGGATTAAATCTCCACAATCAACTTGATGTACCCTGCATCTGTGGAATACCTGAATAGACAACGAATCATCCCAAATGGAGGCGGTAGACTTTCGGAGCAATGATATATATATATATATAATTTTCCTCTTTCTCTTTTTGTGAGTGTGTATGTGTATGCTTCTGTGTGTGATTTTGTCTGTATAGCTTTGCTTTTACCATTTGTCCTAGGGTTCTGTCAGTCTATTTTTTTTGTTTTGTTTTGAGTATAGTTTTTAGCACTTGTTATCATTGGTGGATTTGTTTTTTGGTTTGGTTGCTCTTTTCTTTCTTTCTCTCTCTTTCTCTCTCTCCTTTCCTCCCTCCCTCCCTCCCTTCTCCCTCTCTCTCTCTCTCTCTCTCTCTCTCTCTCTCTCCCTCTCTCTCTCTCGCTCTCTCTCTCTCTCTCTTTCTTTCTGACTGACAGGGTCTTGGTGCTCCAGCCGGCTGTCAGCCCTGTGACTCAGAGGTGGGAGAGCGGGGTTCAGGACATTGGTCCACCAGAGATCTCCCAGCTCCATGTAATATCAAACGGTGAAAGCTATCCCAGAGATCACCATCTCAACGCTAAGACCCAGCTCCACTCAATGACCAGCCAGCTACAGTGCTGGACACCCTATGCCAAACAACTAGCAAGACAGGAACACAACCCCATCCATTACCAGAGAGGCTGCCTAAAATCATAATAGGTCAGAGACACCCCAAAACACACCACCGGACGCAGACCTGCCCACCAGAAAGACAAGATCCAGCCTCATCCACCAGAACATAACCTCTAGTCCCCTCCCCCAGGAAGCCTACACAACCCACTGAACCAACCTTAGCCACTGGGGTCAGACACCAAAAACAACAGGAACTATGAACCTGAAGCCTGCGAAAAGGAGGCCCCTAAACAGTAGGTTAAGCAAAATGAGAAGACAGAAAAACACACAGCAGATGAAGGAGCAAGGTAAAAACCCACCAGACCAAACAAAGGAAGAGGAAAGAGGCAATCTACCTGAAAAAGAATTCAGAGTAATGATAGTAAAGATGATCCAAAATCTTGAAAATAGAATCAAGAAAATACAAGAAACGTTCAACAAGGATGTAGAAGAACTAAAGAGTAAACAAACAATGATGAACAACACAATAAATGAAATTTAAAATTCTCTAGAAGGAATCAATAGCAGAATAACTGAGGCAGAAGAATGGATAAGAGACCTGGAAAATAAAATAGTGGAAATAACTACCAAGAGCAGAATAAAGAAAAAAGAATGAAAAGAACTGAAGACACTCTCAGAGACCTCTGTGACATTAAACATACCAACATTCAAATTACAGGGGTCTGAGAAGAAGATGAGAAAAAGAAAGGGGCTGAGAAAATATTTGAAGAGATTATAGTTGAAAACTTCCCTAATATGGGAAAGGAAATAGTTAATCAAGTCCAGGAAGCACAGAGAGTCCCATACGGGATAAATCCAAGAAGAAACACGCCAAGTCACATATTAATCAAACTATCAAAAATTACATACAAAGAAAAAATATTAAAAGCAGCAAGGGAAAGCAACAAATAACATACAAGGGAATCCCCATAAGGTTAACAGCTGATATTTCAGCAGAAACTCTACAAGCCAGAAGGGAGTGGCAGGACATATTTAAAGTGATGAAAGGGAAAAACCTACAACCAAGACTACTCTACCCAGCAAGGAACTCATTCAGATTCAACGGAGAAATTAAAACCTTTACAGACAAGCAAAAGCTAAGATAATTCAGCACCACCAAACCAGCTTTACAACAAATGCTAAAGGAACTTACCTAAGTAGGAAACACAAGAGAAGGAAAAGACCTACAATAACAAACCCAAAACACTAAGAAAATTGCAATAGGAACATATCGAAAATTACCCTACATGTAAAGGGATTACATGCTCCAACCAAAAGACATAGACTGGCTGAATGGATACAAAAACAAGACCCGTATATATGCTGTCTACGACAGACCCACTTGAGACCTACGGACATGTACAGACTGAAAGTGAGGGGATGTAAAAAGATATTCCACACAAATGGAAATCAAAAGAAAGCTGGAGTAACAATTCTCCTATCAGACAAAATAGACTTTAAAACAAAGACTATTACAAGAGACAAAGAAGGGCACGACATAAGGATCAAGGGATCAATCCAAGAAGAAGATATAACAATTGTAAATATTTATGCACCCAACATAGGAGCACCTCAATACATAAGGCAAATGCTAACAGCCATAATAAAAGGGGAAATTGATGGTAACATGGTAACAGTAGGAGACTTTAACACCCCACTATCACCAATGGACAGATCATCCAAAATGAAAATAAATAAGGAAACACAAGCTTTAAATGATACATTAAACAAGATGGAACTAATTGATATTTAGAGGACATTCCACCCAAAAGCAACAGAATACACTTTCTTCTCAAGTGCTCATGGAAGAACATTCTCCAGCATAGATCATATCTTGGGTCACAAATCAAGCCTTGGTAAATTTAAGAATATTGAAATCGTATCAAGTTATCTTTTCTGACCACAACGCTATGAGACGAACTAGATTTCAATTAGAGAAAAAATCTGTAAAAACTACAAACACATGGAGGCTAAACAACACACTACTTAATAACCAAGAGATCACTGAAGAAATCAAAGAGGAAACCAAAAAATACCTAGAAACAAATGACAATGAAAACACGAAGACACAAAACCTATGGGATGCAGCAAAAGCAGTCCTAAGAAGGAAGTTCATAGCAATACAAGCATACCTCAAGAAACAAGAAACATCTCAAATAAACAACCTAACCTTACACCTAAAGCAATTAGAAAAAGAACAAAAAAACCCCAAAGTTACCAGAGATAAACAAAATTGATACACCATTAGCCAGACTTACCGAGTAAAAAAGGGAGAAGACTCAAATCAATAGAATTAGAAATGAAAAAGGAGAAGTAATAACTGACACTGCAGAAATACAAAGGATCATGAGAGATAACTACAAGCAACTATATGCCAATAAAATGGACCACCTGGAAGAAATGGACAAATTCTTAGAAAAGCACAACCTTCCAAGACTGAACCAGGAAGAAATAGAAAATATAAACGGACCAATCACAAGCACTGAAATTGAAACTGTGTTTAAAAATCTTCCAACAAACAAAAGCCAAGGACCAGATGGCTTCACAGGCAAATTCTATCATTTAGAGAAAAGCTATCACCTATCCTTCTCAAACTCTACCAAAATATAGCAGAGAGAGAAACACTCCCAAAGTCATTCTACGAGTCCACCATCACCCTGATAACAAAACCAGACAAGGATATCACAAATGAAGAAAACTATAGGTCAATATCACTGATGAACACAGATGCCAAAAACCTCAGCAAAATACCAGCAAACAGAATCCGACAGCGCATTAAAAGGATCATACACCATGATCAAGTGGGGTGTATCCCAGGAATGCAAGGATTCTTCAATATACGCAAATCAATCAATGTGATACACCATATTAACAAATTGAAAAATAAAAACCATATGATAATTTCAGTAGATGCAGAAAAAGCTTTCGACAAAATTCAACACCCATTTATGATAAAAACCGTCCAGAAAGCAGGCATAGAGGGAACTTACCACAACACAATAAAGGCCATATATGACAAACCCATAGCCAACATTGTTCTCAGTGGTGAAAAACTGAAACCATTTCCACTAAGATCAGGAACAAGAGAAGGTTGCCTAGTCTCACCTCTATTAACTTAGTTTTCGAATTTTTAGCCACAGCAATCAGAGAAGAAATAAAAGGAATCCAAATCGGAAAAGGAGAAATAAAACCGTCACTGTTTGCAGATGACATGATACTATACATAGTGAATCCTAAAGATGCTATCAGAAAACTACTAGAGATAATCAATGAATTTGGTAAAGTAGCAGGATACAAAATTAATGCACAGAAATCTCTTGCATTCCTATACACTAATGATGAAAAATCTGAAAGAGAAATTAAGGAAACACTTCCATTTACCACTGCAACAAAAAGAATAAAATAACTAGGAATAAACCTACCT
>NC_041223.1:45022181-45043585 GCF_002837175.3 Physeter macrocephalus
GAAAGAGAAATTAAGGAAACACTCCCATTTACCACTGCAACAAAGAGAATAAAATACCTAGGAATAAACCTACCTAGGGAGACAAAAGAACTGTATGCATAAAACTATAAGACACTGATGAAAGAAATTAAAGATGATACAAACAGATGGAGAGATATACCATGTTCTTGGATTGGAAGAATCAACACTGTGAAAATAACTATACTACCCAAAGCAATCTACAGATTCAATGCAATCCCTATCAAACTACCAATGGCATTTTTCACAGAACTAGAACAAAAAATTTCACAATTTGTACGGAAACACAAAAGACCCCGAATAACCAAAGCAATTTTGAGAAAGAAAAACGGAGCTGGAGGAAATCAGGCTCCCAGACTTCAGACTATACTACAAAGCTACAAATCTAGACATCTAGTACCATCTAGACAGTATGGTACTGGCACAAAAACAGAGGTATAGATCAATGGAACAGGACAGAAAGCCCAGAGATAAACCCACGCACATATGATCACTTTACCTTTGACAAAGGCTTGAAGAATGTACAATGGAGAAAAGACAGCCTCTTCAATAAGTGGTGCTGGGAAAACTGGACAGCTACATGTAAAACAATGAAATTAGAACACTCCCTAACACCACACACAAAAATAAACTCAAAATGGATTAAAGACCTAAATGTAAGGCCAGACATTATAAAACTCTTAGAGGAATGAGCAGCTCATGCAGCTCAATATCAAAAAAACAAACAACCCAATCCGAAACTGGACAGAAGACCTAAATAGATATTTCTCCAAAGAAGATATACAGATTGCCAACAAACACATGAAAGAATGCTCAACACCACTAATCATTAGAGAAATGCACAATCAAAACTACAGTGAGGTATCATCTCACACCAGTCAGAATGGTCATCATCAAAAAATCTAGAAACAATAAATCCTGGAGAGGGTGTGGAAAAAAGGGAACCCTCTTGCACTGTTGGTGGGAATGTAAATTGATACAGCCACTATGGAGAACAGTAAGGAGGCTCCTTAAAAAACTACAAATAGAACTGCCATATGACCCAGCAATCCCACTACTGGGCATATACCCTGAGAAAACCATAATTCAAAAAGAGTCATGTACCACAATGTTCATTGCAGCTGTATTTACAATACCCAGGATATGGAAGCAACCTAAGTGTCTATCGACAGATGAATGGATAAAGAAGATGCAGCACATATATACAATGGAATATAACCCAGCCATAAAAAGAAACGAAATTGAGTTATTTGTAGTGAGGTGGATGGACATAGAGTCTGTCATACAGAGTGAAGTCAGAAAGAGAGAAACAAACACAGTATGCTAACACATATATATGGAATCTAAAAAAAAAAATGGTTCTGATGAATCTAGGGGCAGGACAGGAATAAAGACACAGACGTAGAGAATGGACTTGAGGAGACGGGAGTGGGGAAGGGTAAGCTGGGATGAAGTGAGAGAGTGTCATGGAGTTATATATACTACCAAATGTAAAATAGATAGCTAATGGGAAGCAGCTGCATAGCACTGGGGGATCAGCTCAGGGCTTTGTGACGACCTAGAGGGATGGGATAGGGAGGGTGGGAGGGAGACCTAAGAGGGAGGAAATATGGGGACATATGTATATGTATAGCTAATTCACTTTGTTATAAAGCAGAAACTTACACACCATCGTAAAGCAATTATACTCCAATAAAGATGTTATAAAAAAATACTTTGCTGCAGTTTAATGTATAAATTGATGAAGCATTAGAATTTATTCTTCAAAATGTGTTTCTTTATAGTCTTGGGAGGAAAAATTTACATTAAGTTAACTCTATGATTTTCATGGTTTAATATTAAAAACAGCACATTATTTACATGTGGAATTCTAACATTATCTTACCATCTTCCAAGAACTGAATATCAGATGTGTCGAGATTATGATCTGTTTCAAATAGCTGTCTCCCTAAAAGAAATAAACATATTTAACTTGAATGGCATACTTTTCCTCCATCTTCCCTTTAAACAGTAGAATAATATAAACAAGTTATAAAAAAACAAGTCTTAAAACCTTTTTTTCCTGTGAATTTCAATCAATTTATGAACTCAGTGAGTAGCTAAGAGGCATATGAAATGTATTTGCATTAAAATGGAACAAGTGAAAGCCTAGTCTGCCTCAAGAGTCCTAGAAAAACAAACGGGTTTGAGTCTACCAGTCCTAAGGCTTGTGATCCTAAAAGTCATGGTAGTTATATCTCAAGATCTGTCCACTCCAATATTTAGATGAAAGATAAGCCATCAAAATTAATTATAATTATGTGTGAAGAAACATCACCATATGGAGAGAACGCTTTCTCTTTTTGTCCTAGATACCTAAGTATATTATTTTCTTATAGGAATCTGTCCAAATGATCCTCTTGCTATATAAGAAATAATATAGGAGGGCTTAAAGGGAACAGGATATGAGGGGTCATACCACTTAATTTATTTTTTCCTGCTTGTTCTTCTTCTTTCATTCGTTTCTTTTTAATTTCCAAGAGTTCTGCATCAAACTTGGCCTTCCAACTTAAGAAATTCTCAATTGTAACAGGAGTGCCATGGAATAATTGCTTAGAAAAGAAAAAAGACACATCACCAGATAAATGATACAACAGTTAGAAAATAAAGCCTAATGATCTTCTAGACAAATGAATACAGCCACTTACAGGAAAAACAGAGAAAAATGGTTTCAAGTTTAAAATATTTAGTCTGATTTCTGCCTGCATTGGCTACTCTCATTGCTTTTGGCAATTTACTCTGGAAAAGTTCTTTTTTAATTTTTATTACAAAAAAGCAAAGATAATATGTAATGTGTCCCCACTGCTATTCACTGTTAAGAAGAAAGTTGCTGTCAATATTAATATGTTTAAATACACATCAATTCATAACACTAACATCATTGCTTATCTTTTTTACTTCATTTTAGAATCTAAGGTTTTCTTTACATTTAGTAAATATTTAAATCACTCTGGTGGAGGCTTTATAATTCTAAACTCTATACCGTAAGTGAAATAGTTTATATTTCTTGATTTTACCTGCATGAGCTTTATTAACCTTTAACTAACTGATTATTAATCATTATTGTGCCATGCGCACCAACTAAATGAGGGACCTTCCAAAATTTTACTTAGTAAAGCTTTATTAAAATTTACTTGTGCTTCTTTTTGTGATTCCCCCCAAATTACTGAAATTTCCAAAAGCAAAAACAAAAAAAACCCCCAAAAAACAGATTTAAAGAATGAAAAAAAACATGACTTTTAAATATACCTTTTCAGCTTCTTCTGCTTCTTTTTCTTTTTGTTTTTTTTCTTCTTCTCGTCTAGTTTTTATTTGATCTACTATTTCATTTAATTTTTCTTGCACGGCTGTCACTAAAGTAAAGATCATCACCATACCAAGGTTTTCTTCTGCCTATGTAACCAAAAAAGAAAAAAAAGTTGTAGTGAGAAACATAATTCTCAGAAAAATAAAAACAACTAACTAACCAGTGGGGGGAAAAAGGTGTTTCAGCATAATCACTACACTCCATACATTTATAACATGATTACTAATTCAGTTACACCATAAGTTTGGACTCTTGGATCACTTAAGAATTAAGCATATATATAAAAATAACATCTTAAATTTTAAAAGTCTTGTAATTTGCCGTATTCAACCTAAAACAGAGAAAAAAAGAAATTTCAATAAATTCTATGTAATAATCATAAATGTAGGTAGAATTCAGAAAACCTTTTTCTACAGTAGCTAGCAACATCAGTTCTCCAGCATGTTTTCATCATTTTAGTTTTAAACCACTATGAATAGAAAGAAAAAAAGATACATAAAGATAAATCATAAAAGTACCTACATTCTTTATTGTTGTATTATATTAGAAAATCACTGTGCCCTCAAAATTCAGTCCATTGTCAGAGCTCTTAAAACACCCTAAAAGAACTAAAATAATGATAACATACCAGAGAACTGATAGTGCTAGCTACTGTAGGAAAAAGTTTTCTGAATTCATACCAAAATGTTATTAGGCATTTATACCTGACTGGTGAGATTAAGGGTAATCTTTATTTTCTTCTTCATTATTTTCTGTATTTTCTGAGTTTTCTATAACATAAATTTATTATTTTGATAACTAAAAATTAACATAACTACTTTTAGGGGAAACAATACAAATATGCGCTCTATCTCTGATCTCAGGTAAGTATCAGAAAGAAATCAAAACTTTCTTTTTGAAAGAAAGGAGTTTGAGTATAAATGAAATATAAAATGCATATTAACAAAATCACTCAGATCAAATAACTTACATTAATATATGACTGACTGAATACAGTATATTGTTCCAGGCTCTCTGCAATGTTTTTACAAGAAGCATGTTAAACCAAATATATAGAATTAATATAACTTCACACTGGGTAACGGGGTGAACAGGGGCCAGGATCAGCATAAATTAATGTTTGATATATCCTTTCCCTCTTCATTCTCTA
Source organism: Physeter macrocephalus (assembly GCF_002837175.3). Lineage (NCBI taxonomy): Eukaryota > Metazoa > Chordata > Mammalia > Artiodactyla > Physeteridae > Physeter > Physeter macrocephalus. The sequence continues at coordinate 45,026,696 of NC_041223.1, forward strand.
ATAACTCCTGATATTTTTTAAATGTCAGCATTTAGAGCACCTATAGTCCTTGAAATATACAAGTCACATTTATGATGGAGACATGTTTTCTGTCAGTTCTTCTCAGAAAACAAACAAAATCAGGACTTCTGCTTTTAAGATGGTGGAGTAAGATTTTACTTGCCCTCCCTACTCCCCACTCTGAAGATCCCATGAAAACTCTCTACCCAAGCAAGAGAGAGCTTTAAATATCCCCCATGCCCAGACTGTGAGTAGCCCATCCCATCACAGAACTAGCCAGGTAAGAACTTTCTGATACCCATTTTTTTCTTCCACACAACACCTCCTCTTGGAAGGGTCATAAACCATTGTTGCTGTTTGTAAGCTTAGGGAGCAGGAGAGCTAGGAAAGAAAAAAAATCAATCACCACTCCTCTTACCAAATTATAGGCAATTAGCCTGCAACAGGTCAGAGGGGTTAGGAGTTTTAATTTTTTTTAAGTTGGAATTTTTAAGTGCACATGGGACTAGGCATTCTGAGAACCAAATTTTAACTGTGTTTTATAACTTAGAGTACCTAATCAGACTTATTATCACCTACAAGTCACAGGGTTAACTGAGTTTCAAACAAGGGTATAGGGAGAACTTCTCTTACTCAAATTTTAAAGGTACAGTGGGAAACAAAAATAAAGACGCTTTGTGAATATATATACACACACACAAATCATGAACTTTGCTTGTTCAAAACACTGGTTATACATATTTAATAGCATTTTCTGACTCTTAACATTACTGTATAATGTTTAAGGCCAATAAAATAATGCCATTACAAAACTTGTTATTTCCTTACCTGTAATGCTAATAATTTTAAAATGTCTGAGATATCATTATCATCTAGATTTAACTGAGAGAATATTTCATAAAGGGGAGCTTCATCTGGGTATTTTTCACTGTATGTAAACTTGAGGGTAGTCTGGACAGCTAAAGACACAAGATAAGAGATTGATATGAATACCTTAAAATGTAAAGTACAGAGAGGTCAACATCTTTGTTGAATCAGTAACTAATTTACAATGTGTCAATGAAAAGTAGCACAACAGATTTTCCTACAAAGAAAAACAAGGTTACCATAAGACCAGACAGATAATTACTAACATAAACAACATGTACCACAAATATAAGTGAAAACAAATCATAGGAATACCAAAGATCACTTCTAACACATGAAACACATCTACTACTTATGAGTATTTTATCATATTGCACATCAGAGAAAGAGGATGAAGAACACATTCTTTTTAAAACTCTCCTTAAGATGAACAAAAGGCACTGAATATGACATACAGAAAAAGTACTACCTTAGGCTCATTTTCAGGCCTCTACCAGAGCCAGCTCCAGTGCAGAAGATCTGACTTTAGCCCTGGAGTCCATATTGCTATCTGCACAATGCCAGCAGGGCATTGCTAAGGGGTTGCTAGAGTACACAGCTGTGAACTGGACAGTTTGAGAGGTTGTCTGAGAAACTTTTAACCTGACTCATCCATACATGCTCCCCTAGTCTTTTGGCCTGTGCCAATTCACAAATCTGACACTGGTATAGGTGTGAGATTCTTACAGGTGCATTAGTGCAAAGTATCTCTCTGCTACCTAGCATGATGAATTCTCAATTTCGCCAACTAAGCAGTAGGGCTAAACATTTTCTGTTAAAACTTACCCGTCAAAATGACCCTTTGTCTAGATTTTGCCTTTCCTGTAATTCACATTTTAATTATTAAAACCTCCTGATTTTGATGATATTAACTGAAATCTAGATTTCTCTCCATGTGAATGGAAAAAAAAAAAACCTCAAAATGTGCTGGCTTGATATTTTGTTTTAAATTTTGTTTATGATGTTAACAAAGAAGTTTATATAATTGTATATAAATATCTATCTATATAAATATATGTAAATAACTGTATCCAACAGCTTTTTAATTCAGATTTCAGTAATATCAATACTAACCTCATTTTCAATTCTAGAAGACAGATTTAGAGTTATCAAATGATACCACTAAAATGGTATTACTGAATACCCATGACAGAACTTTAGTTGAAAGGAAAAAAAAAAAATCCTTGGGGTTAACGCCAACTTATATAACATTCTTATCAAATTACAATATTAACTGAACTGGACTAAAAGCAGAAAAGAACTTAAGACACTCTTCCCCCAACATGTACCAAATTTAAATTAATTTTAATTTATTAGTTTTATAGCTCCTTTATTTCAATTTGTATATTTGTCTTAGTTCTACAGTTGTATAATATTGGTTTTTATTTGGTTTTATGTATACACATACTTAAATAACAGTACAATATCCATTCTAAAGAGAGAGGGGAAAAATGCAGATAGGTATTTATCCAGCCCAATTTATAACAGCAAATGTCCGGTAAACAATCTAAATATCCAAAGAGGAAAAAGTCCAGGCTATGCCAAGGAATACCACACAACCACTAAATTACGTGTGCATGCCAAGTGTTCTTGACAAATATGTCCTACGCTTTTTCTATCTGCTGTACTGTTAATGTTTCTGCTTCACTTTTAAGAACTAAGCTTGCTGTCAGAATACATCTCCTTGACTTCCTCTCTGTTTCTCTAGAAGTCATTATTCCATAGTAAATACTGACTAGAAATATGTAACATTCATACTAAATTCTTAACAGCACCTTAGCACCTCCACACATGCAATGCCCAACACAATGGCTGCAGAATGAATAAAATTCCCGAGAGAAAGGCTTAGAAAAACCTAAAGTATTTTTGATTAGACTTACTTTCATCATTTTCTCCAGCCTCAGATGTCACAGTAATGGTGAAGCTGGGTGGATTTTCTGATAATACTGCAAGAAATTATACACAGAGGTTAAGTTATTAAGATGCTTCCTAAGGCACATGCTTTTCCTTATTAGCAAAATATCAATATCCAGTCCTGGAAACTGATCCCTAGCCTGTATTTCCATTTCCATAAATACAGACTGAATAGAACAATTCAAACGATAAAATGTCCATCAATTTCTATTTAAATCTAGGGTTTTCTTTAATCTGGGGAAAAAAATACCTATAATAGATACCCTCTTTGAGTTTTATCAAATCAATTAAAATAAGTAATTTACTTTTTAATTCAAAATTTCTACCTATACATGGAAAATTACATTCTAAAAAATTTCCAAATGTAACAGCAAAAAATTAAAAAAATTGATGTTTCTCATCAGAACCTACCCACTCATAAATACTCAGTATTATCACTAATTTTTATACTTATATATTCTGAAATATAATTCAGAATCTCCATGACAAACCGTAAATATTAATTTGTTAGAGTCTGTGTCTTCTAGCTCTCTTGTTCCTCTATATTATCTCTAGAACCAAGCTTTATTCTTTCACAAATTATTGAAAATCTACCATCTTTCATGGACTTACAAAATTATCCATGAATCCAAGTATCGAATTACTTATAATTTGTTAAGCAAGACATGTCAATCAACATTTACATAAATAAGGAAGCTTTATATGCTATTTTGCAGCCTGATGTCTATCTGATACTATTTACCTGTTTATGATCTATTCCCCCATAAGAATACTGTAAAAACTCTGAGAACTCCTAGATCAGTGCCTGGCAGTATCTAGAAACTCAGTAAAGTTTGGCTCAATGAAAGAGCTAAACTAATATTCAGAACCATTAGATGACTAAACAAGGAAAATTCAAGTCACCCTTGATTGCTGCTGAGCCCACAAGAAAAGTCTGTGCTTCACTTCAGGCCTGGGAAGCCCTGACCTCGGTGCAGCTCAGCAGCCTCTTTCGGACACGAAAGAGTAAGGGGATCTCTGAAGAAGTCACCACAAAAACTACTCAGCTTTTCCTATTCGAGAACTTCTGAAGTCTTCAAAAATAAATGAATTATCAATAAAATGAATTATCAATAAAAGTTTCAGGGGACTTCCCTGGCAGTCCAGTGGTTAAGACTCCGGCGCGGGGCTTCCCTGGTGGCGCAGTGGTTGCGCGTCCGCCTGCCGATGCAGGGGAACCTGGTTCGCGCCCCGGTCTGGGAGGATCCCACATGCCGCGGAGCGGCTGGGCCCGTGAGCCATGGCCGCTGGGCCTGCGCGTCCGGAGCCTGTGCGCCGCAACGGGAGAGGCCACAACAGAGGGAGGCCCGCATACCACAAAAAAAAAAAAAAAAAAAAAAAAAAAAAAGACTCCGGCGCTTCTACCGCAGGGGCCGCGGGTTCGATCCCTGGTGGGGGAACTAAGATCCCACATGCCCTGCGGCACGGCCAAAATGTTAAAAAAAAATTCAAGACATATTCCCTCATTTTAATTGAAGTTTAAAAGTACTTGAGCAATGATGAACATCTATGATTAGTACAAAGCTGTTTGTCAGGAAGATAAGAGACTCACTGGACTCATATTTTAATAGGCCTCAGGCAGTCCAGCCTATGCTGAAAAAGTCCCTAAAAGGTAATTATAATAAAGCTTTTATAATATGATTGGCCCTACCTTTTTTCTAACAAACGTGTGTAAAATATATTTGATGTACTTCATTCCTATTTCTTTTCATGACCAACCTTAGCATTTACATGTCATGAAATATAAACATTGCAACTATAGAAATAAGGTTTCAACTCAATGACATTCCAACTTGTTATCATTTTCTAGGGCTCCATGAGGCTGTAATTTAGGGGTTATCTATAACCAGTAACAACAGCTAACATTTATTGAGCATTACTTTGCACCTCTGCTGTTCTACGCATTTACACAAAGATCCTTTACTTCTCACACCAAAATCGTGCTTTTATACTGTTACCATATTTCACCAAGTTTAAGATGCCATCAATTATGTGATGCACCCTACTTTATGTACCACTAAGAAAGAAAAAATAAACTGCCAATTAAACTATGATATGTAATCAATTATAAGACAAATTCATATTTCAGAAATGTTTACACGTAAAATTATGTCTTCGAATCAGTTAAATATAGTATCATCCCAATTTTATAGATGTGGAAACTGAGATAAAAGAGCTATATAGCCAGTAACTGGCAGGACTGAATATAAACTGTATAGAGTTTCATTTAAAAAGAAAAAAAATGTTTCCAGCTGAGAAATTCCAGGGAAGTCATTTGAGATAGGTTGTGAATTAAGGCATACTGGTAAATAGAGATGGAGAAAAGGAATGCAGGATGGAGTAACACGGCAAAGGGTATAATGGTGCAAAAGCTTAAGGAATATGCAAAGAATTAGAAATTATTCCACTAGTGAATGTATATGCGGTGAATAAAACAAGTTGAAAATATACAGCTGAAAGTTTAGTGTGGACAGTGATAGCTTTCTTTAGCAGAAGTAATAAGGTCAGAATTCTATTTCTAAACATAGAAGATAAATCTAGCAACAGTGCATAAAATGGAGGGGGAAAAACAAGACTAGATGCAGGATGAAACTTGATAGTTACTGAAATCATTTCAGCAAAGTTAATGAGGTTCTGAACTAGGCTGGTAGCAATGGGAATAGCAGAGAACAGGGAGAAATCTAAGATGGTGATGGGTGACAACTTGAATTTGCAGGCAGTGCCACTAATAAAACCAGAAATAGAAAAGAAAAACCAGATGTATTTGAAGAACACAGGAAATTTCAGTTGGAGGTATCAAGTATGCAATCAGAAATGGGCAAATGGAGCTAAAGAGAGTTGGGCTTGAATTTAATTTGGGATCATCCACAGAGGTGATAGCTAAAGCCATTCAACTAAATGAAATCGCCAGAGAGAATACAGAGAGAAAACTAAGGGCCAATGTCAGCTATGTAAGGGATCCTAAATTTGCGGAACAAAAGTAAGAGGAGGAAAAAGTGACAAAGGTTAAAAGAAAAGAAGCAGCCATGACAGGTAAAAACAAACTCAAGAGAAGTCTATTTTATTTGTGAAGCCACCTAAGAACCGAGAGATCCAGCTCTGACATGGCAGTGTCTACGTGCTGTATGTGTCTGAGTAGCTGTTGGTGGGGGTAATGGGGAATGAACCATTGGCCTGTAAGATCATATCTAAATCCCTAACAAGGCCCTTTGTGACCTGGTCCCTGCATACCTGTCAGGTCTCATTTTCTGTGACTCTCACTTTACTTTCTAGCCATACCCAGCTACTTGTCCTTTGAACACATTCGGCTCTCAGTCATGCTTCTGCACATATGCCCCATCCCCCAGTCTCATTCACATAACTCATCACCCCTCAGCTCTCCAAAACAACTCAGACCGACCCCCCTCCCTTTGCTGTGGCTGCATTCTATATGAACCTCCATGAAAGAATCATCACATTGCGTTGTAAATTATTTATCTGATGTCTTTTCCCAAGAGACTGAGCTTCTAACAATACGTATACTAAATATTTGGTAAATGAGAAACCCATGTTGTAAATGAGGACATGGGAACGCTAGCAAGAACATCACTGAACTGCTTAACCTTGGGAGCTAGGCAAAACCGGGAGGCAAGATGAGCAAGAAAGAAGCTGATAAACTATCAAACCATGAGAATTCATGATGAGAGGCATGTTCACTAAAAGCATGGGAATGAAAAACCGTAGGGCTACAAAGCTTATAGACAGAAAGAGGAATCTCAGAGGCCAAAATTTTAAAGATGGCCCATCCAAGCTGTGGCTATGGCCTCATGCAGTTGGAGGAAATAGAAATCAAAACTGTTCGTTGATAAAGACAGGAGTTATGAAGCCATGTTATTAGAAGAATCCACAACTAAGATGGTAAATTTCTAGTAAAGAGTATCTTATATTTGTTTAACAGTTATAAAGTTTTTACACTTACATTATTCCTTATTAAATAGATATGTAAACTGAGGCTTGGAGAGGTTATATGATTTGTCCAAGGACAAAGAGCTGATACGCATTCCACCAAACTGCCATTACAGAGAGAAAATTGTGAACCAGGAACAAACAAACAAAAAAAATTGGAGAACACTGCTAATATCCACTCTCCCCTTCTTCCAGTTATACCATTTTTAACTGAGCGTATTGCCCACCCAGAATGAAGACTATCTTTCCCAGCGTCCCCTCCAGTTAGGTCTCACCAAATGACTGAGTTCCAGCTAATGGGATAGAAAGAAATAAGCCCTTTGATAGTTTTGAGGAAATTTCCTTAAGAAACTGCTGTCTTTTACTTCTTCTTCTTCTTTTTTTTTCCTTCATTCCTTTATCTATCCTACTGCCTGGAAAAGGAATGCTGCCATCTTCACCATGAGCATGAGACTGCATCTCAGGGATGATAAAGAACTAAGAAGAAGCCTGGGTCCCTGAAGAATTCTTGCACCAGAGCTACACATCTATCATTTATGTGCAAGAGCAATAAACTTTTACCTTTTGAAAACCAGTTATTTGGGGTTTTCTATCATAGCTTAATCTAATTTTAAAAAAATGGAAAAGGGATAATATTACAAAGCTTGGAGGTTACTCAAATAGGGAAACTTACTGAATTGAACTTGCAAAGATGAATTATTCCTGAGTTCTCGTGAAGCAATAATCCTATCCCAATGCATTACACACTGTGAGTTGGGGCGAGTTGAGGAAAGATTAGCTTTCAATAGAGACCAGACTTCCACCACTGTGAGTGGATCAAAATACTTTTGAGAAAAAGAATAAGGTTGTTGGGCATTGCGAAAGGAACCAGTGGAGGAGCAGAAGTGTCAGGTGATATAGGGGCAGATGATGGTAAACTAGACAGAATTTAGGATTTTGTAAAGAGCAGAGAAAACGGCGGTAGTAGCTGAAAGGTACACTAACAGGACACACAAATGACACTAAGGTTTTCACAAAGAACCAGATCAGCTCATGTTAAAATAAGTCTCTTTGGGTCTTAGAAAGTGACTGTCCTAGAAAAACTGCTTTCACAAGATGACTTCTGCCCCATCTCTAAGATGCAATTTTAACTGTTAAGCTCATGGGTGTTACTTAGAGGTACTAATATAAGCAAATACAGGATTACGAAGCCCTCTCTGTAAGATCAAACAGAATTAAGGGAACCTGACTTTTGTTTAGCCTAAAGCTAACCAATTTGTTCCAACAAAACACCCGATAGCCAGGACTTTGATACAGAAATGGAAATAACCAAATTCAACTACCTTAGCAGGACCTTGTCAAGTGAAGCACTGAAGGAGAATGTGGTATCAGGAAAGTCCATTTATATTTTGGGAGACTAGTTGTTAGGAGGATTGGATCAATGTGCAGTCAAGCTACAGATAGGCACAAAGAAGAAACTGTATTATGATCTGTTATATTTCACAACAAATGCAACATAAGGCCAAAAGTTCTCTGCAAATAGACAAGCAACAATTCTAAAGTCAGGTTAGGTCTATGTGCCTAGGACTATGGCTGGCTGAACTGTGCCTCTTCAGCATCCACAAGGGGGTCATGATGTACTTAACAAAGGCTTCTCTGTCAGCACTCTACCACATACTTAAAAAAAAGTATTTACCAAATCTAATATTCAATGTGATTCAAAGTGACATTTGAAAACCACCAATTAGTGTTCCTTGGCAAACTGACACAAACAAGTTCTCTTTCTGAAACCTGGTATGAAAATATTAAAGTACGAAATCATCAACACAAAAGAAAGCTGTAAAACAGTAAACCTTGCAAATCCTCAAAATTTCAAAAGACCAAACATGGAAATATATGATTCCAAAGTCCTCTGCCTCTTCCTCGAGGTATCATACAGAACTTGATCAAAGTTCCTAAAGAACTATAAATCAAGACATCTCATTTTAAATTATTTAATGCAATTGTAGGAATGCTGATAGGAATTAGAGACAGGTGGGCTCAGCTGACACCGCAGAATACTTGATGCGTCAAAGATTCACATATTGTCTTTCATTACCCTGGCTCAGAATCCTCAAGCACTTTTGCATGACAAGAATTTCACATACTGAACTATATCAGAGCTTAGTACAATTTGAAAGAACCATCCAATTATTCTAGGGTTAAAAATGTATCACTGTCATAAATGTTTATGTGCACAGCACTTAATGAGTGATACCTTATGCCCAAAGAAATGAAAACAACAGCACATCTTATGCTTTCTTAACTCTGCCTACACTGTGTTCATGCCTGTCACATTTCCAATGTACTAGAAATGACCAAACGTCATGATTAAGAATATATCCAACAACTGACCCTATATTCTATTTTATTTAGACATTGATATATAAGCAAGGATAGATAAGGGAGCCAGACTCCATACACACTCACCCAGTTAATGACACTCTCAAACCCCTCTTCACTCATCCCCTTAACATCCTCACAGCACAGTTGTACTGCTGTTGAGAGAGAACATGAACAGGACTGGAGCTATACAGGGATAGCTGAGAGACATCTGCCTGTTGGCAAAGCAGAACAAAATTTGCTACCATTGCAAGCAGTGATCAAAGGGTAGAGCTAAGAAAACTAAGCTAAACAATGAAAAGGGAGTTTATGAGTTAAAATAACATTACCTTACACTCTCTGAATTCTGACAATCAGTGATGGACAACACTCAAAGGAAGGGACAGGGAAGGTAAATCCCACAAACCTAGGCTATACTCGCTCATATTGGCTTTATTAGACCATCTCTCAAAAACTGAGTGTAAAGTGAGAGAAGCCATATTGATATGGTTATCTTGCAGCACTTTCAGAATCATCTGAAGGCTTAATACTGAAGAAGTCTCTTCCTTTAAAATATACCAAATGAACTTCTCATTAATATTTTACATTAGCCCAACTTACCAAGTAATCTTTTGCTCCCCCTCATCCCAGCTGGAGGTGGATCCCAAGCCCCAGACCTTACTCTTATTACCAGTCCTGCCACTAACTTTCTGGCCAACCCAGAGCAAGCACTTACCTCTCCTGAGCCTCCACTACCTTGCTTCTAGCAAGAGGAAGCCAGGCCTGATGACGTCTAATATCCTACTATTGGTCTAATTACCTGTGATCTTACAGTGGACCTGAAATTTGGGCCACCTCATTCATGGGGCATTCTGCAGAATATCAGAATGTTAAAAAAAAAAAACAAAAAACGAAAGAAAGAAGAGAAAAGAAGAAAAACGACAAATTTCAGGGACAACGCTACTCTCAAAACGGATTCTGGGTAACTTTGAGAATTCTGAATCCCACAAACTTTAAAACGCCATCGTCTGAAAAACAACTTCTACCTGAATAGAGATGAAAATATGAAAACTGACACTTCTGCGGCTCTGGAAAGACTACTCCCACTTGGAGCATCTATATTCGTGTATTTCGCTAAACCTCGGGCTGCCGTTCAGTGACAATGAAACCCTCTGGTTTTGCCCCCGACTGAATTCCAGGCCCGAGACTCCAGGGACCTCGCCAGCCTTGCCCGGACTTTCAGATTTCAGGGAACAAGCGAAGAAGAGAAAACAGCCGTGGAGTTACTCGTAGATGCCTGAACCCTTGAGGAGAAGTAGAGAAGAGGGCGCGGTGGCCACACGGCCTCTCCGTTCCCGTCTCCATCCTGGCCCGGGATGCCGAGGGCCGTGGCGGTGGCGGCCGGTCCCACTCCACCCCGAGTAGCTGCGGGCCCGCGGCCGCGGAAGTCACCTGTGAAGGAGTCAGGGTAGATGGACTCCAGAGCCTCCAGCTCGTTGCGCTGCTCCTCGCCGTAATCTGTCATCGCGGCCCTCGCTGCAGCCCATGGATCGCCCAGACACCCAGGCGGCGCGCGGCAGCCGGGACCGCGGCGCGCTGGGAGACCAGGCAGCTGCCGGGCGGGCGCAGGCGCAGAGGCCCCGGCTGAGAGGCCGGAGGCCCAAAGCCAGGCTAGGCCTGCTGAGCCACAGCCCAGCGCCTGCCACCGCCTGCTCCCTAGTTCCGCGTTCGACTCGTTGGGCCTGGCATGTGGGCCGCCTGTCCCACGCCCGCTCGGGATTTGCAGGGATGGGAAAGACATCCGGTCTGGCATTTGCCACGGACACCTAAGGGTTGGTTCCTGGGCTTTGCAGGGCCTGAGCCTGAGAAGCCCCTCAGCGCCTCATCCTTGCCCGATTTGTCTGGACTTAAGGGCGGCCTGGCGTGAGGGGGCGTGACTGTGTAGCTGGAGGCGGGACGCTGGGGGCGTCTGCAAACTTGGTCGCTTCCGGTTTCCGGGTTAGGACGTTGTGGCAGCGGCAGAATGGGCAAAGGCACGTCCCAGTGATGGCTAATGCCGGGTCCCAGGTGATTTCTACGTTCCTGGAACCTCCAAGTTCTTGGCATCCCACGAGAGTGTAAGATCCAGTGGGCAGAGGAGTAGAAGCTCTGTTAGTGCATCGGCCGAGTCCAGAAGGATCGGCCCAACTGCAGAATAGCCAGAGTGAATCCGGGGGAGAAATCAACTGGAAGTCCTGAGGTCTGGGTTCTAGATTCGGATTCCAGGCTTCACTTTTGAATTTGTAAAATGAACGCGACAGGATACAGATCTAAATATTTATGTGATAGCAATTTATGAACTGATGAAGGGGGTGTAAATTTGGGTAACAGTTTTGATAAGTAATGCGAAAGTAAGTATAAATACTCCGAAAAATATTCAGAACTTTTGATTTGGGAGAGTGAAACTGAGGAAATAATAGTACTTAATGTATATATATATATATATATATATATATATATATGTGTGTATATATATATATATATATCTGTTATCTTCAAGTTCATCGCAGCAGTTACAAAGAGATATAATGGCAACAAGTATATAACCTTGTTGCCATATATGGCAACAAGCTAAGAAAATGGCTAAACATGGTCCTAAGGTCCTAAGGTGAGAGCCCACTTGGTATTTTGGAAGCCAGTGTGGCTGGTGCACAGTGAACTGGTGTGGGAATCCAGATCATGTAGGATCATTGGAGGGTTTAGGTGGAAGAGTGACAATTTTAGAGGGACAAAGTCTGAAAGTGTGGAGACCAATTAGTCCATGGCAATAACCTAGGTAAAATATAGCGATGACTTGGACCAAAGCTATAGGACTGAACGAATTCTGGATACATTTGAAGGTGTCAGGATTCGATATGTGTTGTACGAAAGGGAGAAGTAAGGGGTGATTGTTGGCTGGAACAACTGGAAAGATGAAGTTCTTTTGACCACAGTGACAGGTGAGGAAGACAGAATGAGTATGGCAAGGAAGTTGATAGCATCTTTATTCCATGGATCAAAGAAAAACATCAAGTAAAAAATTTTTTAATTTCCTAACTGATAATAAAAACACAAGTTATCAAAATAGGTGCAGCAAAGCAACCAATTTAAGGTTTATATTAGAAAGAGAAGTTTAATACTGGTTACAAGTTTAGGTAAATGGAATGCCCCTTTATTTGCTTTACTCTTTTATTAACAGAGTTTTTGGTAAAACATCCTTTTCAAACCTGTTGTATATCCACTGTAAAAAGCCTTCATATTTCAGAATGCTCAAGAATTGTTCTTTAGTTTTTTAACACTAGAGATAACTTTCTAAGAGGCTTCCAATGCTAATGTAAGCAAGAGAACATACCTCCAAATCTTGGTCACACCTACATGGGCATCATTAAGCATTTTTGGTTGATCTCTAATTTCATTTTGACACAGAGACACTTCAGTGAACACAGGGAGGTCCTTAACTTCCTGAAAGTGGAGAATTTTTATGAGGCAGATTGGCTTTCTTTCAGTGTCTCATTTTTAATTTGTAGTTACAGATGTATAGGGTAAATGTGTTTTTCAAGCTCTGCAAGGATGTAAATGATGTAGTGGGAATAACCATCATGGGATCTGGAGCCAAAAGTGAGAAGCCCAGCCTTAGCCATTTACAGGTTACGTAAACTTACAAGATCATTCGAATAACATGAAATAATGTATGTGAAAGTACACTGCAAATTCTCAAATAGGATATCAGTGTTATTAGTAATTTGTAATATATATACATACACATATATATATTCCTCTGAAGCAGTTCTGTTCTCCCTCTTCTCTGTTCATCTTCATTGCTAAAGAAAAATGTCCCTGAGAGATTCATCTTACTCATTTATATTTAAGTTTTTTTCTGCAGATAATGCAAAGTCACAGTTGCTGCTTCTTAATATTAGCAGTCTTTAAAGTGTGTTTTGACGTTTATTTTTGCTTTTCTGTCCTTCTGAGTTTTCTAGGCAATCTCGCCTCTCTCAGAGGTGCAGAATTGAGAATTCCCTATTTAAAGGTTAATCTTCTCAACACAGTTCATGTGGCTAATGTTTTATTTAGTCAGGTATCTCAAGAACTCATCACCAGTCACAAATACAAACAGCCATATGAAATTCTAATTCTATGAATTCCTTTGAAGGGTAGTGAATTGCAGTATCACTTCTTCTAGCCTAACTGATCTCCCTGACTGACTCAACACAGCAACCAGATTGATCCTGCTACAGTGTAAATTAGGTCATGTTACTCCTTTGCTCATAACTGCCCCCTCCCCATCTCAGATTAGAGGCCCACGTATTTACAGCCTAAACTCTAATCTGGCTCCCAGGCCATCACCTGCAGCTCTTGTGACCTCTCTAACCTTATCTCCTATTACTCTGCCACCTATTCTAGTGCGGCTGAAGCCGCACTAGACTCCTTGCTATTCCTCAAACCCACAAGGCAGGTTCTCCTCCTAAGGAGGGACTTGCTGTTCCCTCCTGGAATGCTCTTTCTCCCATGCCCAAATGGCCTACTCCCTCATCTCCATTTTTTTTAAATTAGATTAGTATTTCTTTATTTGTGGAATTTCTCCCGAAGTGAGGCCAATTATATTGTCATTCCTAAAAACAAGCTACAGGTTTTATAATATGTATGCAATACAAATAAAATTCCCTTTCTTCTCTGAGCAGACTCATCAACTTCTCAGTGGGTATTGAACTTGTTTCTAAAGAGTACATGCACTAATTTCATCAGGAAATTGTTATTCCATGATTTCTATTGATTATTTGTCTTCTAACATTGAAGTCCACCATCTCCTCTATCTATAACAAAATCTAGGCCCTCTGATTTCCTCCTATTGGAAATCTTCTGTCCCAACTTTTTTTTTTTTTGCCTTTTTTTTAAACATCTTTACTGGAGTATAATTGCTTTACAATGGTGTGTTAGTTTCTGCTGTATAACAAAGTGAATCAGCTATACATATACATATATCCGCATATCCCCTCCCTCTTGTGTCTCCCTCCCACCCTCCCTTTCCCACCCCTCTAGGTGGTCACAAAGCACAGAGCTGATCTCCCTGTGCTATGCGGCTGCTTCCCACTAGCTATCAGTTTTACATTTGGTAGTGTATATATGTCCATGCCACTCTCTCACTTCATCCCAGCTTACCCTTCCCCCTCCCCGTGTCCTCAAGTCCATTCTCTAGTCTGTGTCTTTATTACTGTCCTGCCCCTAGTTTCTTCATAACCAGTTTTTTTTATTCCATATATATGTGTTAGCATACGGTATTTGTTTTTCTCTTTCTGACTTACTTCACTCTGTATGACAGACTCTAGGTCCACCCACCTCACTACAAATAACTCCGTTTCGTTTCTTCTTATGGCTGAGTAATATTCCATTGTATATATGTGCCACATCTTCTTTATCCATTCATCTGTCGATGGACACTTAGGTTGCTTCCATGACCTGGCTGTTGTAAATAGAGCAGCAATGAACATTGTGGTACATGACTCTTTGAATTATGGTTTTCTCAGGGTATATGCCCAGTAGTGGGATTGCTGGGTCATATGATAATTCTATTTGTAGTTTTTTAAGGAACCTCCATACTGTTCTCCATAGTGGCTGTATCAATTTACCTTCCCACCAACAGTGCAAGAGGGTTCCCTTTTTTCCACACCCTCTCCAGCATTTATTGTTTGTAGATTTTTTGAGAATGGCCATTCTGACACATGTGAGGTGATACCTCATTGCAGTTTTGATTTGCATTTTGCTAATTATTAGTGATGTTGAGCATCCTTTCATGTGTTTGTTGGCAATCTGTATATCTTCTTTGGAGAAATGTCTATTTAGGTCTTCTGTCCACTTTTGGATTGGGTTGTTTGTTTTTTTGATATTGAGCTGCATGAGCTGCTTGCATACTTTGGAGATTAACCCTTTGTCAATTGCTTCCTGCAAATATTTTCTCCCATTCTGAGGGTTGTCTTTTCGTCTTGTTTATGGTTTCCTTTGCAGTGCAAAAGCTTTTAAGTTTCATTAGTCCCATTTGTTTATTTTTGTTTTTATTTCCATTATTCTAGGAGGTGGGTCAAAAAGGATCTTGCTGTGATTAATGTCATAGAGTGTTCCACCTATGTTTTCCTCTAAGAGTTTTATAGTGTCTGGCCTTACATTTAGGTCTTTAATCCATTTTGAGTTTATTTTTGTGTATGGTGTTAGGGAGTGTTCTAATTTCATTCTTTTACATGTAGCTGTCCAGTTTTCCCAGCACCACTTATTGAAGAGGCTGTCTTTTCTCCACTGTATATTCTTGCCTCCTTTATCAAAAATAAGGTGACCATATGTGCGTGGGTTTATCTCTGGGCTTTCTATCCTGTTCCATTGACCTATATTTCTGTTTTTGTGCCAGTACCATACTGTCTTGATTACTGTAGCTTTGTAATCTGAAGTCCAGGAGCCTGATTCCTCCAGCTCCGTTTTTCTTTCTCAAGATTGCTTTGGCTATTCAGGGTCTTTTGTGTTTCCATACAAATTTGTGAAATTTTTTGTTCTAGTTCTGTGAAAAATTCATTTGCTAGCTTGATAGGGATTGCATTGAATTTGTAGATTGCTTTGGGTAGTATAGTCATTTTCACAATGTTGATTCTTCCAATCCAAGAACATAATATATCTCTCCATCTGTTTGTATCATCTTTAATTTCTTTCATCAGTGTCTTATAGTTTTCTGCATACAAGTCTTTTGTCTCCTTAGGTAGGTTTAGTCCTAGGTATTTTATTCTTATTGTTGCAGTGGTAAATGGGAGAATTTCCTTAATTTCTCTTTCAGGTTTTTCACTGTTAGTGTATAGGAATGCAAGGTATTTCTGTGCATTAATTTTGTATCCTGCAACTTTACCAAATTCATTGATCAGCTCTAAGAGTTTTCTGGTAGCATCTTTAGGATTGCCTATGTATAGTATCATGTCATCTGCAAACAGTGACAGTTTTACTTCTTCTTTTCCAATTTGGATTCCTTTTATTTATTTTTCTTCTCTGATTGCTGTGGCTAAAACTTCCAAAACTATGTTGAATAATAGTGGTGAGAGTGGGCAGCCTTGTCTTGTTCCTGATACTGGAGGAAATGGTTTCAGTTTTTCACCATTGAGAACGATGTTGGCTGTGGGTTTGTCATATATGGCCCTTATTATGTTGAGGTAAGTTCCCTCTATGCCTACTTTCTGGAGGGTTTTTATCATAAATGGGTGTTGAATTTTGTCAGAAGCTTTTTCTGCATCTATTGAGATGATCATATGGTTTTTCTCCTTCAGTTTGTTATTATGGTTTATCACATTGATTGATTTGCATATATTGAAAAATCCTTGCATTCCTGTAATAAACCCCACTTGATCATGGTGTATGATCTTTTTAATATGCTGTTGGATGCTGTTTGCTAGTATTTTGTTGAGGATTTTTGCATCTATGTTCTTCAGTGACACTGGCCTCTAGTTTTCTTTTTTTGTGACATCTTTGTCTGGTTTTGGTGTCAGGGTGATAGTGGCCTCATAGAATGAGTTTGGGAGTGTTTCTCCCTCTGCTATATTTTGGAAGAGTTTGAGAAGGATAGGTGTTAGCTCTTCTTAAGGTGTTTCTTGTTTATTTGAGATGTTTATTTGAGATGTTTCTTGTTTCCTGAGGTAGGATTGTATTGCTATAAACTTCCCTTTTAGAACTGCTTTTGCTGTATCCCATAGGTTTTGGGTT
>NC_041223.1:45044209-45044727 GCF_002837175.3 Physeter macrocephalus
CCTTATTTATTTTCATTGTGGATGATCTGTCCATTGGAGAAAGTGGGGTGTTAAAGTCCCCTACTTTTATCATGTTACTGTCAATGTCCCATTTTATGGCTGTTAGCATTTGCCTTATGTATTGAGGTGCTCCTATGTTGGGTGCATAAATATTTACAATTGTTATATCTTCTTCTTGGATTGATCCCTTGATCCTTATGTAGTGCCCTTCTTTGGCTCTTGTAATAGTCTTTATTTTAAAGTCTATTCTGTCTGATAGGAGAATTGCTACTCCAGCTTTCTTTTGATTTCCATTTGTGTGGAATCTTTTTCCATCCCCTCACTTTCAGTCTGTACATGTCCCTAGGTCTGAAGTGGATCTCTTGTAGGCAGCACATATACGGGTCTTGTTTTTGTATCCATTCAGCCAGTCTATGTCTTTTGGTTGGAGCATTTAATCCATTTACATTTAAGGTAATTATCGATATGTATGTTCCTATTACCATTTTCTTAATTGTTTTGGGTTTGTTATTGTAGGT
>NC_041223.1:45045092-45060836 GCF_002837175.3 Physeter macrocephalus
ATTTATCCTGTATGGGACTCTCTGTGCTTCCTGGACTTGACTGACTATTTTCTTTCCCATATTAGGGAAGTTTTCAACTATAATCTCTTCAAATATTTTCTCAGTCCCTTTCTTTTTCTCTTCTTCTGGGACCGCTATAATTCGAATGTTGGTACTTTTAATGCTTTCCCAGAGGTCTCTGAAATTGTCCTCAATTCTGTTCACTCTTTTGTCTTTATTCTGCTCTGCAGTAGTTATTTCCATTATTTTATCTTCCAGATCATTTGTCCTTTTTTCTGCCTCAGTTATTCTGCTATTAATTCCTTCTAGAGAATTTTTAATTTCATTTATTGTGTTTTTCATCATTGTTTGTTTGCTCTTTAGTTCTTCTAGGTCCTTGTTAAATGTTTCTTGTATTTTCTTGATTCTATTTTCAAGATTTTAGATCATATTTACTATCATTACTCTGAATTCTTTTTCAGGTAGACTGCCTATTTCCTCTTCTTTTTTTTGGTCTTTTGGGTTTTTACCTTGCTCCTTATCTGCTGTGTATTTTTTTATCTTCTCATTTTGCTTAACTTACTGTTTGGGGCCTCCTTTTCACAGGCTGCAGGTTCATAGTTCCCACTGTTTTTGGTGTCTTCCCTGAGTGGGTAAGGTTGCTTCAATTGGTTGTGTTGCCTTCCTGGTGGAGGGGACTGGTGCCTGCGTTCTGATGGATGAGGCTGGATCTTTTCTTTTTGGTGGTCTGGTGGTGTGTTTTGGGATATCTGTGACCTTATTATGATTTTAGGCAGCCTCTCCGCTAATGGGTGGGGTTATGTTCCTGTCTTGCTAGTTGTTTGACATAGGGTGTCCAGCACTGGAGCTTGCTGGTCGTTGAGTGGAGTTGGGTCTTAGCATTTTGATGGATATCTCTGGGAGAGCTCTCACCGATCGATATTACGAGGGGCCAGGAGGTCTCTGGTGGACCAATGTCCTGAACTCGGCTCTCCACCTCAGAGGCTTTTTTTTGGTCTTTTGGGTTTTTACCTTGCTCCTTATCTGCTGTGTATTTTTTTATCTTCTCATTTTGCTTAACTTACTGTTTGGGGCCTCCTTTTCACAGGCTGCAGGTTCATAGTTCCCACTGTTTTTGGTGTCTTCCCTGAGTGGGTAAGGTTGCTTCAATTGGTTGTGTTGCCTTCCTGGTGGAGGGGACTGGTGCCTGCGTTCTGATGGATGAGGCTGGATCTTTTCTTTTTGGTGGTCTGGTGGTGTGTTTTGGGATATCTGTGACCTTATTATGATTTTAGGCAGCCTCTCCGCTAATGGGTGGGGTTATGTTCCTGTCTTGCTAGTTGTTTGACATAGGGTGTCCAGCACTGGAGCTTGCTGGTCGTTGAGTGGAGTTGGGTCTTAGCATTTTGATGGATATCTCTGGGAGAGCTCTCACCGATCGATATTACGAGGGGCCAGGAGGTCTCTGGTGGACCAATGTCCTGAACTCGGCTCTCCACCTCAGAGGCTCAGGCCTGACACCTGGCTGGAGCACCAAGACCCTGTCAGCCACACGGCCAGGTACATGGGGAGTTTCTTGCCTCTTGGGAAGTCTGAGTGCTTCTGCCAGAATTCTGTAGGAGTTGTTCCACATGTAGATTTATTTTTGATGTATTTTTGGGGAGGAAGGTGATCTCCACATCTTACTCCTCTGCCACCTTGAAGGTTGTCCCTCCCTCATCTCCTTGAAGTCTTCCTCAAATGTAAGTTTTTCAATGAGGCTACCTCAATCATTCTACTTAAAATTACAACCACTCCCTTCTCAGTACTATTGATTCCCTTTATCCTATTGTATTTTTCTCATGACACTTGAAAATTACACTAGAATTCTCTCTCTTCCTTTACTAGAACATAAGTTCTGTAAAGTCAGGGATTTTATATACTGTTGTACTTTAGTATATAGGGTAGTGCCTGACACAGAATAGGCAGTCAAAAATATATTCTCTGAATGAGTGAATCACATGGAGTCATAACATGGTATGGTTCTAAAAACACTGGACCAGGGAATTATAAAACTAGTTTATAGCCCTTCTTTACAATTGACTTACTATGTGTATTTAGACAAGACATATCCTCTCTGGGGCTCAGCTTTCCCATCTATGAAATGGGGGAGTTGGACAAAAATGATCTTTGAGATGCTTTCCAGATGTAAGTATCTATGATTCCTCGAGATCATGCATATATTGAAGAATAGGTGTGTGAAACCAGACTTCACAGTTAGTGGTTAATATCTCTGACCTAAGGTGTCATGGCCACAAGAGTGGTATCTGTGGGTGGAGTTGTTATTCCCCTAACAGCCTTGATGCTAGTGTTCTTGAACCAAGTGACAAGATGGGGGCCTCAATTGTGAAGAACAACAAAGTAGGGACAACATGAGTTTTAATTGGGCTACACTTCCAACATTACCTTGCATGTAAGGATGAAGTATAAGGTTGACAGACAAGAAATAGCATCTGTACGTGTTCCTTTTCTCCCACCGTAGTAATGACCATTTTGATCATTTGTTCTCTTTGACTTTTTCTCTCCTTCTCTTCCTCCTCCTCCCTCTTCTCCTCTACCCCCATCTCTCTCTCTCTCTCTCTCTCTCTCTCTCTCTCTCTCTCACACACACACACACACACACACGCACACGCACGCACGCACTTACCTTTGCTTTGGATTTGAAAGGGACTGAGTGGGAAAGAGAAAATGAAGGAGCAAAAGAGGTATGGAAGAAGACAAGGTTAGTGAAATGCAGTATGATTTTTTTTAATGTAGGGAAGGAAAATAAATTTGAGAGTTAAAATGGAAAATTAAAATTTAAGTCAAATCACCTTTTTTGGCTTCCTGAGAGAAAATATAGTGAAGGTTGAGTCAGGGATGCCCCTAAGGGTGTGCAGGGTCCTGGGCAAACATTTCTGTGGAGTCCTTGTCTATATAATAAGCAATTATATTAAAAGATGTGTTTTAAAAATTCATGGGCTCATGTAATATATAGTGGTTAACTGATGTAGATGTAGAATAATAAAGAGAGGCACTTACACATTAGTTTACTGTTAATCAGTGTGAATGACGATTCTCCGCAGTGTCCACACACCATCTCTTCCTGTTCAGGTTGAAGAACCATCTCTTCCTGTTCTTTATTGCCAAATGCACTGTTCCCATCTAATTTCATATCTGCTACAGTGACTTTCAAAAAAGGTAGAAGTGGGCTTCCCTGGTGGCGCAGTGGTTGAGAATCCACCTGCCGATGCAGGGGACACGGGTTCGTGCCCCGGTCCGGGAAGATCCCACATGCCGCGGAGAGGCTAGGCCCGTGAGCCATGGCCGCTGGGCCTGTGTGTCCGGAGCCTGTGCATCGCAATAGGAGAGGCCACAACAGTGAGAGGACCAAGTACCGCAAAAAAAAAAAAAAAAAAAAAAAAAAAGTAGCAGTGCTGTTACTACTCTCAGTGCCATGATTCCTTGTAATTTCTATTGAGAAAATATAGTTCTTGCCTCTGCAGTATCCTAATACCATTTATGTAATGCTGGTGACATCATTAACTCCATCATCATCATGCTGCTCTTGAACACTGGCTTCCAGTGATTTTTGTCGAAGAATGTACTCTCTAGATGATGTCCACAAGTACATTTCTTACCCAAGGTATGCCGGAAAATGTGAATGATCATTTGTTTCCTAGTCACCTTAAATTTACTATCGTCTAAAAATGTATTTTCTTGATTTCTTTGGGCCATAATCACTGCATCCTTGGACTGGGATCTCTTTTGGTGTTGGCTGCACGCTACCTTACACACATCGCCACCAGCTGGGAGGACCAGCCAGAGACCTGCAGCGGAGCCAGAAGAGTGGTCCCCTTTGCGTGTAAGGAATGCACTTGACCCACTCAGCCAGGCACAGCGTAACCACAAGATCAGCAGCCAGAGAGGACAGCGATCGGAAGGGCGCCTCGTAAGGAGGACTTGCTGCCCCGCCCACTGCGCACTGCCTGGTCAGAGGCTGGCATCCCGCGGGCAGCCCACCCTGGGTGTCAGCAGTGCTGCGCAGTGAATAAAGGACCTGCTGCCACCCCGCTGGCTCGGATGCTGCAGCCGGAAGCTGGCACCTCTGGTCGGAATACCATGGGACCTCTCAACTCGGGGAAGAAGGTCGGGGAGCGCATGGAAGGAAAGAAACTGGCCCAAGCGGTGGGGCTCCAGAAGATTTCCAAGAATGAGCTCAAAATGCAGAGCGCCCTGACCACAGGCAGTACGGAACTGCATACTTACTACATTTTATAATATTATTCTAGCTCTGCCACTAATAACTTGGATGGTTTTTGCTTT
Organism: Physeter macrocephalus; assembly: GCF_002837175.3. Classification (NCBI taxonomy): domain Eukaryota; kingdom Metazoa; phylum Chordata; class Mammalia; order Artiodactyla; family Physeteridae; genus Physeter; species Physeter macrocephalus. The sequence continues at coordinate 45,049,416 of NC_041223.1, forward strand.
TGGCTTTATCTTCCCCACAAAATATAGACCTTTCTCACAGTACTCAGGATCCATGAAATCATTAATGGAGTGAAGATGCTTAATTTGTAGGCAGCTTTCTCAAATTCAAGTTATCTCAAAGTGAAAGAATGGCAAGCATGAACTTATCAATAATAAGCCAAGTATTCTTGATTTATGAAATTTATATAATTAAAGCACCACATGGATCCGGATTAGTTTTTTTACCTTTGGCCTTTGTTTTCCTACATTTCAAATGCTGAATTATGTCCACAATATGTAATAGCTTATAACATATGGTTCTGTTGATGTCATTAAAGGGCAACTACAGAAGAAAAATGTATTTAAAAAATTATTTGTTTAGACTGAAACATCTATAAAAACAAATGTATATTCAGCTGTTCTTTCTGCACTTTAGAACACCTTAAAACACTAGAACACATTGTATTTTATATATTTATAAAGTATTATATTATAGATATATTTATTTGTTTTCCAGGAACAACAGTTTTGCCTAGGGCAGAGCATCAACGCATGTAGAATCGTAGAATGCTTATGTGAACTTACCTTGAAGAGGTCTTAATCCAGAGCATGTCACTCATGACAGGCTTGTGGGTTCATAAACTCCTGAAATGTGGTGGTATGTGTATTTCTTTCCTATCTCTGCTTAGCCAATTACCACAAACTTAGTGGCTTAAAACAATGCAAATTTATTATCTATAGCTCTGTAACTGTAAGAACGGTATATATTTCTTACTGTCCGAAACAAATCAGGCACAGGTCTCAGTGGGCTAAAACCAAGCTGTCAGCAGGGCTGTGTTCCTTCTGGAGGCCCTAGGGGAGAATCCATTTCCCTGCCTTTCCAGCTTCTAGAGGCTGCCTGCATTCCTTGGCTTATGACTCTCATCATCTTTAAAGCCAACAATAGCTAATTTCTCAGGCATCACTCTGATACTCCATGACACTCCTCTTCCGTTGCAACTTTGCCTTTTCTCTGACTCTGATTCCTCCTCTTGTAAGAACCCTTGTGATTACAGTTGAGTCCACCAGGATAATCCAGTATCCTCATCTCAAGATCCTTAACTTGATCACATCTGCAATGTCAGGATGTTTTAGTTATTCATGGACAGGAGTAGGAGGAGAATCCCCCTAACACCTGTAAGGCCCTGGAAGGTTTGTGATATGCCTCCTGTTGCTGTATTCAGTGCTGTGGAGTGCAGTGTGAGAAGTCAGACTACCAGGGCTAGATTCTGGCTCCATCACTTATAGGTGTGGGAACACTGGCAAAGTGGTTGACTTCTCTGTATCTCAGTTAACCTCATCGATAAAATGGGGAAACTCATTTTATTAGAGTCAGATAGGCCTGGATTCCAATTATGAACCATGATTCACCAGTTATCTAATAAAATAATTATATCAATGAGAAAGCATTTTATTCGTATAGGACTTTATACAAAATTCCTTCACATTCTCTATGTCATTTAATAGCATTTCAGCAAGTCATCTTCTAATATGTGACTCCGTTTACCATTTTGCTGTAAAGAGTGAATGGAATAATTTGTTTAAAGTAGCTGCATAATATGGGAAGACTACAAATTATTTTGACTACAACTGTTGTCACCACTACACTTGCGTGCAGCCATCTGTGTAGACCACTGGGGGGCAGCAGAGGAAACAAAACGAAATCGATTTCCTTCTGAAGTTCTGCGGTACTGAGATTAGAGTTTCATTGTATTTGGTAAGTAGAGAGGAATAATTCGGGTCAGGAATAACGTAATTTGTCTCTCTGGAAGTACCATCTTTGCTCCTTGGTCCAGAGGTCACATTTATAGATGTGTGTCCCACAGCTCAGGGAGCCAATTGTGTAGCTGTCTACTCTGAGAACAGCCTGCCAACATCTATTCTTTAGTGACCAGTGCCAAATTTTGGTAGATTTATTTAGAAGCTAAAATTGTGTCTCTAAACTACATATTTTGAGGTCGCAAATAGCTGCTGAGTCTCGCATTTGGAAGGCCTTTAGTTGGCCGTGATATTTCAAAGTTTTAAGGTTAATGTGATTTCCCTTTGCGCTACAAACAGAATGCAAGAAAACACTTTGTAAAATCACATTGTTGTTTCTTATTACAATCATGCATTAGAATTTTTTTAATGGAATTGGAGACTGAGAACAGAAAGAAGACAAAGAAGATGATGAGTATAAGTATGATTCTGCAGCTCAGCTTTGGAGAACATTTAAAAAGCTGAGTAAAACATGTCTAAACATTGGGATTGTATTTGTCTCCTGAGAAGGAGGCAGCTTGGATTGTGGCAGGCAGATGGGGGAGTTGATGAAGTTAAGAAATGACCAAGTCTGTATTTATGCCAAGCCACAGCATTTGATGTAGGTTCCAAAACCATTTGGTAGAAAAATATAAGGTAGTATTAGCACAGAATTAATTTTAATCATATGTTTTAAAATTACATAAATCCATTAAGCATAAAGGGGAGGAAGTACAATGTTCTTAATGGAAACGTTTCATCTAACTGGCTATGGAACAAAAAAACTTGGCAATTTAATTTGAAATAGATAATATACAATAAAACTCAAGGTTGTGTACTACCCTTTAAATATTCATATAGAGGCTATAAAGCCCTTTGAAGCCATGCAGGGGAGACAAAAAATACTTAATCTTTTGATAGAAAGCTACAGTGAAAGGCCATGATTAAGTGGTTCAAAAGATAAACTGTATGTAATACTCTGAAAGAGTTTGGTATAGAAAGCACTTCTAGAATATAGTGGAAAGAAAGTTTCCTGGCGTCAGTATATGAACGACTATTCTTTCTTATGATATAATGCTTTAACTTCATACACTCTGACTTTGCTGACAGAAACATCTTACTGAAGAGTATTTTTTCTCATTTCTGTACATTATTCTATATATCAGAGTATACTCCCTGAAAACTAATAAAATAATTCTGATCATGATATAAAATGTCGATTTAACTAGTGTGTTCCAATACAGAGGAACTTCAAAGATTCTCAGATAAATAGAGCCATAGAATTTGGAGCTGGAGAAGACGATAGAGAACAAAGTGGAGGGGGCCTTCCATAATTACACAGCTCATTCATATCACAGCAGACAAAGACCCTACTTCCATACTTACATCTGTTTTTTAAAGATCCCTCTTGTAAATGTCATATCAGAACTTATATCGAATTAGATGACAAAGTGGAATAACTCTCCTTGGCCACTTGAAAAAATCAGTACACAAACATTCTTTTAAATGTGGAATGCCAGCGAATGTCTGCAGAGAAAGCTCAGAATCAAACAACTCAGTGATGTTTTCCTTCCAATAAAAACAACCTGAGCTACTAGCACTCCAGAAGATTGTATACTCATTCACCTGTATATATATATATAAACATAAACATCTTATTAGATTTAGAAGGGACCTCAAGAATTCATTTGGTTCAGTTCCTTCCCTTCCAGCAGGTATCATTATCCCTACTTTACAGATGCAACAACTGAGTCCCAGAGAGACTAACCAACTTGCCCAGTGAGTAGTGGAGAGGGAGGAACAGGTCTCCTGTCCTAGCAAACTACCACACTATGTGTCTCCTATTGGTTAAAAAAGGATAGTCTTCTTAGAACTCATTTTTTATTTGATTCTGTTAAGTTTGAGGGACCCATAGTTTCACACAAAATAGACTCTTCCATGACTGTGTAAAAGCAGATTACCAAGTAAGTGATTGTTTTTTAGATAGTCAAATTCTCTGGTCTCCTTGAAAGTGAATCCTGTAAGTCAGCTTGACTTTCAGCAGTTGGTCCATTGCCCAGTAAGCAGCCACTATTTTGGTTTAAAAGATAAAGAAAAATCCTCCCTTTGCTTATTTTGGCCAATGAACCAGTTGTTTCAGTGAATGTGGCAAAAATCAGGCATGAGACACTGTATATATCAGAAATAATCAAAATAAAATAGAAAACTGTCAAATATTAGAAGTGAAAAGGTAGGTAGGTCTTCCTTTTTAGAGTTCTAGATAATGGATATAAAAATATAGTTTGCAGTCTTGCTTTCTAATATGGATTATGAGTGCAAAGGTGCAATTTGATAATGGAAAGGTACCGAAGGTGTCTCCGCAGGGGAACACAGGGGAAACTTTCTAGAATAAACTTTCTATATCATAGCTGTAAAAATACTTCTAGTATGGAGGTGCTACAAATAACATTTATGACACCAGTGAGGATACAATGTGTCCTCTTTCCTTGGTTATGGCACGATGACTCAAGACCTTCTTGCATGGGCTTCTCCCTTACATGTTAACACTTTAGAAAGGGCTTTTTATACTGATTCCCAAAAGGTCAGATATTTAAACTTGAAGAAAGGGGAAGAAGCAGTGAAAAGTTGCTGGATATTATATAGAGGTAGAAATTTTTAACAACAGAAATTAGAGACAGGAAAAATAATGATAGAAGACATGGAATGCAAAGAGGAAAGGTGACAGTAACATTTATTACCACTTGTTTTATAAAAGGCACTGTGCTGAGTACTTAGCTTATATTATCACATTTAATTGTCACATATATCCTCACAGTAGCTCCGAGGTAACTACTATGTGCAGATAACAAAATGGCTCTCAAAGATATTAATTTCTTTTTTCTTTTTTTTTTTTTTTGCGGTACGCGGGCCTCTCACGGTTGTGGCCTCTCCCGCTGCGGAGCACAGGCTCTGGACGCGCAAGCTCAGCGGCCACGGCTCACGGGCCCAGCCGCTCTGCGGCATGTGGGATCCTCCCGGACCGGGGCACGAACCCGTGTCCCCTGCATCGGCAGGCGGACTCTCAACCACTGCGCCACCAGGGAAGCCCAGATATTAATTTCTGCGTAGCTACTAGGTAACAAAACTAAGATTCAAAGTTTGATGTGACTACAATTTTCACATTTTTAAAATTAGACCAATATAGCCACTACCAGACCATCAGTGAAATTTCAAAAAGCGAAGCTGGCACAATGATCAGATAAACTGATTTTGGAAATAGCGTTTAGGATGGACTTATGTAAACAAATATCAGAAGAGAGAAAAAAAGATGAAAAGATTACACTGAAACTCCCTCACCATAAAAATAAAATATCTGTTAAGCAACCTGAAATATGAAATGTGCTATGATTAAGGTTTTAATTCAATACCTCCTGATTTGCTTTCCTCATTATCCTCATCTAACCTGTCTCCAAGGAAGCTGTAGTGACCTTGCATGTCATTACCCATGCAGAGAAAGCTGGGTATTGAAATATGTCTCCAGTCCTGACATGAAGCCAAATAGCTTCTTTTTTTTTAGATGTTGGGGGTAGGGGTTTTATTAATTTATTAATTTATTTTTGCTGTGTTGGGTCTTCGTTTCTGTGCGAGGGCTTTCTCTAGCCGTAGCAAGCGGGGGCCACTCTTCATCGCGGTGCGCGGGCCTCTCACTGTCGCGGCCTCTCTTGTTGCGGAGCACAGGCTCCAGACGCGCAGGCTCAGCAGTTGTGGTTCACGGGCCTACTTGCTCCGCGGCATGTGGGATCCTCCCAGACCAGGGCTCGAACCCGGGTCCCCTGCATTAGCAGGCAGACTCTCAACCACTGCGCCACCAGGGAAGCCCCGGAATAGCTTCTTTATACGCTGCACGATGAGGAACCGTGAGTGCTGTGCTGCAGCTTGTTCAAAGAGCTCCCTCTCATTGTAGAGGTGGTTGGTCCAGCAGCGATGCTAAGGAGAGGTGAGGGGTGAGCAGCACCTCGCCAAAGAGCAGGAGACTAAGACAGCGATGGTTGCCAAGGTGATCAAAATCCAGCCCAGCATCTTCATATAATTATTCAAAAGAAAAACAGAAAACATCAATATATCAAATATTTAAGAAACAACCCTGGTAGGAGGGATTCCCACAAAACAGAGAGCTAAAATGTGGGTAAGAAATTTGCATTTCTAGTCTTCAGCGTATTAGCAGGTGCTATTCATTCGATCCCAGATGCAGGTGTGACAGAGGATATAGGCCCAACCACTTCAACTTGGTTTTGGGGGATTTCCAAAGGATTTTGAAATGGATTCTAAGTAGCTGTCCTTGAAGTGGCAGACACGATAACCTACCAATTACCTTTGCATAATGGACATAAAATACATACTTTGATTTTAGCTCAACCATCAGGTATAGGGCCATGCATTCTTTGGACACTTAATAAATATTTGATAATGATAGTGATGAAAATGATGATATAATAGATAATAATGGTAGCTTCGTAAGGTGTCTTTAATGATGTACCAGCAAGTATTTGTTGACATTTCTTCTTGAATTGCTCTTTCCTTTTATTTTTCTGTGACCAGAGAAAGTCAGAGCAGACTCTCATATCCTTAAATGTGTAGCACCTATTGTTTTCCTTTTCATTTTCCTCCCCTTTCAAATAAGCATTTGCTGACCAGTTTTATGATTGAGTTTTGAAATATACTTTGAAAGGAAAATGAACTAGATTTTATTTGCAACTATTTAGTTTCCACTTTTAAAGACTGGCATAAGTAGCTGTTTTCTATATTTAGAATCCTTTTTTTCCTTTTCATTATTCTTTTTTTCAGTATTTAGTGGTTGTTATGTAGATTGAGAGAGACAGGTTCCACACATTTAGGGAACCAGCAGTATGCAGCCATAGTCTGGGAGGTGAAAGTCTCTTCCACAGCTTGTGATTCACTAACAGGCCTGGTATTACCAGTGTGTGCAGAGCAGGATAGCCTCACTCTAGAGAGGCTGAAACCTCCAAAGTGATACTGAGGCCAGCACGGCAGAAGAAACGTCATCTCGGATGCCCATTAATTCATCAGCTATCATTTACTGAGCCCAAGGTTGACCTCCCACTATGTGCTGTGCATGGTGCTTGGTTATTGGGTCTCACATGTGAATTTATATACGTTCATTCTTTCCAAGTCTTTATGACTAAGGAGGGAGACAAAGTATAAAGCCAAGAAATATTCTGTGTGTTGAGAGCAATTTTTTCAACTAAATAGCATTAGTACTTTTAAAATCTAATAACTGAAAAGTGACAGGTCAAAAAAATGGCTTTGCAATAAGTAGCTTAAAATTCATGTGTTTTTCTCAATATTCAGTAATAACCTATAAGGAAGGGAAAAGAATCTGAAAAAGAATGGATATAAGTATGTATATAACTGAATCACTTTGCTGTACACCTGAAACTAACACAACATTGTAAATCAACTCTGCTCCAATATAAAATAAAAATTAAGTTAAAAAAATTAATGTCGGGCTTCCCTGGTGGCGCAGTGGTTGCGCGTCCGCCTGCCGATGCAGGGGAACCGGGTTCGCGCCCCGGTCTGGGAGGATCCCGCGTGCCGCGGAGCGGCTGGGCCCGTGAGCCATGGCCGCTGAGCCTGCGCGTCCGGAGCCTGTGCTCCGCAACGGGGAGAGGCCACAACAGTGAGAGGCCCGCGTACCGCAAAAAAAAAAAAAAAAAAAAAAAAAAAAAAAAATTAATGTATTCTTACTGAATTGCAGTGATTTGAAATGTGTTTTTTCCCCAAATTCCTTGGAGAAACTGATAAAAGCCAATGATTCTTTCTGTACTGACAAAAATGTACTTGTACATCTTTAAATTTAACCCATAAACCCAGTAGGTTTAGGTCTTCCCCTCACTTCACTCCACCCCCTCACACAAACCTATCTAGGGACACTAAATTTAGAACTATCACTGGTGTTTATTTTTAATCATAATTCAGCTTCCTGTAATTTTAGGTGAGATTTTAATATATAAGAATTTAAGAATATATATGCAGAAAGATGGAATTTAGTAATATAGCAATAATAATTTTAATATCAATATCTGAAATTCATTGTTTTAATATAGATTCTGAACACAGTACTGAGCACTTCAGATGTATTAGTTTATTTATTACTCACTCCAACCCTATGTGATAGATCCTATTAATAATATCCCCATTTTACAGCTGAGAAAAGTGAAGCATGGATGAGTTATACAATTTGCTTAAGGTTTTGCAGGTTAATAAATGGCAAAGCAAGACAAACGCAGGTCTACTGACTCCAAAGCCCAACATTCTAACTCTCTTTATATAGCCGCTCAGTAAAAATCAAATTGATAAGTGGCATCTAGTTTGTGTTCTATAATCAGACAGTATGAGAAGCAGCAGGTATGGGAAATGTTTCTAGTGATTGTAGTTAATATGGGATAGCAGAGCAGAAAAGAAAAAAATCAAGAACTTACTTGTGACTGGTATCTGTGCAAAAAAGCGACTTCACCTCTGACCAGGATCATGTCGGATGGAGCTGATTTGCAGCATGGAAACCCAGCTAAGATCTCTTCCCGTTTGCTGGCACTGACATTGTCAAACACTCGGTAAGGGTCCACAGGTGCGAATTCACTTGCTGCGCATTCGTAGTACGTGCCTGTCAGCAGGGTCACCGCCAGCCACGTTAATGGAGCAACAAGTGCCCTCCCAGTGATGCTGAAGAAGCGAAGGCAAGCCAGCTTGGGCTCCAGGAAGCTGATTCTCCGGGCCGGAGGGGTACAGCTGCAGCAGTATTCATTGGTAATTGTCCACATCTGGCTTCTCGGAGCAAAGCCAGCAACCAGAAGGATTAAAGCAGGAATGACTAGAAAAGCAGAACCATAATAGAAGTTTTTCCCAACCTGACAGGGACATCTGAATGGGAAAGAGGAGATTTGTTGCCCACCAATAGTCAAAGCAGCAATTAAAGAATTGATAAATGTTCCACTTCTCTGCAGAGAAGATATAATATTGTTGAGAGCTGGGCTCATCATTGGGAAGTTCTTACACAAATCAGCTTGTAGCCCTTTCTGATCATTAGACTCCACCAGCTATAACCATTTTATGGGATCTTACTGGTTTAACTGGTTGTGTCAAGTGACCCAACATCCTTACATGTTTAAAGGATTCTAGCATCTTTCCTTGTGTACTTTGTGAATCCTGAGCTAATAAATGCACTTCACAGTACATCTGGAGGGACCTGAGGGAGATATTTATCTGGTATGAGTGAGGGGGGAAATTTCTTCAGTGTATCTTTCTACTAAAAAGATGACTTGCTTGCAAAACAAACTGCTGTCATCTTTCTATGTGCTGCTTTGTGTGACACAAAATGCTCAGCACTAGCAAAAAAGCATTGGAAGAAAAACATAGAACATTCTTACTGGTCCAGGATTGTGTTACCATAAAATTATGGCATAAAGAATAATGGAAATTACCTAATACTAGAGCAATCTAAATTTAGGACTGTCTGGAGCATCCATAACCTCAGAGTTTTTCCAGAAGATCCCAAATGCTTTCCCAAAAGAGAAGAAAAAGACTTGGGTACCCATAAAACCAAATCACAACAAAAACATTCTACCTTTGCATAAAAATGTGTCTGTATTGACAGAATATAATATAATAATGTGTTTTTTAAAAGTTAAGTTGCAAATTTGTTAATAAGGTATCTTTTTGTTATATGAAAATATAATATTTGGTTAATTAATAAAGATATATATATAGACAAGAATTTAATGATCAAACATGTAAAATGTTATCTATATTTATTTAATCATCAAATGTTTTGTATAATTTCTATATAAAAGGCCCTGGAGTAGGCTTGCTTTGTCTCAAAATAAAGAATAAGATATAAATTTCTCAAATAAATCTCAACTGGCCTTGGTTAAGTACATTATCAGTGAATTGAAACATAATGCTGAGGAACTGACCCAAAGTGCAGTACAAAAAGACAAAGAAATAAAATAATGTATCTTAAAAAGCAGTTAAAGGAGGGAGGAACACTCCCAAACTCATTCTATAAGGCCACCATCATCCTAATACCAAAACCAGACAAAGATATCACAAAAAAAGAAAACAACAGGCCAATAATACTGATGAACATAGATGCAAAAATCCTCAACAAAGATCAAGTGGGGTTTGTCCCAGGCATGCCAGGATTCTTCAATGTAGGCAAATCAATCAATGTGATACACCATATTAACAAATTAAAGGATAAAAACCAAGATGATATGATACTATACATAGAGAATCCTAAAGATGCCACCAGAAAACTACTAGAGCTAATCAATGAATTTGGTAAAGTTACAGGATACAAAATTATTGCACAGAAATCTCTTGCATTCTTATACACTAACAGTGAAAAACCTGAAAGAGAAATTAAGGAAATACACCCATTTACCACTGCAACAAAAAGAATAAAATACTTAGGACTAAACCTACCTAAGGAGACAAAAGACCTGTATGCAAAAAACTATAAGACACTGATGAAAGAAATTAAAGATGATACAAACAGATGGAGAGATATACCATGTTTTTGGATTGCAAGAATCAATATTGTGAAAATGACTATACTACCCAAAGCAATCTACAGATTCAATACAATCCCTATCAAACTACCAAACAAATTTTTCACAGAACTAGAACAAAAAATTTCACAATTTGTATGGAAACACAAAAGACCCCGAATAGCCAAAGCAATCTTGAGAAAGAAAAACAGAGTTGGAGGAATCAGGCTCCCTGACTTAAGACTACAAAGCTTCAGTAATCAAGACAGTATGGTACTGGCACAAAAACAGAAATATAGATCAATGGAACAGGATAGAAAGCCCAGAGACAAATCCACACACATATAGTCACCTTACCTTTGACAAAGGAGGCAAGAATATACACTGGAGAAAAGACAGCCTCTTCAATAAGTGGTGCTGGGATACTGGACAGCTGCATGTAAAAGAATGAAATTAGAACACTCCTTAACACCATACACAAAAATAAACTCAAAATGGATTAAAGACCTAAATGTAAGACCAGACACTATAAAACTCTTAAAGGAAGACATAGGCAGAACACTCTATGACATTAATCACAGCAAGATCCTTTTTGACCCACTTCCTAGAATAATGGAAATAAAAACAAAAGTAAACAAATGGGACTAATGAAACTTAAAAGCTTTTGCACAGAAAAGGAAACCATAAACAAGACGAAAAGACAGCCCTCAGAATGGGAGAAAATATTTGCAGACGAAGCAACTGACAAAGGATTAATCTCCAAAGTATACAAGCAGCTCATGCAGCTCAATATCAAAAGAAACAAACAACCCAATCCAAAAATGGGCAGAAGCCCTAAATAGACATTTCTCCAAAGAAGATATACAGATTGCCAACAAACACATGAAAGGATGCTCAACATCACTAATCATTAGAGAATGCAAATCAAAACCACAATGAGGTGTCACCTCATACTAGTCAGAATGGCCATCCTCAAAAAATCTACAAACAATAAACTCTGGAAAGGGTGTGGAGTAAAGGGAACCCTCTTGCACTGTTGGTGGGAATGTAGATTGATATAGCCACTATGGAGAACAGTATGGACGTTCCTTAAAAAACTAAAAATAGAACTACCATATGA
>NC_041223.1:45061179-45070271 GCF_002837175.3 Physeter macrocephalus
TTGTAATGAGGTGGATAGACCTAGAGTCTGTCATACAGAGTGAAGTAAGTCAGGAAGAGAAAAACAAATACCATATGCTAACACATATATATGGAATCTAAAAGAAAAAAAAAGGTTCTGAAGAACCTAGGGGTAGGACAGGAATAAAGACAGAGAAGTAGAGAATGGACTTGAGGACATGGGGAAGGGGAAGGGTAAGCTGGGACAAAGTGAGAGAGTGGCATGGTCATATATACACTACCAAATGTAAAATAGTTAGCTAGTGGGAAACAGCCGCATAGCACAGGGAGATCAGCTCGGTGCTTTGTGACCACCTAGAGGGGTGGGATGGGAGGGTGGGAGAGAGATGCAAGAGGGAGGGGATATGGGGATATATGTATACATGTAGCTGATTCACTTTGTTATACAGCAGAAACTAACACAACATTGTAAAGCAATTATACTCCAATAAAGATTTTTAAAAAAAAAGCAGTTAAAGGAAATAGATAACAGATTAAGCAACGCCTGTTCTGTCTAATAGGAGTTCTCGAGGAGAAAATGAAGGGGCAGACAGAAAAGCAATATTTGAAGAGAAATAACTGAGAATATTGCAGAATCAAAGAAAGTTCTTACATCAGAAGAGTGTTATCTAATCTGAACAATGTCACTAAAGATAAATTCACATCTGGACACATCATAGTAAAACTGCAGAGTGTGAAAAATAAAGAGATAGTCGTAAAAGCTGCCAGAAAGAAAAGACAGATAACCTACAAAAAAATGACAATACACTGACAGTACACTTCTCATCAGTAACAACAGAGACCAGAAGATGATATTCAAAGTGCTTAGTACCAGCTAAACCATCATTCGAGATAGAGCAAAATAAAGACACATACAGACTAAGTGAATTTACCACCCACCTCATTAAGAGGGTTATTAAAGGATACATTTCAGCAAGGAGAAAAATAAAGGCTGAGGAAAGACATGGGAGCAAAAAATAATGATGAGTACAAATATATTTTTAATGCTCCTTTAATTATTAGTTATTTCTACAAATAATTACTTTTTATTTCAAAAGATACAACTAAAGTAATCCATGGTTATAATAAGATATCACTGCATAGCTCCTAAAATGGCAAAAATTAAAAAGACACACCATACCAAATGGTGAGGATTGCAGAGCAACTGTAACTCTTATATACTGATGTTGGGAACGTAAAATGAAACAACCACTTTGAAAAATTGTGTTTCCTTAAAAGTTACCTATATATACCTGCCATAAAACACAGGCACTTATCTCTTAGTTATTTACTCAAGAGAAATGAAAGCATATTAATTATGTTGCTTAATTTGATGGCTTCAGGGGTGTACACATATGTCAAAACTTATTAAACTGTAAATCACTTATATTTCAATAGAGCAGTAAAAATCTTAAGTATAATTACTAAACAGTAGAAATACAGTGCATAGATCATTCAGAAACAGGGGAAATAAAAAGAGAATAATGATAAGAAAAGAGATAGTAAACAAAGGAAAAAGGACGGTAAAAAGAAAACACAAAATAATGGTAGAAATGAGACCAAACACATCAATAATCACACATACAAAAATTTTAAATAGCTAACAATTACTGAGTGCTCACTACATACCAGGCACTGTTCAAGAACTTTATCTTATTTAATTCCCACAATAATCCTATGATGAGGTACTAATACTATCCTCAGCTTTTTTACAGATGAGAAAATTGTGGTATGGAGAGAGAAAGGAAATTGCAAAGGGCCACACAGAGATGAGTGAAGGGGCCAGGACAAGGAGCCAGGTGGTCTGGGACATGTTTTTAAGAGCTGGTGTAAACTCACCTACAGAGTGATTAAAAAATAGAGTCCTGCCACTCACAAGTGACACACCTAAAACTAGACCACACACAAAGATTGAAAAATAAAGATATTGACATTTGCATGACTGGAAATAATAATATTAATATAAGGCAAAAGTGAGCTAAAGGCAAAAAGGGTCAAAAGGGCTAATTCTGCACACAATCATAATAAAAGGAACAATCCATTATGAGATATGACAGTCATGAACTTGTATGTCTATGACTGTAGAACTGAAATATATAAAGCAAAAATATCAACTTATAAGGAGAAATTCTTATAATCATAGGGATTTTTAACATGTTAGAAATGATCAGGGAAACATTAGAAAGTAAACATTGAAAGGATATAAAAGATATGAAAGAACAAAATTAGCAAGCTTTGTCTAAGATATAGTGTTCCATACTCTAAAAATCGAGAATAAGCATTTTTATAAGTTCCCCATAAATCATTTGCCAAAACATACTGATCATGTACAAGATCACAAATAAAATTTCAGCATTAATGTCTAATAACAAGGAAACAGATTGAAAAACCAGGGTAATAGAATGCCATAGAGTAGGGGTTGGCAATCTATAGTTCAGGAACCAAACTGACCCACTGCCTGTTTTGTATGCCTTTTAAGCTAAGAATGATTTTTACATTTTAAAATGGTTTGAAAAAATTTTTTATATTTTGTGACATGTGAGAATTACATGAAATCCAAATCTGAGTGTGTATAAATGAAGTTTTGTGGTCACATAACCACACCTGTTCCTAAATCGTCTATGGCTGCTTTCCCACCACCACAACAGAGTTGAGTAGTTGTGACAGAGTCTGTATGGCCTTAAAGCCTAAAATAATCCAGCCCTTTATAGAAAAAGTTTGCTGACCCCCTATTACAAAGCTGTGAAAAATGGCAGGTACAGATATAGATAAATCTTAAATAATTTTGAAAGAAAAAGGCAAGCTGTAGGATACCTGCAGTATGATACCTTATGTAAAGTTTTAAAATAAAATAATATTACGTATTCTTTATGATTACGGACATCTGCGGAATTTAGAAACATATATAGAAACAATAAATATCAAGTTCCGAGTAGTGGTGAGGAAGAAAGAATAAAATTAAGGAGGGTACAGGATATTTCAACTGTATCAGTACTTCTTTAATGCTTAAAACAAAGCCTGAATTATAGATAGAAACTTGTTCAGTAGAGCTTGGTAGTAAGTACTACATCTTCCTTATGTTTACAATTTCATATTTTAAAAATTCGTTTAGTAGAGTATATGGGAAATAAGGAAGTGGAGAAGGAAATTGTAGACCATTCTTTCAGGGAACATTGATTAGAAGTCGTTATTGAGGAGTCAAAGTCTTGCTGTAAAGGAGTTTGTTGATGACAAATTCTTAAGTTTTTATTGTCATTTACTGTTGAAAGAACTGTCTGCAGTACTAGCATGTACCTTGTCAATGATTGTGAACGGTTGCATCCATGAGTAATCATTTTCTTTGGGGCTTTATAGCCAAATAGTCTCCTTGTTAAAGATAGTTTGCTGTTGCCTGTCTAGCCAACATGTAAAATGTCTACCCCTCAGCAGGGATCCGCCAGCTCATTCACTGAGCACATGCTGGTATTTGTACATGGGTACCGGAAATCAGGTCTGACGGCTAGAACTGTGTTCAGAGGGGTAGGGGTGATGAGCGAATTAACACTGATTTTACATAAAGAAATTCACTTAAACACCAAAAGCAGACTTAAATAGAAAAAGAAGTTGCAAAAAAGATAACAAACCCCTGGACCAGATGTTATAGTAACTGGAAGTGGCTTTGCATTGTCTGAGAGTTTGTGGATGATCACCATTATGTTTACCGTTATGATGGTAAACATAATGCTGACAGATCAGTAGACGTCCTCCTCTTTTAGCATCTCCCCAATTCTCTACTCAGCTGCCCTGGTACTTCCTAAAAGACCAGTATAGGGGAGTGGCCCAGTTCACCACTTACTTGTGTTGATTGGCTGCAGTGCAGATTCGATGAGATTGAAGAATGCGTCATTTTCCCAACACTGGCTCCAAATTCAGTCCTCGGTTACAGAAAGAACACTTGATAAAAGAGGAAAATTTTATCTTCTGCTTTATTTTGGAATGACTCGTCTTCCTAGTTTGCTGCTAGGGCAGAAATTATAGATCATCTACCTGTTTGAAACATAACCTCTGTGCTTTCCTCTATTAAAGTGAAGGGCGGTTTTACATAAAAAGGAGCCTGGGGAACGCAAGGCTCGCTTTGATCAGAAGAGCTGCTGAAGGTAAGCAGCTTTCATAGTCTGAACCCCAGCAAAGCAGTGACCCAGCCAGTGCCTGCAGCTAGGCTTGTGCAGGCTGTGGTTTTGCATGGAAGCGCCTGGCAGGGGCTCCTTCCTTAAGCGCTGTGGTCCTGGCTGCTGGGGTGGGGAAGTGGGGGAGACCCATCCGTCTGGAAGAAGGGCTGGCTTTTTCTAATGAACCCATGATGTCCTGAATTCTCACAGTGGTCCTGATGTCACCATAGCATTAGAGTTGAGTGAAATCGATTCCTGTATCATCACACCCCTCCCACCGAGTACACAGGCCTTATCTGTTGTTCTCTGGATGTCTGATCCAGAACCAAGAATTGCCCCCAGATTGGGCACAGCAACATGCTGTCAGCATAACCTGATTGGCTTTTGCAAATCTACCTCTAAAATACTTTGCTCTAACATAATTAGAGTGTGTGCAGTAGAAAAAATAACATTCTTGATTCGCAGTCAGCAAATTGAGCGCAAATCACTCTTTGTTGTCTACTATCCAGCTAACCTTGAACAAATTTCTTAACCTCTGACTTTCAGATTCCTTTCCTTTAAAATGGTCATGATTACTGTACTGACTACTTCACAGGTTGTAGTTGAATTAAAATGAGATAAAGCAAATGAAAAACATGCTGTAAACTGTAAAGTTTGTATAAATGTAAGGTGTTATTAATCTGCTGCTGAAAAGCACCCCCAAGCCAGTAACACTGATTTTCCTGATAATTAGTCACATAGGCACTAATGGAAATGTCTTACATATTGTAGAATTCCATTCAGTATATTCAGTACAAAAATCATCTATAGTAATTAGTGTTTATATAGTACATTATAATGTGTTTTATAGCACACATTATCTCTGATACTCACAATTATTCTGTGAGGTGGATATTATTATTGCCATTTTCCAGATGTGGCAAAGAGCAAATATAATGGCTTGTCCAAGGTGACTCGGCCAGTAAATGGTAGAAATGCAGCTGAGCCTGAGCCTACCAAATCCTCCTAGGCTCTTTGAACTACACTACACTCTTGTTCAAAGTAGTCAGTAGTCTGTCACTTTAGAGCAAGAATTTTCCAGAACACATAGGCTAATTGACTCAAGCTGTAAGAAATAGGAAACTACTTTCTCAAATTGAGTTTTATGCTTCTATTTCTGGAACAGTTTTGATCCTCTGAGCCCTGCAGTTGTCACGATGAGAATGTTTCTCGTTTTAACGTGAAATATTTATACTTCTGCATAAATAAAGACAGCCTTCAATAGTTTACATCTCAGGTGCTTTCAAAAGAAAGCTAAGGGCTTGCTTTCTCTGACAGAATCGTTATACATTATTAAACTGTAGAACATGCGTTTTGAGCAACAGTTTTGTAAGCAAATATTACCACCCAAATTCTATCATACCTTAAAATTGCTACTTATGAAGAAAAAAAGTTACCAGATATATTTGAATTTTGTAATCACACAAGATGGGTATCTGTGATACCTGTTATTTGGGGGATAACATGATACTTTGAATCCAGGATTTAGTGCCTATAGATTGCTGATCCTGTCTCGAATTCACACAACAATCAATACAAAGACTGAATAATGCTAACATTTAGATTTGTCTTGGATTGTGAAGCTTTCTGTTTGTGATTTTAAAACAATGCCTTGGCATGAGAGCAAAACACCACTCATATTCCCTTGGGCAGAAGAATTTTCAGCTTCTGGTCTGACTTTTCACTATCAGCTTATATGCCTTTAGGTTACAACTTATCCCCACAGGTGAAGCAGTATTTGATCGTTGGCAATGTACACCGGTATAAGACAGTCCTATTTACAATTCTTTTCCTCTTCAGTTCAGCAGAGCGCAAAGCAGTAGTGCAGAAGTAGCACCCGTGTCTCAGAGCAAGGAGGAACTTGCAAAAACAACACAAAAGGACAAAGATTGATACACTTTCCTCACCTGCCAGGCAAAATGTCTTGTCCTGCACGCGGAAGGCCAGAATACCATAAAATAGTAAGATCTTTTTATAAACATATTCTCAAAGAGATTTTTTTTTATACTTCAGAGAAAATGTTTTCTTGAGTGATTTCTGAATTATTTTGAAAGGTGATGCTATTAAGTAGACATTTTCAGTGGAGCAAGGAAGTGTTTAGTGGAGAGAATCATAAATGACACTTCTGGGAATAGTTACAATGATCTCTTACATACTGTGAGAGAATAATCGATTCTTTACACATATTTTAAGGTCTTCTTTTCTGACTAATTAGATCTACAAAAGTGTCAAATTTTTCTTTTGTCTCTAACAGAAAATGTGAAAAGAGTAAGCAATTCTTTGTATTTCCTACTTGTAATTTGTTGTATTTCATACTTCATGAAATAGGAAACAAAATGTATACAAAATAGGTGATTATATATTAAATTAAGTGGGAATAGGTCATGAAAAATTCAGTATTAAAAGATTGCCTTTAAAAACATATTTTCTAGACTTAAATGTAAGTGATTATTATTGTGATTTGGTGTGTGCTATTATCTTTTCTGTATATTCCAAGTTCAGAGGTTTTTTTTAAACTAATTTGAGGATAGATTGGATAAACATTGTCCTTTAATCCTCTTATTATAGTTTAGAGGCATTCAGAAGTTACAGATGTGAAAACTCGTCAGTTTAAAGCTCTGTTAATTATTTCAGTAGACTGATGGGTATTGCATACAACTAAGTAATTTCAGGCGTGGATACTTAGAATTGTATGACTAACCCAACGCACACCCCAGTTGGGAGTGCCGGCAGATGCCCCTCCTGGCATTCTGGAACTTTATTTCTTTTTTTGTGGGGCTCTAAAATGCTAAAAATAGTTATATGTGGTCAATATTGCACCTAAATCACTTGATTTATGTATCAGTTAAAACACATTTTTATCCTGATATATCCAAAACCTCCTGAAATAATTAATGGTGTTCTATTTTTCATATATGAAATTATTGCTTTTTACTGTTTTTAATACTGTGAAGACAAATTTATGTTGATCTCTCTTGTGATCAATCTGAGACCCTACTGGACATGTACTTCAAGATACAGCCTTTGGCCATGAAGCAAAATGAAGAACACTAGCCTTTATGGGCATTGAGCTTGAAACTCAGCTGGAAGTAAATTATAGTTAGTACCCACACACCAGAGAGAGGGAGAGACGAAAGAAAAGGAAATGCCATTTTTTCAGTTTAGCCTTAATTATAAATGGGCACAATGTTGAAGCTATGGCATATAAGTAGGTCTAATTTTAGCTCCTTTTCTCTCTTTTTTCAAATTCTTCTGTTTTACTGCTAGTGGTAACAACCACATTCATTCCTCTCTCCCCCCCTTCACCTTTGCTTATTCTTTTGCTGTGGTATTGGCATACAACAGTAATTTATCTTCTGCTGTGGCTTGTTATACATTAGGCGATACTTCGTGTGTAATTTACAGACCACATTCATTCATTTCTCTCTCCCCCCCTTCACCTTTGCTTATTCTTTTGCTGTGGTATTGGCATACAACAGTAATTTATCTTCTGCTGTGGCTTGTTATACATTAGGCGATACTTCGTGTGTAATTTACAGGCACTTCTTGTTCTTGTGATTTATGATTAGGTTCTTAGAAGATTTAAATAAGAACAGAATTAAAACTGAATACATGATGACCCTTCAGTGATTTGTTTAACAACATTTTTGTTTAAATCACTTGCTTTACATCCCTGGTTTCCTAGTAGAAATATTAACGTACTCATTATTTTCTTATACCTGAATTGTGTACATTAGTGTTCTTAATGTAATGTTAATGTATTTAATGTATATTCTACATACATTTATGACATTTTGATTTATCTTTTCAACATAAATTATGTCCACATGTGCCATATACTATTCAGATTCTTTTTATTTAAAATTTATTTAGTTACAATAAATATTCTACCCAATTAAAGAAACATATTTGTCATGATATAAACCTATACATAAGGGAATGGACATTCATGGTATTGGGCCAGTTTTGGAAGTATTTGGATCAAAATTATATAGCATTTCATAGAAGCCACTTTGTTGAATAAACTATTTTATTGGTTTTCTGAGCCATTTCTGCCCATGATTTAAGAATAAACAATTGAATACATATTATCAGGCCTTATCTTTCTCTCCATGTTATGCTACACAAGATACCTGGGCCTGGAGGTAAAGACACCTCTTCTAACCTGGAATCCATATTTGACCTTTCATGAAAATACAAGATTTTGCACAAAATAAGATTATGTTCAACAGTGGTACCCCTTCCTACCCCCCTCTCCCATTCACCCCGACCCCAACCAGTTCCTTCTTTTTTTTTTTTTAACATCTTTATTGGAGTATAATTGCTGTACAATGGTGCATTAGTTTCTGCTGTATAACAAAGTGAATCAGCTATACATATACATATATCCCCATATCTCCTCCCTCTTGCATCTCCCTCCCACCCTCCCTATCCCACCCCTCTAGGTGGTCACAAAGCACCTAGCTGACCTCCCTGTGCTATGCAGCTGCTTTCCACCAACTATCTCTTTTACATTTGGTAGTGTAGTTATGTCCATGCCACTCTCTCACTTCGTCCCAGCTTACCCTTCCCCCTCCCCGTGTCCTCAAGTCCATTCTCTACATCTGTGTCTTTATTCCTGTCTTGCCCCTAGGTTCTTCAGAAAGTTTTTTTTTTTTTAGATTCCATATTTATGTGTTAGCATACGGTATTTGTTTTTCTCTTTCTGACTTACATCACTCTGTATGACAGACTCTAGGTCCATCTACCTCACTACAAATAACTCAATTCCATTTCTTTTTATGGCTGAGTATTCCATTGTATTTATGTGCCACATCTTCTTTATCCATTCATCTGTCGTTGGACACTTAGGTTGCTTCCATGTCCTGCTATTGTAAATAGTGCTGCAATGAACATTGTGGTACAT